>NW_026291555.1:0-315677 GCF_023091745.1 Budorcas taxicolor
AGTCAAGTGCCTTGCGCGAGGCTGCTCTGCCCTGGGCGAGACTTGCCCAGGCTTGCCTCGCTGCTAGGCTTGCTGCCCGGGAAGGAGCAGGCTGTGCGATGCTGGGAGAGGCCACTGGCGCCTTCCTGGCCTCAGCTCCACTCCTGCCTTGCCTTTGCATCTAGGCCCCGGGCGTCCTTGGGGAAGGCTTAGGAGCCGGTGGCTTGCACACTGCCGAGCCCTCCAGCAGTGAGGCCTCTCGTAGAGGGGAGGGGAGGGCAAGTGCAGGGCTCCACCAGCGGTTGCTTGGCCGCCCAGACTCAGCGCCGCACGGAGAGCACAAGGCTCCCAGGTCCCCTGGCTGTGGTCTGCAGCCCCACACTCCCGGAGGCTGACTCCGTGGGCGCCCAGAAGGTGCCTGACAGACGTCATGTCCCTAGCGCTCTGCTCCCCGGCAGAGACGTGTGCAGGTGGTGGGGCCTGCCCCTGCGTGTCTGGGCTCCCGCCGGCAGCCCCAGCTCCAGGGAAGCAGCACCTGAGCCAAGACCTGTAGGGGGCGCGGGGCGCCCCCGCCTGGAAGCCTAGCGCACAGCATGCGGGAAGCGAGCCTCCTCGGGAGAAGAGGAGGCAGCCCAGCTGCGTGCGTCTGCACTCACTCCTTGGGCGGAGCCCAGTGAGCCTCCAGTACGGCAGAGCTCCAGCTCTGCTCAGAGGCCCGATCTGGCAGAGTTGCTGGCGTGAGGCTGCTCTGCCCTGGGCGAGCCTTGCCCAGACTTGCCTCGCTGCTAGGCTTCCTGCCCGGGAAGGAGCAGGCTGCGCCAGACAGGCAGACGCTCCTGGCGCCTTCCTGGCCTCAGCTCCACTCCTGCCTTGCCTTTGCACCTAGTCCCCAGGCGTCCTTGCGGAGGGCTTAGGGGCCGGTGGGGTGCACGCTGCCAAGCCCTCCAGCCGTGAGAGCTCTGTCATAGGGAAGGGAATGGCAAGTGCAGGGCTCCTCCAGCGGTCGCTTGGCCGCCCAGACTCAGCACAGCACGGAGAGCACCAGGCTTCCCAGGGCCCCTGGCTGTGGTCTGCAGCCCCACACACCCGGAGGCTGACTCCGTGAGCGCCCAGAAGGTGCCTGACAGACGTCATTTCCCTAGTGCTCTCCCCACCAGCAGAGACGTGTGCAGGTGGTTGGGGCCTGCCCCTGCGTGTCTGGGCTGCCGCCCACAGCCTCCGCTCAGGGGAAGCAGCCCCTGTGCCAAGACCTGCAGGAGGCGCGGGGCGTCCCTGCCTGGAAGCCAAGTGCACGGTCCGCTTGGAAGCGAGCCTCCTTGGGAAGAGTCGAGGGAGCCAAGCCGCGTGCAGCTGCAAGCCCTGCTTGGGCCGAGCCGAGTGTGCCTCCAGGACGGCAGAGCTCCAGCTCTGCTCAGAGGCCGGATCTAGTCAAGTGCCTTGCGCGAGGCTGCTCTGCCCTGGGCGAGACTTGCCCAGGCTTGCCTCGCTGCTAGGCTTGCTGCCCGGGAAGGAGCAGGCTGTGCGATGCTGGGAGAGGCCACTGGCGCCTTCCTGGCCTCAGCTCCACTCCTGCCTTGCCTTTGCATCTAGGCCCCGGGCGTCCTTGGGGAAGGCTTAGGAGCCGGTGGCTTGCACACTGCCGAGCCCTCCAGCAGTGAGGCCTCTCGTAGAGGGGAGGGGAGGGCAAGTGCAGGGCTCCACCAGCGGTTGCTTGGCCGCCCAGACTCAGCGCCGCACGGAGAGCACAAGGCTCCCAGGTCCCCTGGCTGTGGTCTGCAGCCCCACACTCCCGGAGGCTGACTCCGTGGGCGCCCAGAAGGTGCCTGACAGACGTCATGTCCCTAGCGCTCTGCTCCCCGGCAGAGACGTGTGCAGGTGGTGGGGCCTGCCCCTGCGTGTCTGGGCTCCCGCCGGCAGCCCCAGCTCCAGGGAAGCAGCACCTGAGCCAAGACCTGTAGGGGGCGCGGGGCGCCCCCGCCTGGAAGCCTAGCGCACAGCATGCGGGAAGCGAGCCTCCTCGGGAGAAGAGGAGGCAGCCCAGCTGCGTGCGTCTGCACTCACTCCTTGGGCGGAGCCCAGTGAGCCTCCAGTACGGCAGAGCTCCAGCTCTGCTCAGAGGCCCGATCTGGCAGAGTTGCTGGCGTGAGGCTGCTCTGCCCTGGGCGAGCCTTGCCCAGACTTGCCTCGCTGCTAGGCTTCCTGCCCGGGAAGGAGCAGGCTGCGCCAGACAGGCAGACGCTCCTGGCGCCTTCCTGGCCTCAGCTCCACTCCTGCCTTGCCTTTGCACCTAGTCCCCAGGCGTCCTTGCGGAGGGCTTAGGGGCCGGTGGGGTGCACGCTGCCAAGCCCTCCAGCCGTGAGAGCTCTGTCATAGGGAAGGGAATGGCAAGTGCAGGGCTCCTCCAGCGGTCGCTTGGCCGCCCAGACTCAGCACAGCACGGAGAGCACCAGGCTTCCCAGGGCCCCTGGCTGTGGTCTGCAGCCCCACACACCCGGAGGCTGACTCCGTGAGCGCCCAGAAGGTGCCTGACAGACGTCATTTCCCTAGTGCTCTCCCCACCAGCAGAGACGTGTGCAGGTGGTTGGGGCCTGCCCCTGCGTGTCTGGGCTGCCGCCCACAGCCTCCGCTCAGGGGAAGCAGCCCCTGTGCCAAGACCTGCAGGAGGCGCGGGGCGTCCCTGCCTGGAAGCCAAGTGCACGGTCCGCTTGGAAGCGAGCCTCCTTGGGAAGAGTCGAGGGAGCCAAGCCGCGTGCAGCTGCAAGCCCTGCTTGGGCCGAGCCGAGTGTGCCTCCAGGACGGCAGAGCTCCAGCTCTGCTCAGAGGCCGGATCTAGTCAAGTGCCTTGCGCGAGGCTGCTCTGCCCTGGGCGAGACTTGCCCAGGCTTGCCTCGCTGCTAGGCTTGCTGCCCGGGAAGGAGCAGGCTGTGCGATGCTGGGAGAGGCCACTGGCGCCTTCCTGGCCTCAGCTCCACTCCTGCCTTGCCTTTGCATCTAGGCCCCGGGCGTCCTTGGGGAAGGCTTAGGAGCCGGTGGCTTGCACACTGCCGAGCCCTCCAGCAGTGAGGCCTCTCGTAGAGGGGAGGGGAGGGCAAGTGCAGGGCTCCACCAGCGGTTGCTTGGCCGCCCAGACTCAGCGCCGCACGGAGAGCACAAGGCTCCCAGGTCCCCTGGCTGTGGTCTGCAGCCCCACACTCCCGGAGGCTGACTCCGTGGGCGCCCAGAAGGTGCCTGACAGACGTCATGTCCCTAGCGCTCTGCTCCCCAGCAGAGACGTGTGCAGGTGGTGGGGCCTGCCCCTGCGTGTCTGGGCTCCCGCCGGCAGCCCCAGCTCCAGGGAAGCAGCGCCTGAGCCAAGACCTGTAGGGGGCGCGGGGCGCCCCCGCCTGGAAGCCTAGCGCACAGCATGCGGGAAGCGAGCCTCCTCGGGAGAAGAGGAGGCAGCCCAGCTGCGTGCGTCTGCACTCACTCCTTGGGCGGAGCCCAGTGAGCCTCCAGTACGGCAGAGCTCCAGCTCTGCTCAGAGGCCCGATCTGGCAGAGTTGCTGGCGTGAGGCTGCTCTGCCCTGGGCGAGCCTTGCCCAGACTTGCCTCGCTGCTAGGCTTCCTGCCCGGGAAGGAGCAGGCTGCGCCAGACAGGCAGACGCTCCTGGCGCCTTCCTGGCCTCAGCTCCACTCCTGCCTTGCCTTTGCACCTAGTCCCCAGGCGTCCTTGCGGAGGGCTTAGGGGCCGGTGGGGTGCACGCTGCCAAGCCCTCCAGCCGTGAGAGCTCTGTCATAGGGAAGGGAATGGCAAGTGCAGGGCTCCTCCAGCGGTCGCTTGGCCGCCCAGACTCAGCACAGCACGGAGAGCACCAGGCTTCCCAGGGCCCCTGGCTGTGGTCTGCAGCCCCACACACCCGGAGGCTGACTCCGTGAGCGCCCAGAAGGTGCCTGACAGACGTCATTTCCCTAGTGCTCTCCCCACCAGCAGAGACGTGTGCAGGTGGTTGGGGCCTGCCCCTGCGTGTCTGGGCTGCCGCCCACAGCCTCCGCTCAGGGGAAGCAGCCCCTGTGCCAAGACCTGCAGGAGGCGCGGGGCGTCCCTGCCTGGAAGCCAAGTGCACGGTCCGCTTGGAAGCGAGCCTCCTTGGGAAGAGTCGAGGGAGCCAAGCCGCGTGCAGCTGCAAGCCCTGCTTGGGCCGAGCCGAGTGTGCCTCCAGGACGGCAGAGCTCCAGCTCTGCTCAGAGGCCGGATCTAGTCAAGTGCCTTGCGCGAGGCTGCTCTGCCCTGGGCGAGACTTGCCCAGGCTTGCCTCGCTGCTAGGCTTGCTGCCCGGGAAGGAGCAGGCTGTGCGATGCTGGGAGAGGCCACTGGCGCCTTCCTGGCCTCAGCTCCACTCCTGCCTTGCCTTTGCATCTAGGCCCCGGGCGTCCTTGGGGAAGGCTTAGGAGCCGGTGGCTTGCACACTGCCGAGCCCTCCAGCAGTGAGGCCTCTCGTAGAGGGGAGGGGAGGGCAAGTGCAGGGCTCCACCAGCGGTTGCTTGGCCGCCCAGACTCAGCGCCGCACGGAGAGCACAAGGCTCCCAGGTCCCCTGGCTGTGGTCTGCAGCCCCACACTCCCGGAGGCTGACTCCGTGGGCGCCCAGAAGGTGCCTGACAGACGTCATGTCCCTAGCGCTCTGCTCCCCAGCAGAGACGTGTGCAGGTGGTGGGGCCTGCCCCTGCGTGTCTGGGCTCCCGCCGGCAGCCCCAGCTCCAGGGAAGCAGCGCCTGAGCCAAGACCTGTAGGGGGCGCGGGGCGCCCCCGCCTGGAAGCCTAGCGCACAGCATGCGGGAAGCGAGCCTCCTCGGGAGAAGAGGAGGCAGCCCAGCTGCGTGCGTCTGCACTCACTCCTTGGGCGGAGCCCAGTGAGCCTCCAGTACGGCAGAGCTCCAGCTCTGCTCAGAGGCCCGATCTGGCAGAGTTGCTGGCGTGAGGCTGCTCTGCCCTGGGCGAGCCTTGCCCAGACTTGCCTCGCTGCTAGGCTTCCTGCCCGGGAAGGAGCAGGCTGCGCCAGACAGGCAGACGCTCCTGGCGCCTTCCTGGCCTCAGCTCCACTCCTGCCTTGCCTTTGCACCTAGTCCCCAGGCGTCCTTGCGGAGGGCTTAGGGGCCGGTGGGGTGCACGCTGCCAAGCCCTCCAGCCGTGAGAGCTCTGTCATAGGGAAGGGAATGGCAAGTGCAGGGCTCCTCCAGCGGTCGCTTGGCCGCCCAGACTCAGCACAGCACGGAGAGCACCAGGCTTCCCAGGGCCCCTGGCTGTGGTCTGCAGCCCCACACACCCGGAGGCTGACTCCGTGAGCGCCCAGAAGGTGCCTGACAGACGTCATTTCCCTAGTGCTCTCCCCACCAGCAGAGACGTGTGCAGGTGGTTGGGGCCTGCCCCTGCGTGTCTGGGCTGCCGCCCACAGCCTCCGCTCAGGGGAAGCAGCCCCTGTGCCAAGACCTGCAGGAGGCGCGGGGCGTCCCTGCCTGGAAGCCAAGTGCACGGTCCGCTTGGAAGCGAGCCTCCTTGGGAAGAGTCGAGGGAGCCAAGCCGCGTGCAGCTGCAAGCCCTGCTTGGGCCGAGCCGAGTGTGCCTCCAGGACGGCAGAGCTCCAGCTCTGCTCAGAGGCCGGATCTAGTCAAGTGCCTTGCGCGAGGCTGCTCTGCCCTGGGCGAGACTTGCCCAGGCTTGCCTCGCTGCTAGGCTTGCTGCCCGGGAAGGAGCAGGCTGTGCGATGCTGGGAGAGGCCACTGGCGCCTTCCTGGCCTCAGCTCCACTCCTGCCTTGCCTTTGCATCTAGGCCCCGGGCGTCCTTGGGGAAGGCTTAGGAGCCGGTGGCTTGCACACTGCCGAGCCCTCCAGCAGTGAGGCCTCTCGTAGAGGGGAGGGGAGGGCAAGTGCAGGGCTCCACCAGCGGTTGCTTGGCCGCCCAGACTCAGCGCCGCACGGAGAGCACAAGGCTCCCAGGTCCCCTGGCTGTGGTCTGCAGCCCCACACTCCCGGAGGCTGACTCCGTGGGCGCCCAGAAGGTGCCTGACAGACGTCATGTCCCTAGCGCTCTGCTCCCCGGCAGAGACGTGTGCAGGTGGTGGGGCCTGCCCCTGCGTGTCTGGGCTCCCGCCGGCAGCCCCAGCTCCAGGGAAGCAGCGCCTGAGCCAAGACCTGTAGGGGGCGCGGGGCGCCCCCGCCTGGAAGCCTAGCGCACAGCATGCGGGAAGCGAGCCTCCTCGGGAGAAGAGGAGGCAGCCCAGCTGCGTGCGTCTGCACTCACTCCTTGGGCGGAGCCCAGTGAGCCTCCAGTACGGCAGAGCTCCAGCTCTGCTCAGAGGCCCGATCTGGCAGAGTTGCTGGCGTGAGGCTGCTCTGCCCTGGGCGAGCCTTGCCCAGACTTGCCTCGCTGCTAGGCTTCCTGCCCGGGAAGGAGCAGGCTGCGCCAGACAGGCAGACGCTCCTGGCGCCTTCCTGGCCTCAGCTCCACTCCTGCCTTGCCTTTGCACCTAGTCCCCAGGCGTCCTTGCGGAGGGCTTAGGGGCCGGTGGGGTGCACGCTGCCAAGCCCTCCAGCCGTGAGAGCTCTGTCATAGGGAAGGGAATGGCAAGTGCAGGGCTCCTCCAGCGCTCGCTTGGCCGCCCAGACTCAGCACAGCACGGAGAGCACCAGGCTTCCCAGGGCCCCTGGCTGTGGTCTGCAGCCCCACACACCCGGAGGCTGACTCCGTGAGCGCCCAGAAGGTGCCTGACAGACGTCATTTCCCTAGTGCTCTCCCCACCAGCAGAGACGTGTGCAGGTGGTTGGGGCCTGCCCCTGCGTGTCTGGGCTGCCGCCCACAGCCTCCGCTCAGGGGAAGCAGCCCCTGTGCCAAGACCTGCAGGAGGCGCGGGGCGTCCCTGCCTGGAAGCCAAGTGCACGGTCCGCTTGGAAGCGAGCCTCCTTGGGAAGAGTCGAGGGAGCCAAGCCGCGTGCAGCTGCAAGCCCTGCTTGGGCCGAGCCGAGTGTGCCTCCAGGACGGCAGAGCTCCAGCTCTGCTCAGAGGCCGGATCTAGTCAAGTGCCTTGCGCGAGGCTGCTCTGCCCTGGGCGAGACTTGCCCAGGCTTGCCTCGCTGCTAGGCTTGCTGCCCGGGAAGGAGCAGGCTGTGCGATGCTGGGAGAGGCCACTGGCGCCTTCCTGGCCTCAGCTCCACTCCTGCCTTGCCTTTGCATCTAGGCCCCGGGCGTCCTTGGGGAAGGCTTAGGAGCCGGTGGCTTGCACACTGCCGAGCCCTCCAGCAGTGAGGCCTCTCGTAGAGGGGAGGGGAGGGCAAGTGCAGGGCTCCTCCAGCGGTTGCTTGGCCGCCCAGACTCAGCGCCGCACGGAGAGCACAAGGCTCCCAGGTCCCCTGGCTGTGGTCTGCAGCCCCACACTCCCGGAGGCTGACTCCGTGGGCGCCCAGAAGGTGCCTGACAGACGTCATGTCCCTAGCGCTCTGCTCCCCAGCAGAGACGTGTGCAGGTGGTGGGGCCTGCCCCTGCGTGTCTGGGCTCCCGCCGGCAGCCCCAGCTCCAGGGAAGCAGCGCCTGAGCCAAGACCTGTAGGGGGCGCGGGGCGCCCCCGCCTGGAAGCCTAGCGCACAGCATGCGGGAAGCGAGCCTCCTCGGGAGAAGAGGAGGCAGCCCAGCTGCGTGCGTCTGCACTCACTCCTTGGGCGGAGCCCAGTGAGCCTCCAGTACGGCAGAGCTCCAGCTCTGCTCAGAGGCCCGATCTGGCAGAGTTGCTGGCGTGAGGCTGCTCTGCCCTGGGCGAGCCTTGCCCAGACTTGCCTCGCTGCTAGGCTTCCTGCCCGGGAAGGAGCAGGCTGCGCCAGACAGGCAGACGCTCCTGGCGCCTTCCTGGCCTCAGCTCCACTCCTGCCTTGCCTTTGCACCTAGTCCCCAGGCGTCCTTGCGGAGGGCTTAGGGGCCGGTGGGGTGCACGCTGCCAAGCCCTCCAGCCGTGAGAGCTCTGTCATAGGGAAGGGAATGGCAAGTGCAGGGCTCCTCCAGCGCTCGCTTGGCCGCCCAGACTCAGCACAGCACGGAGAGCACCAGGCTTCCCAGGGCCCCTGGCTGTGGTCTGCAGCCCCACACACCCGGAGGCTGACTCCGTGAGCGCCCAGAAGGTGCCTGACAGACGTCATTTCCCTAGTGCTCTCCCCACCAGCAGAGACGTGTGCAGGTGGTTGGGGCCTGCCCCTGCGTGTCTGGGCTGCCGCCCACAGCCTCCGCTCAGGGGAAGCAGCCCCTGTGCCAAGACCTGCAGGAGGCGCGGGGCGTCCCTGCCTGGAAGCCAAGTGCACGGTCCGCTTGGAAGCGAGCCTCCTTGGGAAGAGTCGAGGGAGCCAAGCCGCGTGCAGCTGCAAGCCCTGCTTGGGCCGAGCCGAGTGTGCCTCCAGGACGGCAGAGCTCCAGCTCTGCTCAGAGGCCGGATCTAGTCAAGTGCCTTGCGCGAGGCTGCTCTGCCCTGGGCGAGACTTGCCCAGGCTTGCCTCGCTGCTAGGCTTGCTGCCCGGGAAGGAGCAGGCTGTGCGATGCTGGGAGAGGCCACTGGCGCCTTCCTGGCCTCAGCTCCACTCCTGCCTTGCCTTTGCATCTAGGCCCCGGGCGTCCTTGGGGAAGGCTTAGGAGCCGGTGGCTTGCACACTGCCGAGCCCTCCAGCAGTGAGGCCTCTCGTAGAGGGGAGGGGAGGGCAAGTGCAGGGCTCCACCAGCGGTTGCTTGGCCGCCCAGACTCAGCGCCGCACGGAGAGCACAAGGCTCCCAGGTCCCCTGGCTGTGGTCTGCAGCCCCACACTCCCGGAGGCTGACTCCGTGGGCGCCCAGAAGGTGCCTGACAGACGTCATGTCCCTAGCGCTCTGCTCCCCGGCAGAGACGTGTGCAGGTGGTGGGGCCTGCCCCTGCGTGTCTGGGCTCCCGCCGGCAGCCCCAGCTCCAGGGAAGCAGCGCCTGAGCCAAGACCTGTAGGGGGCGCGGGGCGCCCCCGCCTGGAAGCCTAGCGCACAGCATGCGGGAAGCGAGCCTCCTCGGGAGAAGAGGAGGCAGCCCAGCTGCGTGCGTCTGCACTCACTCCTTGGGCGGAGCCCAGTGAGCCTCCAGTACGGCAGAGCTCCAGCTCTGCTCAGAGGCCCGATCTGGCAGAGTTGCTGGCGTGAGGCTGCTCTGCCCTGGGCGAGCCTTGCCCAGACTTGCCTCGCTGCTAGGCTTCCTGCCCGGGAAGGAGCAGGCTGCGCCAGACAGGCAGACGCTCCTGGCGCCTTCCTGGCCTCAGCTCCACTCCTGCCTTGCCTTTGCACCTAGTCCCCAGGCGTCCTTGCGGAGGGCTTAGGGGCCGGTGGGGTGCACGCTGCCAAGCCCTCCAGCCGTGAGAGCTCTGTCATAGGGAAGGGAATGGCAAGTGCAGGGCTCCTCCAGCGGTCGCTTGGCCGCCCAGACTCAGCACAGCACGGAGAGCACCAGGCTTCCCAGGGCCCCTGGCTGTGGTCTGCAGCCCCACACACCCGGAGGCTGACTCCGTGAGCGCCCAGAAGGTGCCTGACAGACGTCATTTCCCTAGTGCTCTCCCCACCAGCAGAGACGTGTGCAGGTGGTTGGGGCCTGCCCCTGCGTGTCTGGGCTGCCGCCCACAGCCTCCGCTCAGGGGAAGCAGCCCCTGTGCCAAGACCTGCAGGAGGCGCGGGGCGTCCCTGCCTGGAAGCCAAGTGCACGGTCCGCTTGGAAGCGAGCCTCCTTGGGAAGAGTCGAGGGAGCCAAGCCGCGTGCAGCTGCAAGCCCTGCTTGGGCCGAGCCGAGTGTGCCTCCAGGACGGCAGAGCTCCAGCTCTGCTCAGAGGCCGGATCTAGTCAAGTGCCTTGCGCGAGGCTGCTCTGCCCTGGGCGAGACTTGCCCAGGCTTGCCTCGCTGCTAGGCTTGCTGCCCGGGAAGGAGCAGGCTGTGCGATGCTGGGAGAGGCCACTGGCGCCTTCCTGGCCTCAGCTCCACTCCTGCCTTGCCTTTGCATCTAGGCCCCGGGCGTCCTTGGGGAAGGCTTAGGAGCCGGTGGCTTGCACACTGCCGAGCCCTCCAGCAGTGAGGCCTCTCGTAGAGGGGAGGGGAGGGCAAGTGCAGGGCTCCACCAGCGGTTGCTTGGCCGCCCAGACTCAGCGCCGCACGGAGAGCACAAGGCTCCCAGGTCCCCTGGCTGTGGTCTGCAGCCCCACACTCCCGGAGGCTGACTCCGTGGGCGCCCAGAAGGTGCCTGACAGACGTCATGTCCCTAGCGCTCTGCTCCCCAGCAGAGACGTGTGCAGGTGGTGGGGCCTGCCCCTGCGTGTCTGGGCTCCCGCCGGCAGCCCCAGCTCCAGGGAAGCAGCGCCTGAGCCAAGACCTGTAGGGGGCGCGGGGCGCCCCCGCCTGGAAGCCTAGCGCACAGCATGCGGGAAGCGAGCCTCCTCGGGAGAAGAGGAGGCAGCCCAGCTGCGTGCGTCTGCACTCACTCCTTGGGCGGAGCCCAGTGAGCCTCCAGTACGGCAGAGCTCCAGCTCTGCTCAGAGGCCCGATCTGGCAGAGTTGCTGGCGTGAGGCTGCTCTGCCCTGGGCGAGCCTTGCCCAGACTTGCCTCGCTGCTAGGCTTCCTGCCCGGGAAGGAGCAGGCTGCGCCAGACAGGCAGACGCTCCTGGCGCCTTCCTGGCCTCAGCTCCACTCCTGCCTTGCCTTTGCACCTAGTCCCCAGGCGTCCTTGCGGAGGGCTTAGGGGCCGGTGGGGTGCACGCTGCCAAGCCCTCCAGCCGTGAGAGCTCTGTCATAGGGAAGGGAATGGCAAGTGCAGGGCTCCTCCAGCGGTCGCTTGGCCGCCCAGACTCAGCACAGCACGGAGAGCACCAGGCTTCCCAGGGCCCCTGGCTGTGGTCTGCAGCCCCACACACCCGGAGGCTGACTCCGTGAGCGCCCAGAAGGTGCCTGACAGACGTCATTTCCCTAGTGCTCTCCCCACCAGCAGAGACGTGTGCAGGTGGTTGGGGCCTGCCCCTGCGTGTCTGGGCTGCCGCCCACAGCCTCCGCTCAGGGGAAGCAGCCCCTGTGCCAAGACCTGCAGGAGGCGCGGGGCGTCCCTGCCTGGAAGCCAAGTGCACGGTCCGCTTGGAAGCGAGCCTCCTTGGGAAGAGTCGAGGGAGCCAAGCCGCGTGCAGCTGCAAGCCCTGCTTGGGCCGAGCCGAGTGTGCCTCCAGGACGGCAGAGCTCCAGCTCTGCTCAGAGGCCGGATCTAGTCAAGTGCCTTGCGCGAGGCTGCTCTGCCCTGGGCGAGACTTGCCCAGGCTTGCCTCGCTGCTAGGCTTGCTGCCCGGGAAGGAGCAGGCTGTGCGATGCTGGGAGAGGCCACTGGCGCCTTCCTGGCCTCAGCTCCACTCCTGCCTTGCCTTTGCATCTAGGCCCCGGGCGTCCTTGGGGAAGGCTTAGGAGCCGGTGGCTTGCACACTGCCGAGCCCTCCAGCAGTGAGGCCTCTCGTAGAGGGGAGGGGAGGGCAAGTGCAGGGCTCCACCAGCGGTTGCTTGGCCGCCCAGACTCAGCGCCGCACGGAGAGCACAAGGCTCCCAGGTCCCCTGGCTGTGGTCTGCAGCCCCACACTCCCGGAGGCTGACTCCGTGGGCGCCCAGAAGGTGCCTGACAGACGTCATGTCCCTAGCGCTCTGCTCCCCAGCAGAGACGTGTGCAGGTGGTGGGGCCTGCCCCTGCGTGTCTGGGCTCCCGCCGGCAGCCCCAGCTCCAGGGAAGCAGCGCCTGAGCCAAGACCTGTAGGGGGCGCGGGGCGCCCCCGCCTGGAAGCCTAGCGCACAGCATGCGGGAAGCGAGCCTCCTCGGGAGAAGAGGAGGCAGCCCAGCTGCGTGCGTCTGCACTCACTCCTTGGGCGGAGCCCAGTGAGCCTCCAGTACGGCAGAGCTCCAGCTCTGCTCAGAGGCCCGATCTGGCAGAGTTGCTGGCGTGAGGCTGCTCTGCCCTGGGCGAGCCTTGCCCAGACTTGCCTCGCTGCTAGGCTTCCTGCCCGGGAAGGAGCAGGCTGCGCCAGACAGGCAGACGCTCCTGGCGCCTTCCTGGCCTCAGCTCCACTCCTGCCTTGCCTTTGCACCTAGTCCCCAGGCGTCCTTGCGGAGGGCTTAGGGGCCGGTGGGGTGCACGCTGCCAAGCCCTCCAGCCGTGAGAGCTCTGTCATAGGGAAGGGAATGGCAAGTGCAGGGCTCCTCCAGCGGTCGCTTGGCCGCCCAGACTCAGCACAGCACGGAGAGCACCAGGCTTCCCAGGGCCCCTGCCTGTGGTCTGCACCCCCACACACCCGGAGGCTGACTCCGTGAGCGCCCAGAAGGTGCCTGACAGACGTCATTTCCCTAGTGCTCTCCCCACCAGCAGAGACGTGTGCAGGTGGTTGGGGCCTGCCCCTGCGTGTCTGGGCTGCCGCCCACAGCCTCCGCTCAGGGGAAGCAGCCCCTGTGCCAAGACCTGCAGGAGGCGCGGGGCGTCCCTGCCTGGAAGCCAAGTGCACGGTCCGCTTGGAAGCGAGCCTCCTTGGGAAGAGTCGAGGGAGCCAAGCCGCGTGCAGCTGCAAGCCCTGCTTGGGCCGAGCCGAGTGTGCCTCCAGGACGGCAGAGCTCCAGCTCTGCTCAGAGGCCGGATCTAGTCAAGTGCCTTGCGCGAGGCTGCTCTGCCCTGGGCGAGACTTGCCCAGGCTTGCCTCGCTGCTAGGCTTGCTGCCCGGGAAGGAGCAGGCTGTGCGATGCTGGGAGAGGCCACTGGCGCCTTCCTGGCCTCAGCTCCACTCCTGCCTTGCCTTTGCATCTAGGCCCCGGGCGTCCTTGGGGAAGGCTTAGGAGCCGGTGGCTTGCACACTGCCGAGCCCTCCAGCAGTGAGGCCTCTCGTAGAGGGGAGGGGAGGGCAAGTGCAGGGCTCCACCAGCGGTTGCTTGGCCGCCCAGACTCAGCGCCGCACGGAGAGCACAAGGCTCCCAGGTCCCCTGGCTGTGGTCTGCAGCCCCACACTCCCGGAGGCTGACTCCGTGGGCGCCCAGAAGGTGCCTGACAGACGTCATGTCCCTAGCGCTCTGCTCCCCAGCAGAGACGTGTGCAGGTGGTGGGGCCTGCCCCTGCGTGTCTGGGCTCCCGCCGGCAGCCCCAGCTCCAGGGAAGCAGCGCCTGAGCCAAGACCTGTAGGGGGCGCGGGGCGCCCCCGCCTGGAAGCCTAGCGCACAGCATGCGGGAAGCGAGCCTCCTCGGGAGAAGAGGAGGCAGCCCAGCTGCGTGCGTCTGCACTCACTCCTTGGGCGGAGCCCAGTGAGCCTCCAGTACGGCAGAGCTCCAGCTCTGCTCAGAGGCCCGATCTGGCAGAGTTGCTGGCGTGAGGCTGCTCTGCCCTGGGCGAGCCTTGCCCAGACTTGCCTCGCTGCTAGGCTTCCTGCCCGGGAAGGAGCAGGCTGCGCCAGACAGGCAGACGCTCCTGGCGCCTTCCTGGCCTCAGCTCCACTCCTGCCTTGCCTTTGCACCTAGTCCCCAGGCGTCCTTGCGGAGGGCTTAGGGGCCGGTGGGGTGCACGCTGCCAAGCCCTCCAGCCGTGAGAGCTCTGTCATAGGGAAGGGAATGGCAAGTGCAGGGCTCCTCCAGCGGTCGCTTGGCCGCCCAGACTCAGCACAGCACGGAGAGCACCAGGCTTCCCAGGGCCCCTGGCTGTGGTCTGCAGCCCCACACACCCGGAGGCTGACTCCGTGAGCGCCCAGAAGGTGCCTGACAGACGTCATTTCCCTAGTGCTCTCCCCACCAGCAGAGACGTGTGCAGGTGGTTGGGGCCTGCCCCTGCGTGTCTGGGCTGCCGCCCACAGCCTCCGCTCAGGGGAAGCAGCCCCTGTGCCAAGACCTGCAGGAGGCGCGGGGCGTCCCTGCCTGGAAGCCAAGTGCACGGTCCGCTTGGAAGCGAGCCTCCTTGGGAAGAGTCGAGGGAGCCAAGCCGCGTGCAGCTGCAAGCCCTGCTTGGGCCGAGCCGAGTGTGCCTCCAGGACGGCAGAGCTCCAGCTCTGCTCAGAGGCCGGATCTAGTCAAGTGCCTTGCGCGAGGCTGCTCTGCCCTGGGCGAGACTTGCCCAGGCTTGCCTCGCTGCTAGGCTTGCTGCCCGGGAAGGAGCAGGCTGTGCGATGCTGGGAGAGGCCACTGGCGCCTTCCTGGCCTCAGCTCCACTCCTGCCTTGCCTTTGCATCTAGGCCCCGGGCGTCCTTGGGGAAGGCTTAGGAGCCGGTGGCTTGCACACTGCCGAGCCCTCCAGCAGTGAGGCCTCTCGTAGAGGGGAGGGGAGGGCAAGTGCAGGGCTCCACCAGCGGTTGCTTGGCCGCCCAGACTCAGCGCCGCACGGAGAGCACAAGGCTCCCAGGTCCCCTGGCTGTGGTCTGCAGCCCCACACTCCCGGAGGCTGACTCCGTGGGCGCCCAGAAGGTGCCTGACAGACGTCATGTCCCTAGCGCTCTGCTCCCCAGCAGAGACGTGTGCAGGTGGTGGGGCCTGCCCCTGCGTGTCTGGGCTCCCGCCGGCAGCCCCAGCTCCAGGGAAGCAGCCCCTGAGCCAAGACCTGTAGGGGGCGCGGGGCGCCCCCGCCTGGAAGCCTAGCGCACAGCATGCGGGAAGCGAGCCTCCTCGGGAGAAGAGGAGGCAGCCCAGCTGCGTGCGTCTGCACTCACTCCTTGGGCGGCGCCCAGTGAGCCTCCAGTACGGCAGAGCTCCAGCTCTGCTCAGAGGCCCGATCTGGCAGAGTTGCTGGCGTGAGGCTGCTCTGCCCTGGGCGAGCCTTGCCCAGACTTGCCTCGCTGCTAGGCTTCCTGCCCGGGAAGGAGCAGGCTGCGCCAGACAGGCAGACGCTCCTGGCGCCTTCCTGGCCTCAGCTCCACTCCTGCCTTGCCTTTGCACCTAGTCCCCAGGCGTCCTTGCGGAGGGCTTAGGGGCCGGTGGGGTGCACGCTGCCAAGCCCTCCAGCCGTGAGAGCTCTGTCATAGGGAAGGGAATGGCAAGTGCAGGGCTCCTCCAGCGGTCGCTTGGCCGCCCAGACTCAGCACAGCACGGAGAGCACCAGGCTTCCCAGGGCCCCTGGCTGTGGTCTGCAGCCCCACACACCCGGAGGCTGACTCCGTGAGCGCCCAGAAGGTGCCTGACAGACGTCATTTCCCTAGTGCTCTCCCCACCAGCAGAGACGTGTGCAGGTGGTTGGGGCCTGCCCCTGCGTGTCTGGGCTGCCGCCCACAGCCTCCGCTCAGGGGAAGCAGCCCCTGTGCCAAGACCTGCAGGAGGCGCGGGGCGTCCCTGCCTGGAAGCCAAGTGCACGGTCCGCTTGGAAGCGAGCCTCCTTGGGAAGAGTCGAGGGAGCCAAGCCGCGTGCAGCTGCAAGCCCTGCTTGGGCCGAGCCGAGTGTGCCTCCAGGACGGCAGAGCTCCAGCTCTGCTCAGAGGCCGGATCTAGTCAAGTGCCTTGCGCGAGGCTGCTCTGCCCTGGGCGAGACTTGCCCAGGCTTGCCTCGCTGCTAGGCTTGCTGCCCGGGAAGGAGCAGGCTGTGCGATGCTGGGAGAGGCCACTGGCGCCTTCCTGGCCTCAGCTCCACTCCTGCCTTGCCTTTGCATCTAGGCCCCGGGCGTCCTTGGGGAAGGCTTAGGAGCCGGTGGCTTGCACACTGCCGAGCCCTCCAGCAGTGAGGCCTCTCGTAGAGGGGAGGGGAGGGCAAGTGCAGGGCTCCACCAGCGGTTGCTTGGCCGCCCAGACTCAGCGCCGCACGGAGAGCACAAGGCTCCCAGGTCCCCTGGCTGTGGTCTGCAGCCCCACACTCCCGGAGGCTGACTCCGTGGGCGCCCAGAAGGTGCCTGACAGACGTCATGTCCCTAGCGCTCTGCTCCCCAGCAGAGACGTGTGCAGGTGGTGGGGCCTGCCCCTGCGTGTCTGGGCTCCCGCCGGCAGCCCCAGCTCCAGGGAAGCAGCGCCTGAGCCAAGACCTGTAGGGGGCGCGGGGCGCCCCCGCCTGGAAGCCTAGCGCACAGCATGCGGGAAGCGAGCCTCCTCGGGAGAAGAGGAGGCAGCCCAGCTGCGTGCGTCTGCACTCACTCCTTGGGCGGCGCCCAGTGAGCCTCCAGTACGGCAGAGCTCCAGCTCTGCTCAGAGGCCCGATCTGGCAGAGTTGCTGGCGTGAGGCTGCTCTGCCCTGGGCGAGCCTTGCCCAGACTTGCCTCGCTGCTAGGCTTCCTGCCCGGGAAGGAGCAGGCTGCGCCAGACAGGCAGACGCTCCTGGCGCCTTCCTGGCCTCAGCTCCACTCCTGCCTTGCCTTTGCACCTAGTCCCCAGGCGTCCTTGCGGAGGGCTTAGGGGCCGGTGGGGTGCACGCTGCCAAGCCCTCCAGCCGTGAGAGCTCTGTCATAGGGAAGGGAATGGCAAGTGCAGGGCTCCTCCAGCGGTCGCTTGGCCGCCCAGACTCAGCACAGCACGGAGAGCACCAGGCTTCCCAGGGCCCCTGGCTGTGGTCTGCAGCCCCACACACCCGGAGGCTGACTCCGTGAGCGCCCAGAAGGTGCCTGACAGACGTCATTTCCCTAGTGCTCTCCCCACCAGCAGAGACGTGTGCAGGTGGTTGGGGCCTGCCCCTGCGTGTCTGGGCTGCCGCCCACAGCCTCCGCTCAGGGGAAGCAGCCCCTGTGCCAAGACCTGCAGGAGGCGCGGGGCGTCCCTGCCTGGAAGCCAAGTGCACGGTCCGCTTGGAAGCGAGCCTCCTTGGGAAGAGTCGAGGGAGCCAAGCCGCGTGCAGCTGCAAGCCCTGCTTGGGCCGAGCCGAGTGTGCCTCCAGGACGGCAGAGCTCCAGCTCTGCTCAGAGGCCGGATCTAGTCAAGTGCCTTGCGCGAGGCTGCTCTGCCCTGGGCGAGACTTGCCCAGGCTTGCCTCGCTGCTAGGCTTGCTGCCCGGGAAGGAGCAGGCTGTGCGATGCTGGGAGAGGCCACTGGCGCCTTCCTGGCCTCAGCTCCACTCCTGCCTTGCCTTTGCATCTAGGCCCCGGGCGTCCTTGGGGAAGGCTTAGGAGCCGGTGGCTTGCACACTGCCGAGCCCTCCAGCAGTGAGGCCTCTCGTAGAGGGGAGGGGAGGGCAAGTGCAGGGCTCCACCAGCGGTTGCTTGGCCGCCCAGACTCAGCGCCGCACGGAGAGCACAAGGCTCCCAGGTCCCCTGGCTGTGGTCTGCAGCCCCACACTCCCGGAGGCTGACTCCGTGGGCGCCCAGAAGGTGCCTGACAGACGTCATGTCCCTAGCGCTCTGCTCCCCGGCAGAGACGTGTGCAGGTGGTGGGGCCTGCCCCTGCGTGTCTGGGCTCCCGCCGGCAGCCCCAGCTCCAGGGAAGCAGCGCCTGAGCCAAGACCTGTAGGGGGCGCGGGGCGCCCCCGCCTGGAAGCCTAGCGCACAGCATGCGGGAAGCGAGCCTCCTCGGGAGAAGAGGAGGCAGCCCAGCTGCGTGCGTCTGCACTCACTCCTTGGGCGGAGCCCAGTGAGCCTCCAGTACGGCAGAGCTCCAGCTCTGCTCAGAGGCCCGATCTGGCAGAGTTGCTGGCGTGAGGCTGCTCTGCCCTGGGCGAGCCTTGCCCAGACTTGCCTCGCTGCTAGGCTTCCTGCCCGGGAAGGAGCAGGCTGCGCCAGACAGGCAGACGCTCCTGGCGCCTTCCTGGCCTCAGCTCCACTCCTGCCTTGCCTTTGCACCTAGTCCCCAGGCGTCCTTGCGGAGGGCTTAGGGGCCGGTGGGGTGCACGCTGCCAAGCCCTCCAGCCGTGAGAGCTCTGTCATAGGGAAGGGAATGGCAAGTGCAGGGCTCCTCCAGCGGTCGCTTGGCCGCCCAGACTCAGCACAGCACGGAGAGCACCAGGCTTCCCAGGGCCCCTGGCTGTGGTCTGCAGCCCCACACACCCGGAGGCTGACTCCGTGAGCGCCCAGAAGGTGCCTGACAGACGTCATTTCCCTAGTGCTCTCCCCACCAGCAGAGACGTGTGCAGGTGGTTGGGGCCTGCCCCTGCGTGTCTGGGCTGCCGCCCACAGCCTCCGCTCAGGGGAAGCAGCCCCTGTGCCAAGACCTGCAGGAGGCGCGGGGCGTCCCTGCCTGGAAGCCAAGTGCACGGTCCGCTTGGAAGCGAGCCTCCTTGGGAAGAGTCGAGGGAGCCAAGCCGCGTGCAGCTGCAAGCCCTGCTTGGGCCGAGCCGAGTGTGCCTCCAGGACGGCAGAGCTCCAGCTCTGCTCAGAGGCCGGATCTAGTCAAGTGCCTTGCGCGAGGCTGCTCTGCCCTGGGCGAGACTTGCCCAGGCTTGCCTCGCTGCTAGGCTTGCTGCCCGGGAAGGAGCAGGCTGTGCGATGCTGGGAGAGGCCACTGGCGCCTTCCTGGCCTCAGCTCCACTCCTGCCTTGCCTTTGCATCTAGGCCCCGGGCGTCCTTGGGGAAGGCTTAGGAGCCGGTGGCTTGCACACTGCCGAGCCCTCCAGCAGTGAGGCCTCTCGTAGAGGGGAGGGGAGGGCAAGTGCAGGGCTCCTCCAGCGGTTGCTTGGCCGCCCAGACTCAGCGCCGCACGGAGAGCACAAGGCTCCCAGGTCCCCTGGCTGTGGTCTGCAGCCCCACACTCCCGGAGGCTGACTCCGTGGGCGCCCAGAAGGTGCCTGACAGACGTCATGTCCCTAGCGCTCTGCTCCCCAGCAGAGACGTGTGCAGGTGGTGGGGCCTGCCCCTGCGTGTCTGGGCTCCCGCCGGCAGCCCCAGCTCCAGGGAAGCAGCGCCTGAGCCAAGACCTGTAGGGGGCGCGGGGCGCCCCCGCCTGGAAGCCTAGCGCACAGCATGCGGGAAGCGAGCCTCCTCGGGAGAAGAGGAGGCAGCCCAGCTGCGTGCGTCTGCACTCACTCCTTGGGCGGAGCCCAGTGAGCCTCCAGTACGGCAGAGCTCCAGCTCTGCTCAGAGGCCCGATCTGGCAGAGTTGCTGGCGTGAGGCTGCTCTGCCCTGGGCGAGCCTTGCCCAGACTTGCCTCGCTGCTAGGCTTCCTGCCCGGGAAGGAGCAGGCTGCGCCAGACAGGCAGACGCTCCTGGCGCCTTCCTGGCCTCAGCTCCACTCCTGCCTTGCCTTTGCACCTAGTCCCCAGGCGTCCTTGCGGAGGGCTTAGGGGCCGGTGGGGTGCACGCTGCCAAGCCCTCCAGCCGTGAGAGCTCTGTCATAGGGAAGGGAATGGCAAGTGCAGGGCTCCTCCAGCGCTCGCTTGGCCGCCCAGACTCAGCACAGCACGGAGAGCACCAGGCTTCCCAGGGCCCCTGGCTGTGGTCTGCAGCCCCACACACCCGGAGGCTGACTCCGTGAGCGCCCAGAAGGTGCCTGACAGACGTCATTTCCCTAGTGCTCTCCCCACCAGCAGAGACGTGTGCAGGTGGTTGGGGCCTGCCCCTGCGTGTCTGGGCTGCCGCCCACAGCCTCCGCTCAGGGGAAGCAGCCCCTGTGCCAAGACCTGCAGGAGGCGCGGGGCGTCCCTGCCTGGAAGCCAAGTGCACGGTCCGCTTGGAAGCGAGCCTCCTTGGGAAGAGTCGAGGGAGCCAAGCCGCGTGCAGCTGCAAGCCCTGCTTGGGCCGAGCCGAGTGTGCCTCCAGGACGGCAGAGCTCCAGCTCTGCTCAGAGGCCGGATCTAGTCAAGTGCCTTGCGCGAGGCTGCTCTGCCCTGGGCGAGACTTGCCCAGGCTTGCCTCGCTGCTAGGCTTGCTGCCCGGGAAGGAGCAGGCTGTGCGATGCTGGGAGAGGCCACTGGCGCCTTCCTGGCCTCAGCTCCACTCCTGCCTTGCCTTTGCATCTAGGCCCCGGGCGTCCTTGGGGAAGGCTTAGGAGCCGGTGGCTTGCACACTGCCGAGCCCTCCAGCAGTGAGGCCTCTCGTAGAGGGGAGGGGAGGGCAAGTGCAGGGCTCCACCAGCGGTTGCTTGGCCGCCCAGACTCAGCGCCGCACGGAGAGCACAAGGCTCCCAGGTCCCCTGGCTGTGGTCTGCAGCCCCACACTCCCGGAGGCTGACTCCGTGGGCGCCCAGAAGGTGCCTGACAGACGTCATGTCCCTAGCGCTCTGCTCCCCAGCAGAGACGTGTGCAGGTGGTGGGGCCTGCCCCTGCGTGTCTGGGCTCCCGCCGGCAGCCCCAGCTCCAGGGAAGCAGCGCCTGAGCCAAGACCTGTAGGGGGCGCGGGGCGCCCCCGCCTGGAAGCCTAGCGCACAGCATGCGGGAAGCGAGCCTCCTCGGGAGAAGAGGAGGCAGCCCAGCTGCGTGCGTCTGCACTCACTCCTTGGGCGGAGCCCAGTGAGCCTCCAGTACGGCAGAGCTCCAGCTCTGCTCAGAGGCCCGATCTGGCAGAGTTGCTGGCGTGAGGCTGCTCTGCCCTGGGCGAGCCTTGCCCAGACTTGCCTCGCTGCTAGGCTTCCTGCCCGGGAAGGAGCAGGCTGCGCCAGACAGGCAGACGCTCCTGGCGCCTTCCTGGCCTCAGCTCCACTCCTGCCTTGCCTTTGCACCTAGTCCCCAGGCGTCCTTGCGGAGGGCTTAGGGGCCGGTGGGGTGCACGCTGCCAAGCCCTCCAGCCGTGAGAGCTCTGTCATAGGGAAGGGAATGGCAAGTGCAGGGCTCCTCCAGCGGTCGCTTGGCCGCCCAGACTCAGCACAGCACGGAGAGCACCAGGCTTCCCAGGGCCCCTGGCTGTGGTCTGCAGCCCCACACACCCGGAGGCTGACTCCGTGAGCGCCCAGAAGGTGCCTGACAGACGTCATTTCCCTAGTGCTCTCCCCACCAGCAGAGACGTGTGCAGGTGGTTGGGGCCTGCCCCTGCGTGTCTGGGCTGCCGCCCACAGCCTCCGCTCAGGGGAAGCAGCCCCTGTGCCAAGACCTGCAGGAGGCGCGGGGCGTCCCTGCCTGGAAGCCAAGTGCACGGTCCGCTTGGAAGCGAGCCTCCTTGGGAAGAGTCGAGGGAGCCAAGCCGCGTGCAGCTGCAAGCCCTGCTTGGGCCGAGCCGAGTGTGCCTCCAGGACGGCAGAGCTCCAGCTCTGCTCAGAGGCCGGATCTAGTCAAGTGCCTTGCGCGAGGCTGCTCTGCCCTGGGCGAGACTTGCCCAGGCTTGCCTCGCTGCTAGGCTTGCTGCCCGGGAAGGAGCAGGCTGTGCGATGCTGGGAGAGGCCACTGGCGCCTTCCTGGCCTCAGCTCCACTCCTGCCTTGCCTTTGCATCTAGGCCCCGGGCGTCCTTGGGGAAGGCTTAGGAGCCGGTGGCTTGCACACTGCCGAGCCCTCCAGCAGTGAGGCCTCTCGTAGAGGGGAGGGGAGGGCAAGTGCAGGGCTCCACCAGCGGTTGCTTGGACGCCCAGACTCAGCGCCGCACGGAGAGCACAAGGCTCCCAGGTCCCCTGGCTGTGGTCTGCAGCCCCACACTCCCGGAGGCTGACTCCGTGGGCGCCCAGAAGGTGCCTGACAGACGTCATGTCCCTAGCGCTCTGCTCCCCGGCAGAGACGTGTGCAGGTGGTGGGGCCTGCCCCTGCGTGTCTGGGCTCCCGCCGGCAGCCCCAGCTCCAGGGAAGCAGCACCTGAGCCAAGACCTGTAGGGGGCGCGGGGCGCCCCCGCCTGGAAGCCTAGCGCACAGCATGCGGGAAGCGAGCCTCCTCGGGAGAAGAGGAGGCAGCCCAGCTGCGTGCGTCTGCACTCACTCCTTGGGCGGAGCCCAGTGAGCCTCCAGTACGGCAGAGCTCCAGCTCTGCTCAGAGGCCCGATCTGGCAGAGTTGCTGGCGTGAGGCTGCTCTGCCCTGGGCGAGCCTTGCCCAGACTTGCCTCGCTGCTAGGCTTCCTGCCCGGGAAGGAGCAGGCTGCGCCAGACAGGCAGACGCTCCTGGCGCCTTCCTGGCCTCAGCTCCACTCCTGCCTTGCCTTTGCACCTAGTCCCCAGGCGTCCTTGCGGAGGGCTTAGGGGCCGGTGGGGTGCACGCTGCCAAGCCCTCCAGCCGTGAGAGCTCTGTCATAGGGAAGGGAATGGCAAGTGCAGGGCTCCTCCAGCGGTCGCTTGGCCGCCCAGACTCAGCACAGCACGGAGAGCACCAGGCTTCCCAGGGCCCCTGCCTGTGGTCTGCACCCCCACACACCCGGAGGCTGACTCCGTGAGCGCCCAGAAGGTGCCTGACAGACGTCATTTCCCTAGTGCTCTCCCCACCAGCAGAGACGTGTGCAGGTGGTTGGGGCCTGCCCCTGCGTGTCTGGGCTGCCGCCCACAGCCTCCGCTCAGGGGAAGCAGCCCCTGTGCCAAGACCTGCAGGAGGCGCGGGGCGTCCCTGCCTGGAAGCCAAGTGCACGGTCCGCTTGGAAGCGAGCCTCCTTGGGAAGAGTCGAGGGAGCCAAGCCGCGTGCAGCTGCAAGCCCTGCTTGGGCCGAGCCGAGTGTGCCTCCAGGACGGCAGAGCTCCAGCTCTGCTCAGAGGCCGGATCTAGTCAAGTGCCTTGCGCGAGGCTGCTCTGCCCTGGGCGAGACTTGCCCAGGCTTGCCTCGCTGCTAGGCTTGCTGCCCGGGAAGGAGCAGGCTGTGCGATGCTGGGAGAGGCCACTGGCGCCTTCCTGGCCTCAGCTCCACTCCTGCCTTGCCTTTGCATCTAGGCCCCGGGCGTCCTTGGGGAAGGCTTAGGAGCCGGTGGCTTGCACACTGCCGAGCCCTCCAGCAGTGAGGCCTCTCGTAGAGGGGAGGGGAGGGCAAGTGCAGGGCTCCACCAGCGGTTGCTTGGCCGCCCAGACTCAGCGCCGCACGGAGAGCACAAGGCTCCCAGGTCCCCTGGCTGTGGTCTGCAGCCCCACACTCCCGGAGGCTGACTCCGTGGGCGCCCAGAAGGTGCCTGACAGACGTCATGTCCCTAGCGCTCTGCTCCCCAGCAGAGACGTGTGCAGGTGGTGGGGCCTGCCCCTGCGTGTCTGGGCTCCCGCCGGCAGCCCCAGCTCCAGGGAAGCAGCGCCTGAGCCAAGACCTGTAGGGGGCGCGGGGCGCCCCCGCCTGGAAGCCTAGCGCACAGCATGCGGGAAGCGAGCCTCCTCGGGAGAAGAGGAGGCAGCCCAGCTGCGTGCGTCTGCACTCACTCCTTGGGCGGAGCCCAGTGAGCCTCCAGTACGGCAGAGCTCCAGCTCTGCTCAGAGGCCCGATCTGGCAGAGTTGCTGGCGTGAGGCTGCTCTGCCCTGGGCGAGCCTTGCCCAGACTTGCCTCGCTGCTAGGCTTCCTGCCCGGGAAGGAGCAGGCTGCGCCAGACAGGCAGACGCTCCTGGCGCCTTCCTGGCCTCAGCTCCACTCCTGCCTTGCCTTTGCACCTAGTCCCCAGGCGTCCTTGCGGAGGGCTTAGGGGCCGGTGGGGTGCACGCTGCCAAGCCCTCCAGCCGTGAGAGCTCTGTCATAGGGAAGGGAATGGCAAGTGCAGGGCTCCTCCAGCGGTCGCTTGGCCGCCCAGACTCAGCACAGCACGGAGAGCACCAGGCTTCCCAGGGCCCCTGGCTGTGGTCTGCAGCCCCACACACCCGGAGGCTGACTCCGTGAGCGCCCAGAAGGTGCCTGACAGACGTCATTTCCCTAGTGCTCTCCCCACCAGCAGAGACGTGTGCAGGTGGTTGGGGCCTGCCCCTGCGTGTCTGGGCTGCCGCCCACAGCCTCCGCTCAGGGGAAGCAGCCCCTGTGCCAAGACCTGCAGGAGGCGCGGGGCGTCCCTGCCTGGAAGCCAAGTGCACGGTCCGCTTGGAAGCGAGCCTCCTTGGGAAGAGTCGAGGGAGCCAAGCCGCGTGCAGCTGCAAGCCCTGCTTGGGCCGAGCCGAGTGTGCCTCCAGGACGGCAGAGCTCCAGCTCTGCTCAGAGGCCGGATCTAGTCAAGTGCCTTGCGCGAGGCTGCTCTGCCCTGGGCGAGACTTGCCCAGGCTTGCCTCGCTGCTAGGCTTGCTGCCCGGGAAGGAGCAGGCTGTGCGATGCTGGGAGAGGTCACTGGCGCCTTCCTGGCCTCAGCTCCACTCCTGCCTTGCCTTTGCATCTAGGCCCCGGGCGTCCTTGGGGAAGGCTTAGGAGCCGGTGGCTTGCACACTGCCGAGCCCTCCAGCAGTGAGGCCTCTCGTAGAGGGGAGGGGAGGGCAAGTGCAGGGCTCCACCAGCGGTTGCTTGGCCGCCCAGACTCAGCGCCGCACGGAGAGCACAAGGCTCCCAGGTCCCCTGGCTGTGGTCTGCAGCCCCACACTCCCGGAGGCTGACTCCGTGGGCGCCCAGAAGGTGCCTGACAGACGTCATGTCCCTAGCGCTCTGCTCCCCAGCAGAGACGTGTGCAGGTGGTGGGGCCTGCCCCTGCGTGTCTGGGCTCCCGCCGGCAGCCCCAGCTCCAGGGAAGCAGCCCCTGAGCCAAGACCTGTAGGGGGCGCGGGGCGCCCCCGCCTGGAAGCCTAGCGCACAGCATGCGGGAAGCGAGCCTCCTCGGGAGAAGAGGAGGCAGCCCAGCTGCGTGCGTCTGCACTCACTCCTTGGGCGGAGCCCAGTGAGCCTCCAGTACGGCAGAGCTCCAGCTCTGCTCAGAGGCCCGATCTGGCAGAGTTGCTGGCGTGAGGCTGCTCTGCCCTGGGCGAGCCTTGCCCAGACTTGCCTCGCTGCTAGGCTTCCTGCCCGGGAAGGAGCAGGCTGCGCCAGACAGGCAGACGCTCCTGGCGCCTTCCTGGCCTCAGCTCCACTCCTGCCTTGCCTTTGCACCTAGTCCCCAGGCGTCCTTGCGGAGGGCTTAGGGGCCGGTGGGGTGCACGCTGCCAAGCCCTCCAGCCGTGAGAGCTCTGTCATAGGGAAGGGAATGGCAAGTGCAGGGCTCCTCCAGCGGTCGCTTGGCCGCCCAGACTCAGCACAGCACGGAGAGCACCAGGCTTCCCAGGGCCCCTGGCTGTGGTCTGCAGCCCCACACACCCGGAGGCTGACTCCGTGAGCGCCCAGAAGGTGCCTGACAGACGTCATTTCCCTAGTGCTCTCCCCACCAGCAGAGACGTGTGCAGGTGGTTGGGGCCTGCCCCTGCGTGTCTGGGCTGCCGCCCACAGCCTCCGCTCAGGGGAAGCAGCCCCTGTGCCAAGACCTGCAGGAGGCGCGGGGCGTCCCTGCCTGGAAGCCAAGTGCACGGTCCGCTTGGAAGCGAGCCTCCTTGGGAAGAGTCGAGGGAGCCAAGCCGCGTGCAGCTGCAAGCCCTGCTTGGGCCGAGCCGAGTGTGCCTCCAGGACGGCAGAGCTCCAGCTCTGCTCAGAGGCCGGATCTAGTCAAGTGCCTTGCGCGAGGCTGCTCTGCCCTGGGCGAGACTTGCCCAGGCTTGCCTCGCTGCTAGGCTTGCTGCCCGGGAAGGAGCAGGCTGTGCGATGCTGGGAGAGGCCACTGGCGCCTTCCTGGCCTCAGCTCCACTCCTGCCTTGCCTTTGCATCTAGGCCCCGGGCGTCCTTGGGGAAGGCTTAGGAGCCGGTGGCTTGCACACTGCCGAGCCCTCCAGCAGTGAGGCCTCTCGTAGAGGGGAGGGGAGGGCAAGTGCAGGGCTCCACCAGCGGTTGCTTGGCCGCCCAGACTCAGCGCCGCACGGAGAGCACAAGGCTCCCAGGTCCCCTGGCTGTGGTCTGCAGCCCCACACTCCCGGAGGCTGACTCCGTGGGCGCCCAGAAGGTGCCTGACAGACGTCATGTCCCTAGCGCTCTGCTCCCCAGCAGAGACGTGTGCAGGTGGTGGGGCCTGCCCCTGCGTGTCTGGGCTCCCGCCGGCAGCCCCAGCTCCAGGGAAGCAGCGCCTGAGCCAAGACCTGTAGGGGGCGCGGGGCGCCCCCGCCTGGAAGCCTAGCGCACAGCATGCGGGAAGCGAGCCTCCTCGGGAGAAGAGGAGGCAGCCCAGCTGCGTGCGTCTGCACTCACTCCTTGGGCGGCGCCCAGTGAGCCTCCAGTACGGCAGAGCTCCAGCTCTGCTCAGAGGCCCGATCTGGCAGAGTTGCTGGCGTGAGGCTGCTCTGCCCTGGGCGAGCCTTGCCCAGACTTGCCTCGCTGCTAGGCTTCCTGCCCGGGAAGGAGCAGGCTGCGCCAGACAGGCAGACGCTCCTGGCGCCTTCCTGGCCTCAGCTCCACTCCTGCCTTGCCTTTGCACCTAGTCCCCAGGCGTCCTTGCGGAGGGCTTAGGGGCCGGTGGGGTGCACGCTGCCAAGCCCTCCAGCCGTGAGAGCTCTGTCATAGGGAAGGGAATGGCAAGTGCAGGGCTCCTCCAGCGGTCGCTTGGCCGCCCAGACTCAGCACAGCACGGAGAGCACCAGGCTTCCCAGGGCCCCTGGCTGTGGTCTGCAGCCCCACACACCCGGAGGCTGACTCCGTGAGCGCCCAGAAGGTGCCTGACAGACGTCATTTCCCTAGTGCTCTCCCCACCAGCAGAGACGTGTGCAGGTGGTTGGGGCCTGCCCCTGCGTGTCTGGGCTGCCGCCCACAGCCTCCGCTCAGGGGAAGCAGCCCCTGTGCCAAGACCTGCAGGAGGCGCGGGGCGTCCCTGCCTGGAAGCCAAGTGCACGGTCCGCTTGGAAGCGAGCCTCCTTGGGAAGAGTCGAGGGAGCCAAGCCGCGTGCAGCTGCAAGCCCTGCTTGGGCCGAGCCGAGTGTGCCTCCAGGACGGCAGAGCTCCAGCTCTGCTCAGAGGCCGGATCTAGTCAAGTGCCTTGCGCGAGGCTGCTCTGCCCTGGGCGAGACTTGCCCAGGCTTGCCTCGCTGCTAGGCTTGCTGCCCGGGAAGGAGCAGGCTGTGCGATGCTGGGAGAGGCCACTGGCGCCTTCCTGGCCTCAGCTCCACTCCTGCCTTGCCTTTGCATCTAGGCCCCGGGCGTCCTTGGGGAAGGCTTAGGAGCCGGTGGCTTGCACACTGCCGAGCCCTCCAGCAGTGAGGCCTCTCGTAGAGGGGAGGGGAGGGCAAGTGCAGGGCTCCACCAGCGGTTGCTTGGCCGCCCAGACTCAGCGCCGCACGGAGAGCACAAGGCTCCCAGGTCCCCTGGCTGTGGTCTGCAGCCCCACACTCCCGGAGGCTGACTCCGTGGGCGCCCAGAAGGTGCCTGACAGACGTCATGTCCCTAGCGCTCTGCTCCCCGGCAGAGACGTGTGCAGGTGGTGGGGCCTGCCCCTGCGTGTCTGGGCTCCCGCCGGCAGCCCCAGCTCCAGGGAAGCAGCGCCTGAGCCAAGACCTGTAGGTGGCGCGGGGCGCCCCCGCCTGGAAGCCTAGCGCACAGCATGCGGGAAGCGAGCCTCCTCGGGAGAAGAGGAGGCAGCCCAGCTGCGTGCGTCTGCACTCACTCCTTGGGCGGAGCCCAGTGAGCCTCCAGTACGGCAGAGCTCCAGCTCTGCTCAGAGGCCCGATCTGGCAGAGTTGCTGGCGTGAGGCTGCTCTGCCCTGGGCGAGCCTTGCCCAGACTTGCCTCGCTGCTAGGCTTCCTGCCCGGGAAGGAGCAGGCTGCGCCAGACAGGCAGACGCTCCTGGCGCCTTCCTGGCCTCAGCTCCACTCCTGCCTTGCCTTTGCACCTAGTCCCCAGGCGTCCTTGCGGAGGGCTTAGGGGCCGGTGGGGTGCACGCTGCCAAGCCCTCCAGCCGTGAGAGCTCTGTCATAGGGAAGGGAATGGCAAGTGCAGGGCTCCTCCAGCGGTCGCTTGGCCGCCCAGACTCAGCACAGCACGGAGAGCACCAGGCTTCCCAGGGCCCCTGGCTGTGGTCTGCACCCCCACACACCCGGAGGCTGACTCCGTGAGCGCCCAGAAGGTGCCTGACAGACGTCATTTCCCTAGTGCTCTCCCCACCAGCAGAGACGTGTGCAGGTGGTTGGGGCCTGCCCCTGCGTGTCTGGGCTGCCGCCCACAGCCTCCGCTCAGGGGAAGCAGCCCCTGTGCCAAGACCTGCAGGAGGCGCGGGGCGTCCCTGCCTGGAAGCCAAGTGCACGGTCCGCTTGGAAGCGAGCCTCCTTGGGAAGAGTCGAGGGAGCCAAGCCGCGTGC
The DNA here is from genome assembly GCF_023091745.1 of Budorcas taxicolor. Lineage (NCBI taxonomy): Eukaryota > Metazoa > Chordata > Mammalia > Artiodactyla > Bovidae > Budorcas > Budorcas taxicolor. The sequence goes on from NW_026291555.1 coordinate 28,023, forward strand.
AGCTGCAAGCCCTGCTTGGGCCGAGCCGAGTGTGCCTCCAGGACGGCAGAGCTCCAGCTCTGCTCAGAGGCCGGATCTAGTCAAGTGCCTTGCGCGAGGCTGCTCTGCCCTGGGCGAGACTTGCCCAGGCTTGCCTCGCTGCTAGGCTTGCTGCCCGGGAAGGAGCAGGCTGTGCGATGCTGGGAGAGGCCACTGGCGCCTTCCTGGCCTCAGCTCCACTCCTGCCTTGCCTTTGCATCTAGGCCCCGGGCGTCCTTGGGGAAGGCTTAGGAGCCGGTGGCTTGCACACTGCCGAGCCCTCCAGCAGTGAGGCCTCTCGTAGAGGGGAGGGGAGGGCAAGTGCAGGGCTCCACCAGCGGTTGCTTGGCCGCCCAGACTCAGCGCCGCACGGAGAGCACAAGGCTCCCAGGTCCCCTGGCTGTGGTCTGCAGCCCCACACTCCCGGAGGCTGACTCCGTGGGCGCCCAGAAGGTGCCTGACAGACGTCATGTCCCTAGCGCTCTGCTCCCCAGCAGAGACGTGTGCAGGTGGTGGGGCCTGCCCCTGCGTGTCTGGGCTCCCGCCGGCAGCCCCAGCTCCAGGGAAGCAGCGCCTGAGCCAAGACCTGTAGGGGGCGCGGGGCGCCCCCGCCTGGAAGCCTAGCGCACAGCATGCGGGAAGCGAGCCTCCTCGGGAGAAGAGGAGGCAGCCCAGCTGCGTGCGTCTGCACTCACTCCTTGGGCGGAGCCCAGTGAGCCTCCAGTACGGCAGAGCTCCAGCTCTGCTCAGAGGCCCGATCTGGCAGAGTTGCTGGCGTGAGGCTGCTCTGCCCTGGGCGAGCCTTGCCCAGACTTGCCTCGCTGCTAGGCTTCCTGCCCGGGAAGGAGCAGGCTGCGCCAGACAGGCAGACGCTCCTGGCGCCTTCCTGGCCTCAGCTCCACTCCTGCCTTGCCTTTGCACCTAGTCCCCAGGCGTCCTTGCGGAGGGCTTAGGGGCCGGTGGGGTGCACGCTGCCAAGCCCTCCAGCCGTGAGAGCTCTGTCATAGGGAAGGGAATGGCAAGTGCAGGGCTCCTCCAGCGGTCGCTTGGCCGCCCAGACTCAGCACAGCACGGAGAGCACCAGGCTTCCCAGGGCCCCTGGCTGTGGTCTGCAGCCCCACACACCCGGAGGCTGACTCCGTGAGCGCCCAGAAGGTGCCTGACAGACGTCATTTCCCTAGTGCTCTCCCCACCAGCAGAGACGTGTGCAGGTGGTTGGGGCCTGCCCCTGCGTGTCTGGGCTGCCGCCCACAGCCTCCGCTCAGGGGAAGCAGCCCCTGTGCCAAGACCTGCAGGAGGCGCGGGGCGTCCCTGCCTGGAAGCCAAGTGCACGGTCCGCTTGGAAGCGAGCCTCCTTGGGAAGAGTCGAGGGAGCCAAGCCGCGTGCAGCTGCAAGCCCTGCTTGGGCCGAGCCGAGTGTGCCTCCAGGACGGCAGAGCTCCAGCTCTGCTCAGAGGCCGGATCTAGTCAAGTGCCTTGCGCGAGGCTGCTCTGCCCTGGGCGAGACTTGCCCAGGCTTGCCTCGCTGCTAGGCTTGCTGCCCGGGAAGGAGCAGGCTGTGCGATGCTGGAGAGGCCCCTGGCGCCTTCCCTGGCCTCAGCTCCACTCCTGCCTTGCCTTTGCATCTAGGCCCCGGGCGTCCTTGAGGAAGGCTTAGGAGCCGGTGGCTTGCACACTGCCGAGCCCTCCAGCAGTGAGGCCTCTCGTAGAGGGGAGGGGAGGGCAAGTGCAGGGCTCCACCAGCGGTTGCTTGGCCGCCCAGACTCAGCGCCGCACGGAGAGCACAAGGCTCCCAGGTCCCCTGGCTGTGGTCTGCAGCCCCACACTCCCGGAGGCTGACTCCGTGGGCGCCCAGAAGGTGCCTGACAGACGTCATGTCCCTAGCGCTCTGCTCCCCGGCAGAGACGTGTGCAGGTGGTGGGGCCTGCCCCTGCGTGTCTGGGCTCCCGCCGGCAGCCCCAGCTCCAGGGAAGCAGCCCCTGAGCCAAGACCTGTAGGGGGCGCGGGGCGCCCCCGCCTGGAAGCCTAGCGCACAGCATGCGGGAAGCGAGCCTCCTCGGGAGAAGAGGAGGCAGCCCAGCTGCGTGCGTCTGCACTCACTCCTTGGGCGGAGCCCAGTGAGCCTCCAGTACTGCAGAGCTCCAGCTCTGCTCAGAGGCCCGATCTGGCAGAGTTGCTGGCGTGAGGCTGCTCTGCCCTGGGCGAGCCTTGCCCAGACTTGCCTCGCTGCTAGGCTTCCTGCCCGGGAAGGAGCAGGCTGCGCCAGACAGGCAGACGCTCCTGGCGCCTTCCTGGCCTCAGCTCCACTCCTGCCTTGCCTTTGCACCTAGTCCCCAGGCGTCCTTGCGGAGGGCTTAGGGGCCGGTGGGGTGCACGCTGCAAGCCCTCCAGCCGTGAGAGCTCTGTCATAGGGAAGGGACTGGCAAGTGCAGGGCTCCTCCAGCGGTCGCTTGGCCGCCCAGACTCAGCACAGCACGGAGAGCACCAGGCTTCCCAGGGCCCCTGGCTGTGGTCTGCAGCCCCACACACCCGGAGGCTGACTCCGTGAGCGCCCAGAAGGTGCCTGACAGACGTCATTTCCCTAGTGCTCTCCCCACCAGCAGAGACGTGTGCAGGTGGTTGGGGCCTGCCCCTGCGTGTCTGGGCTGCCGCCCACAGCCTCCGCTCAGGGGAAGCAGCCCCTGTGCCAAGACCTGCAGGAGGCGCGGGGCGTCCCTGCCTGGAAGCCAAGTGCACGGTCCGCTTGGAAGCGAGCCTCCTTGGGAAGAGTCGAGGGAGCCAAGCCGCGTGCAGCTGCAAGCCCTGCTTGGGCCGAGCCGAGTGTGCCTCCAGGACGGCAGAGCTCCAGCTCTGCTCAGAGGCCGGATCTAGTCAAGTGCCTTGCGTGAGGCTGCTCTGCCCTGGGCGAGACTTGCCCAGGCTTGCCTCGCTGCTAGGCTTGCTGCCCGGGAAGGAGCAGGCTGTGCGATGCTGGGAGAGGCCACTGGCGCCTTCCTGGCCTCAGCTCCACTCCTGCCTTGCCTTTGCATCTAGGCCCCGGGCGTCCTTGGGGAAGGCTTAGGAGCCGGTGGCTTGCACACTGCCGAGCCCTCCAGCAGTGAGGCCTCTCGTAGAGGGGAGGGGAGGGCAAGTGCAGGGCTCCACCAGCGGTTGCTTGGCCGCCCAGACTCAGCGCCGCACGGAGAGCACAAGGCTCCCAGGTCCCCTGGCTGTGGTCTGCAGCCCCACACTCCCGGAGGCTGACTCCGTGGGCGCCCAGAAGGTGCCTGACAGACGTCATGTCCCTAGCGCTCTGCTCCCCGGCAGAGACGTGTGCAGGTGGTGGGGCCTGCCCCTGCGTGTCTGGGCTCCCGCCGGCAGCCCCAGCTCCAGGGAAGCAGCCCCTGAGCCAAGACCTGTAGGGGGCGCGGGGCGCCCCCGCCTGGAAGCCTAGCGCACAGCATGCGGGAAGCGAGCCTCCTCGGGAGAAGAGGAGGCAGCCCAGCTGCGTGCGTCTGCACTCACTCCTTGGGCGGAGCCCAGTGAGCCTCCAGTACGGCAGAGCTCCAGCTCTGCTCAGAGGCCCGATCTGGCAGAGTTGCTGGCGTGAGGCTGCTCTGCCCTGGGCGAGCCTTGCCCAGACTTGCCTCGCTGCTAGGCTTCCTGCCCGGGAAGGAGCAGGCTGCGCCAGACAGGCAGACGCTCCTGGCGCCTTCCTGGCCTCAGCTCCACTCCTGCCTTGCCTTTGCACCTAGTCCCCAGGCGTCCTTGCGGAGGGCTTAGGGGCCGGTGGGGTGCACGCTGCCAAGCCCTCCAGCCGTGAGAGCTCTGTCATAGGGAAGGGACTGGCAAGTGCAGGGCTCCTCCAGCGGTCGCTTGGCCGCCCAGACTCAGCACAGCACGGAGAGCACCAGGCTTCCCAGGGCCCCTGGCTGTGGTCTGCAGCCCCACACACCCGGAGGCTGACTCCGTGAGCGCCCAGAAGGTGCCTGACAGACGTCATTTCCCTAGTGCTCTCCCCACCAGCAGAGACGTGTGCAGGTGGTTGGGGCCTGCCCCTGCGTGTCTGGGCTGCCGCCCACAGCCTCCGCTCAGGGGAAGCAGCCCCTGTGCCAAGACCTGCAGGAGGCGCGGGGCGTCCCTGCCTGGAAGCCAAGTGCACGGTCCGCTTGGAAGCGAGCCTCCTTGGGAAGAGTCGAGGGAGCCAAGCCGCGTGCAGCTGCAAGCCCTGCTTGGGCCGAGCCGAGTGTGCCTCCAGGACGGCAGAGCTCCAGCTCTGCTCAGAGGCCGGATCTAGTCAAGTGCCTTGCGCGAGGCTGCTCTGCCCTGGGCGAGACTTGCCCAGGCTTGCCTCGCTGCTAGGCTTGCTGCCCGGGAAGGAGCAGGCTGTGCGATGCTGGGAGAGGCCACTGGCGCCTTCCTGGCCTCAGCTCCACTCCTGCCTTGCCTTTGCATCTAGGCCCCGGGCGTCCTTGGGGAAGGCTTAGGAGCCGGTGGCTTGCACACTGCCGAGCCCTCCAGCAGTGAGGCCTCTCGTAGAGGGGAGGGGAGGGCAAGTGCAGGGCTCCACCAGCGGTTGCTTGGACGCCCAGACTCAGCGCCGCACGGAGAGCACAAGGCTCCCAGGTCCCCTGGCTGTGGTCTGCAGCCCCACACTCCCGGAGGCTGACTCCGTGGGCGCCCAGAAGGTGCCTGACAGACGTCATGTCCCTAGCGCTCTGCTCCCCAGCAGAGACGTGTGCAGGTGGTGGGGCCTGCCCCTGCGTGTCTGGGCTCCCGCCGGCAGCCCCAGCTCCAGGGAAGCAGCGCCTGAGCCAAGACCTGTAGGGGGCGCGGGGCGCCCCCGCCTGGAAGCCTAGCGCACAGCATGCGGGAAGCGAGCCTCCTCGGGAGAAGAGGAGGCAGCCCAGCTGCGTGCGTCTGCACTCACTCCTTGGGCGGAGCCCAGTGAGCCTCCAGTACGGCAGAGCTCCAGCTCTGCTCAGAGGCCCGATCTGGCAGAGTTGCTGGCGTGAGGCTGCTCTGCCCTGGGCGAGCCTTGCCCAGACTTGCCTCGCTGCTAGGCTTCCTGCCCGGGAAGGAGCAGGCTGCGCCAGACAGGCAGACGCTCCTGGCGCCTTCCTGGCCTCAGCTCCACTCCTGCCTTGCCTTTGCACCTAGTCCCCAGGCGTCCTTGCGGAGGGCTTAGGGGCCGGTGGGGTGCACGCTGCCAAGCCCTCCAGCCGTGAGAGCTCTGTCATAGGGAAGGGAATGGCAAGTGCAGGGCTCCTCCAGCGGTCGCTTGGCCGCCCAGACTCAGCACAGCACGGAGAGCACCAGGCTTCCCAGGGCCCCTGGCTGTGGTCTGCAGCCCCACACACCCGGAGGCTGACTCCGTGAGCGCCCAGAAGGTGCCTGACAGACGTCATTTCCCTAGTGCTCTCCCCACCAGCAGAGACGTGTGCAGGTGGTTGGGGCCTGCCCCTGCGTGTCTGGGCTGCCGCCCACAGCCTCCGCTCAGGGGAAGCAGCCCCTGTGCCAAGACCTGCAGGAGGCGCGGGGCGTCCCTGCCTGGAAGCCAAGTGCACGGTCCGCTTGGAAGCGAGCCTCCTTGGGAAGAGTCGAGGGAGCCAAGCCGCGTGCAGCTGCAAGCCCTGCTTGGGCCGAGCCGAGTGTGCCTCCAGGACGGCAGAGCTCCAGCTCTGCTCAGAGGCCGGATCTAGTCAAGTGCCTTGCGCGAGGCTGCTCTGCCCTGGGCGAGACTTGCCCAGACTTGCCTCGCTGCTAGGCTTCCTGCCCGGGAAGGAGCAGGCTGCGCCAGATAGGCAGACGCTCCTGGCGCCTTCCTGGCCTCAGCTCCACTCCTGCCTTGCCTTTGCATCTAGGCCCCGGGCGTCCTTGGGGAAGGCTTAGGAGCCGGTGGCTTGCACACTGCCGAGCCCTCCAGCAGTGAGGCCTCTCGTAGAGGGGAGGGGAGGGCAAGTGCAGGGCTCCACCAGCGGTTGCTTGGCCGCCCAGACTCAGCGCCGCACGGAGAGCACAAGGCTCCCAGGTCCCCTGGCTGTGGTCTGCAGCCCCACACTCCCGGAGGCTGACTCCGTGGGCGCCCAGAAGGTGCCTGACAGACGTCATGTCCCTAGCGCTCTGCTCCCCAGCAGAGACGTGTGCAGGTGGTGGGGCCTGCCCCTGCGTGTCTGGGCTCCCGCCGGCAGCCCCAGCTCCAGGGAAGCAGCGCCTGAGCCAAGACCTGTAGGGGGCGCGGGGCGCCCCCGCCTGGAAGCCTAGCGCACAGCATGCGGGAAGCGAGCCTCCTCGGGAGAAGAGGAGGCAGCCCAGCTGCGTGCGTCTGCACTCACTCCTTGGGCGGAGCCCAGTGAGCCTCCAGTACGGCAGAGCTCCAGCTCTGCTCAGAGGCCCGATCTGGCAGAGTTGCTGGCGTGAGGCTGCTCTGCCCTGGGCGAGCCTTGCCCAGACTTGCCTCGCTGCTAGGCTTCCTGCCCGGGAAGGAGCAGGCTGCGCCAGACAGGCAGACGCTCCTGGCGCCTTCCTGGCCTCAGCTCCACTCCTGCCTTGCCTTTGCACCTAGTCCCCAGGCGTCCTTGCGGAGGGCTTAGGGGCCGGTGGGGTGCACGCTGCCAAGCCCTCCAGCCGTGAGAGCTCTGTCATAGGGAAGGGAATGGCAAGTGCAGGGCTCCTCCAGCGGTCGCTTGGCCGCCCAGACTCAGCACAGCACGGAGAGCACCAGGCTTCCCAGGGCCCCTGGCTGTGGTCTGCAGCCCCACACACCCGGAGGCTGACTCCGTGAGCGCCCAGAAGGTGCCTGACAGACGTCATTTCCCTAGTGCTCTCCCCACCAGCAGAGACGTGTGCAGGTGGTTGGGGCCTGCCCCTGCGTGTCTGGGCTGCCGCCCACAGCCTCCGCTCAGGGGAAGCAGCCCCTGTGCCAAGACCTGCAGGAGGCGCGGGGCGTCCCTGCCTGGAAGCCAAGTGCACGGTCCGCTTGGAAGCGAGCCTCCTTGGGAAGAGTCGAGGGAGCCAAGCCGCGTGCAGCTGCAAGCCCTGCTTGGGCCGAGCCGAGTGTGCCTCCAGGACGGCAGAGCTCCAGCTCTGCTCAGAGGCCGGATCTAGTCAAGTGCCTTGCGCGAGGCTGCTCTGCCCTGGGCGAGACTTGCCCAGGCTTGCCTCGCTGCTAGGCTTGCTGCCCGGGAAGGAGCAGGCTGTGCGATGCTGGGAGAGGCCACTGGCGCCTTCCTGGCCTCAGCTCCACTCCTGCCTTGCCTTTGCATCTAGGCCCCGGGCGTCCTTGGGGAAGGCTTAGGAGCCGGTGGCTTGCACACTGCCGAGCCCTCCAGCAGTGAGGCCTCTCGTCGAGGGGAGGGGAGGGCAAGTGCAGGGCTCCACCAGCGGTTGCTTGGCCGCCCAGACTCAGCGCCGCACGGAGAGCACAAGGCTCCCAGGTCCCCTGGCTGTGGTCTGCAGCCCCACACTCCCGGAGGCTGACTCCGTGGGCGCCCAGAAGGTGCCTGACAGACGTCATGTCCCTAGCGCTCTGCTCCCCGGCAGAGACGTGTGCAGGTGGTGGGGCCTGCCCCTGCGTGTCTGGGCTCCCGCCGGCAGCCCCAGCTCCAGGGAAGCAGCCCCTGAGCCAAGACCTGTAGGGGGCGCGGGGCGCCCCCGCCTGGAAGCCTAGCGCACAGCATGCGGGAAGCGAGCCTCCTCGGGAGAAGAGGAGGCAGCCCAGCTGCGTGCGTCTGCACTCACTCCTTGGGCGGAGCCCAGTGAGCCTCCAGTACGGCAGAGCTCCAGCTCTGCTCAGAGGCCCGATCTGGCAGAGTTGCTGGCGTGAGGCTGCTCTGCCCTGGGCGAGCCTTGCCCAGACTTGCCTCGCTGCTAGGCTTCCTGCCCGGGAAGGAGCAGGCTGCGCCAGACAGGCAGACGCTCCTGGCGCCTTCCTGGCCTCAGCTCCACTCCTGCCTTGCCTTTGCACCTAGTCCCCAGGCGTCCTTGCGGAGGGCTTAGGGGCCGGTGGGGTGCACGCTGCCAAGCCCTGCAGCCGTGAGAGCTCTGTCATAGGGAAGGGAATGGCAAGTGCAGGGCTCCTCCAGCGGTCGCTTGGCCGCCCAGACTCAGCACAGCACGGAGAGCACCAGGCTTCCCAGGGCCCCTGGCTGTGGTCTGCAGCCCCACACACCCGGAGGCTGACTCCGTGAGCGCCCAGAAGGTGCCTGACAGACGTCATTTCCCTAGTGCTCTCCCCACCAGCAGAGACGTGTGCAGGTGGTTGGGGCCTGCCCCTGAGTGTCTGGGCTGCCGCCCACAGCCTCCGCTCAGGGGAAGCAGCCCCTGTGCCAAGACCTGCAGGAGGCGCGGGGCGTCCCTGCCTGGAAGCCAAGTGCACGGTCCGCTTGGAAGCGAGCCTCCTTGGGAAGAGTCGAGGGAGCCAAGCCGCGTGCAGCTGCAAGCCCTGCTTGGGCCGAGCCGAGTGTGCCTCCAGGACGGCAGAGCTCCAGCTCTGCTCAGAGGCCGGATCTAGTCAAGTGCCTTGCGCGAGGCTGCTCTGCCCTGGGCGAGACTTGCCCAGGCTTGCCTCGCTGCTAGGCTTGCTGCCCGGGAAGGAGCAGGCTGTGCGATGCTGGGAGAGGCCACTGGCGCCTTCCTGGCCTCAGCTCCACTCCTGCCTTGCCTTTGCATCTAGGCCCCGGGCGTCCTTGGGGAAGGCTTAGGAGCCGGTGGCTTGCACACTGCCGAGCCCTCCAGCAGTGAGGCCTCTCGTCGAGGGGAGGGGAGGGCAAGTGCAGGGCTCCACCAGCGGTTGCTTGGCCGCCCAGACTCAGCGCCGCACGGAGAGCACAAGGCTCCCAGGTCCCCTGGCTGTGGTCTGCAGCCCCACACTCCCGGAGGCTGACTCCGTGGGCGCCCAGAAGGTGCCTGACAGACGTCATGTCCCTAGCGCTCTGCTCCCCGGCAGAGACGTGTGCAGGTGGTGGGGCCTGCCCCTGCGTGTCTGGGCTCCCGCCGGCAGCCCCAGCTCCAGGGAAGCAGCCCCTGAGCCAAGACCTGTAGGGGGCGCGGGGCGCCCCCGCCTGGAAGCCTAGCGCACAGCATGCGGGAAGCGAGCCTCCTCGGGAGAAGAGGAGGCAGCCCAGCTGCGTGCGTCTGCACTCACTCCTTGGGCGGAGCCCAGTGAGCCTCCAGTACGGCAGAGCTCCAGCTCTGCTCAGAGGCCCGATCTGGCAGAGTTGCTGGCGTGAGGCTGCTCTGCCCTGGGCGAGCCTTGCCCAGACTTGCCTCGCTGCTAGGCTTCCTGCCCGGGAAGGAGCAGGCTGCGCCAGACAGGCAGACGCTCCTGGCGCCTTCCTGGCCTCAGCTCCACTCCTGCCTTGCCTTTGCACCTAGTCCCCAGGCGTCCTTGCGGAGGGCTTAGGGGCCGGTGGGGTGCACGCTGCCAAGCCCTCCAGCCGTGAGAGCTCTGTCATAGGGAAGGGAATGGCAAGTGCAGGGCTCCTCCAGCGGTCGCTTGGCCGCCCAGACTCAGCACAGCACGGAGAGCACCAGGCTTCCCAGGGCCCCTGGCTGTGGTCTGCAGCCCCACACACCCGGAGGCTGACTCCGTGAGCGCCCAGAAGGTGCCTGACAGACGTCATTTCCCTAGTGCTCTCCCCACCAGCAGAGACGTGTGCAGGTGGTTGGGGCCTGCCCCTGCGTGTCTGGGCTGCCGCCCACAGCCTCCGCTCAGGGGAAGCAGCCCCTGTGCCAAGACCTGCAGGAGGCGCGGGGCGTCCCTGCCTGGAAGCCAAGTGCACGGTCCGCTTGGAAGCGAGCCTCCTTGGGAAGAGTCGAGGGAGCCAAGCCGCGTGCAGCTGCAAGCCCTGCTTGGGCCGAGCCGAGTGTGCCTCCAGGACGGCAGAGCTCCAGCTCTGCTCAGAGGCCGGATCTAGTCAAGTGCCTTGCGCGAGGCTGCTCTGCCCTGGGCGAGACTTGCCCAGGCTTGCCTCGCTGCTAGGCTTGCTGCCCGGGAAGGAGCAGGCTGTGCGATGCTGGGAGAGGCCACTGGCGCCTTCCTGGCCTCAGCTCCACTCCTGCCTTGCCTTTGCATCTAGGCCCCGGGCGTCCTTGGGGAAGGCTTAGGAGCCGGTGGCTTGCACACTGCCGAGCCCTCCAGCAGTGAGGCCTCTCGTCGAGGGGAGGGGAGGGCAAGTGCAGGGCTCCACCAGCGGTTGCTTGGCCGCCCAGACTCAGCGCCGCACGGAGAGCACAAGGCTCCCAGGTCCCCTGGCTGTGGTCTGCAGCCCCACACTCCCGGAGGCTGACTCCGTGGGCGCCCAGAAGGTGCCTGACAGACGTCATGTCCCTAGCGCTCTGCTCCCCGGCAGAGACGTGTGCAGGTGGTGGGGCCTGCCCCTGCGTGTCTGGGCTCCCGCCGGCAGCCCCAGCTCCAGGGAAGCAGCCCCTGAGCCAAGACCTGTAGGGGGCGCGGGGCGCCCCCGCCTGGAAGCCTAGCGCACAGCATGCGGGAAGCGAGCCTCCTCGGGAGAAGAGGAGGCAGCCCAGCTGCGTGCGTCTGCACTCACTCCTTGGGCGGAGCCCAGTGAGCCTCCAGTACGGCAGAGCTCCAGCTCTGCTCAGAGGCCCGATCTGGCAGAGTTGCTGGCGTGAGGCTGCTCTGCCCTGGGCGAGCCTTGCCCAGACTTGCCTCGCTGCTAGGCTTCCTGCCCGGGAAGGAGCAGGCTGCGCCAGACAGGCAGACGCTCCTGGCGCCTTCCTGGCCTCAGCTCCACTCCTGCCTTGCCTTTGCACCTAGTCCCCAGGCGTCCTTGCGGAGGGCTTAGGGGCCGGTGGGGTGCACGCTGCCAAGCCCTGCAGCCGTGAGAGCTCTGTCATAGGGAAGGGAATGGCAAGTGCAGGGCTCCTCCAGCGGTCGCTTGGCCGCCCAGACTCAGCACAGCACGGAGAGCACCAGGCTTCCCAGGGCCCCTGGCTGTGGTCTGCAGCCCCACACACCCGGAGGCTGACTCCGTGAGCGCCCAGAAGGTGCCTGACAGACGTCATTTCCCTAGTGCTCTCCCCACCAGCAGAGACGTGTGCAGGTGGTTGGGGCCTGCCCCTGCGTGTCTGGGCTGCCGCCCACAGCCTCCGCTCAGGGGGAGCAGCCCCTGTGCCAAGACCTGCAGGAGGCGCGGGGCGTCCCTGCCTGGAAGCCAAGTGCACGGTCCGCTTGGAAGCGAGCCTCCTTGGGAAGAGTCGAGGGAGCCAAGCCGCGTGCAGCTGCAAGCCCTGCTTGGGCCGAGCCGAGTGTGCCTCCAGGACGGCAGAGCTCCAGCTCTGCTCAGAGGCCGGATCTAGTCAAGTGCCTTGCGCGAGGCTGCTCTGCCCTGGGCGAGACTTGCCCAGGCTTGCCTCGCTGCTAGGCTTGCTGCCCGGGAAGGAGCAGGCTGTGCGATGCTGGGAGAGGCCACTGGCGCCTTCCTGGCCTCAGCTCCACTCCTGCCTTGCCTTTGCATCTAGGCCCCGGGCGTCCTTGGGGAAGGCTTAGGAGCCGGTGGCTTGCACACTGCCGAGCCCTCCAGCAGTGAGGCCTCTCGTCGAGGGGAGGGGAGGGCAAGTGCAGGGCTCCACCAGCGGTTGCTTGGCCGCCCAGACTCAGCGCCGCACGGAGAGCACAAGGCTCCCAGGTCCCCTGGCTGTGGTCTGCAGCCCCACACTCCCGGAGGCTGACTCCGTGGGCGCCCAGAAGGTGCCTGACAGACGTCATGTCCCTAGCGCTCTGCTCCCCGGCAGAGACGTGTGCAGGTGGTGGGGCCTGCCCCTGCGTGTCTGGGCTCCCGCCGGCAGCCCCAGCTCCAGGGAAGCAGCCCCTGAGCCAAGACCTGTAGGGGGCGCGGGGCGCCCCCGCCTGGAAGCCTAGCGCACAGCATGCGGGAAGCGAGCCTCCTTGGGAGAAGAGGAGGCAGCCCAGCTGCGTGCGTCTGCACTCACTCCTTGGGCGGAGCCCAGTGAGCCTCCAGTACGGCAGAGCTCCAGCTCTGCTCAGAGGCCCGATCTGGCAGAGTTGCTGGCGTGAGGCTGCTCTGCCCTGGGCGAGCCTTGCCCAGACTTGCCTCGCTGCTAGGCTTCCTGCCCGGGAAGGAGCAGGCTGCGCCAGACAGGCAGACGCTCCTGGCGCCTTCCTGGCCTCAGCTCCACTCCTGCCTTGCCTTTGCACCTAGTCCCCAGGCGTCCTTGCGGAGGGCTTAGGGGCCGGTGGGGTGCACGCTGCCAAGCCCTGCAGCCGTGAGAGCTCTGTCATAGGGAAGGGAATGGCAAGTGCAGGGCTCCTCCAGCGGTCGCTTGGCCGCCCAGACTCAGCACAGCACGGAGAGCACCAGGCTTCCCAGGGCCCCTGGCTGTGGTCTGCAGCCCCACACACCCGGAGGCTGACTCCGTGAGCGCCCAGAAGGTGCCTGACAGACGTCATTTCCCTAGTGCTCTCCCCACCAGCAGAGACGTGTGCAGGTGGTTGGGGCCTGCCCCTGCGTGTCTGGGCTGCCGCCCACAGCCTCCGCTCAGGGGAAGCAGCCCCTGTGCCAAGACCTGCAGGAGGCGCGGGGCGTCCCTGCCTGGAAGCCAAGTGCACGGTCCGCTTGGAAGCGAGCCTCCTTGGGAAGAGTCGAGGGAGCCAAGCCGCGTGCAGCTGCAAGCCCTGCTTGGGCCGAGCCGAGTGTGCCTCCAGGACGGCAGAGCTCCAGCTCTGCTCAGAGGCCGGATCTAGTCAAGTGCCTTGCGCGAGGCTGCTCTGCCCTGGGCGAGACTTGCCCAGGCTTGCCTCGCTGCTAGGCTTGCTGCCCGGGAAGGAGCAGGCTGTGCGATGCTGGGAGAGGCCACTGGCGCCTTCCTGGCCTCAGCTCCACTCCTGCCTTGCCTTTGCATCTAGGCCCCGGGCGTCCTTGGGGAAGGCTTAGGAGCCGGTGGCTTGCACACTGCCGAGCCCTCCAGCAGTGAGGCCTCTCGTCGAGGGGAGGGGAGGGCAAGTGCAGGGCTCCACCAGCGGTTGCTTGGCCGCCCAGACTCAGCGCCGCACGGAGAGCACAAGGCTCCCAGGTCCCCTGGCTGTGGTCTGCAGCCCCACACTCCCGGAGGCTGACTCCGTGGGCGCCCAGAAGGTGCCTGACAGACGTCATGTCCCTAGCGCTCTGCTCCCCGGCAGAGACGTGTGCAGGTGGTGGGGCCTGCCCCTGCGTGTCTGGGCTCCCGCCGGCAGCCCCAGCTCCAGGGAAGCAGCCCCTGAGCCAAGACCTGTAGGGGGCGCGGGGCGCCCCCGCCTGGAAGCCTAGCGCACAGCATGCGGGAAGCGAGCCTCCTCGGGAGAAGAGGAGGCAGCCCAGCTGCGTGCGTCTGCACTCACTCCTTGGGCGGAGCCCAGTGAGCCTCCAGTACGGCAGAGCTCCAGCTCTGCTCAGAGGCCCGATCTGGCAGAGTTGCTGGCGTGAGGCTGCTCTGCCCTGGGCGAGCCTTGCCCAGACTTGCCTCGCTGCTAGGCTTCCTGCCCGGGAAGGAGCAGGCTGCGCCAGACAGGCAGACGCTCCTGGCGCCTTCCTGGCCTCAGCTCCACTCCTGCCTTGCCTTTGCACCTAGTCCCCAGGCGTCCTTGCGGAGGGCTTAGGGGCCGGTGGGGTGCACGCTGCCAAGCCCTGCAGCCGTGAGAGCTCTGTCATAGGGAAGGGAATGGCAAGTGCAGGGCTCCTCCAGCGGTCACTTGGCCGCCCAGACTCAGCACAGCACGGAGAGCACCAGGCTTCCCAGGGCCCCTGGCTGTGGTCTGCAGCCCCACACACCCGGAGGCTGACTCCGTGAGCGCCCAGAAGGTGCCTGACAGACGTCATTTCCCTAGTGCTCTCCCCACCAGCAGAGACGTGTGCAGGTGGTTGGGGCCTGCCCCTGCGTGTCTGGGCTGCCGCCCACAGCCTCCGCTCAGGGGAAGCAGCCCCTGTGCCAAGACCTGCAGGAGGCGCGGGGCGTCCCTGCCTGGAAGCCAAGTGCACGGTCCGCTTGGAAGCGAGCCTCCTTGGGAAGAGTCGAGGGAGCCAAGCCGCGTGCAGCTGCAAGCCCTGCTTGGGCCGAGCCGAGTGTGCCTCCAGGACGGCAGAGCTCCAGCTCTGCTCAGAGGCCGGATCTAGTCAAGTGCCTTGCGCGAGGCTGCTCTGCCCTGGGCGAGACTTGCCCAGGCTTGCCTCGCTGCTAGGCTTGCTGCCCGGGAAGGAGCAGGCTGTGCGATGCTGGGAGAGGCCACTGGCGCCTTCCTGGCCTCAGCTCCACTCCTGCCTTGCCTTTGCATCTAGGCCCCGGGCGTCCTTGGGGAAGGCTTAGGAGCCGGTGGCTTGCACACTGCCGAGCCCTCCAGCAGTGAGGCCTCTCGTCGAGGGGAGGGGAGGGCAAGTGCAGGGCTCCACCAGCGGTTGCTTGGCCGCCCAGACTCAGCGCCGCACGGAGAGCACAAGGCTCCCAGGTCCCCTGGCTGTGGTCTGCAGCCCCACACTCCCGGAGGCTGACTCCGTGGGCGCCCAGAAGGTGCCTGACAGACGTCATGTCCCTAGCGCTCTGCTCCCCGGCAGAGACGTGTGCAGGTGGTGGGGCCTGCCCCTGCGTGTCTGGGCTCCCGCCGGCAGCCCCAGCTCCAGGGAAGCAGCCCCTGAGCCAAGACCTGTAGGGGGCGCGGGGCGCCCCCGCCTGGAAGCCTAGCGCACAGCATGCGGGAAGCGAGCCTCCTCGGGAGAAGAGGAGGCAGCCCAGCTGCGTGCGTCTGCACTCACTCCTTGGGCGGAGCCCAGTGAGCCTCCAGTACGGCAGAGCTCCAGCTCTGCTCAGAGGCCCGATCTGGCAGAGTTGCTGGCGTGAGGCTGCTCTGCCCTGGGCGAGCCTTGCCCAGACTTGCCTCGCTGCTAGGCTTCCTGCCCGGGAAGGAGCAGGCTGCGCCAGACAGGCAGACGCTCCTGGCGCCTTCCTGGCCTCAGCTCCACTCCTGCCTTGCCTTTGCACCTAGTCCCCAGGCGTCCTTGCGGAGGGCTTAGGGGCCGGTGGGGTGCACGCTGCCAAGCCCTGCAGCCGTGAGAGCTCTGTCATAGGGAAGGGAATGGCAAGTGCAGGGCTCCTCCAGCGGTCGCTTGGCCGCCCAGACTCAGCACAGCACGGAGAGCACCAGGCTTCCCAGGGCCCCTGGCTGTGGTCTGCAGCCCCACACACCCGGAGGCTGACTCCGTGAGCGCCCAGAAGGTGCCTGACAGACGTCATTTCCCTAGTGCTCTCCCCACCAGCAGAGACGTGTGCAGGTGGTTGGGGCCTGCCCCTGCGTGTCTGGGCTGCCGCCCACAGCCTCCGCTCAGGGGAAGCAGCCCCTGTGCCAAGACCTGCAGGAGGCGCGGGGCGTCCCTGCCTGGAAGCCAAGTGCACGGTCCGCTTGGAAGCGAGCCTCCTTGGGAAGAGTCGAGGGAGCCAAGCCGCGTGCAGCTGCAAGCCCTGCTTGGGCCGAGCCGAGTGTGCCTCCAGGACGGCAGAGCTCCAGCTCTGCTCAGAGGCCGGATCTAGTCAAGTGCCTTGCGCGAGGCTGCTCTGCCCTGGGCGAGACTTGCCCAGGCTTGCCTCGCTGCTAGGCTTGCTGCCCGGGAAGGAGCAGGCTGTGCGATGCTGGGAGAGGCCACTGGCGCCTTCCTGGCCTCAGCTCCACTCCTGCCTTGCCTTTGCATCTAGGCCCCGGGCGTCCTTGGGGAAGGCTTAGGAGCCGGTGGCTTGCACACTGCCGAGCCCTCCAGCAGTGAGGCCTCTCGTCGAGGGGAGGGGAGGGCAAGTGCAGGGCTCCACCAGCGGTTGCTTGGCCGCCCAGACTCAGCGCCGCACGGAGAGCACAAGGCTCCCAGGTCCCCTGGCTGTGGTCTGCAGCCCCACACTCCCGGAGGCTGACTCCGTGGGCGCCCAGAAGGTGCCTGACAGACGTCATGTCCCTAGCGCTCTGCTCCCCGGCAGAGACGTGTGCAGGTGGTGGGGCCTGCCCCTGCGTGTCTGGGCTCCCGCCGGCAGCCCCAGCTCCAGGGAAGCAGCCCCTGAGCCAAGACCTGTAGGGGGCGCGGGGCGCCCCCGCCTGGAAGCCTAGCGCACAGCATGCGGGAAGCGAGCCTCCTTGGGAGAAGAGGAGGCAGCCCAGCTGCGTGCGTCTGCACTCACTCCTTGGGCGGAGCCCAGTGAGCCTCCAGTACGGCAGAGCTCCAGCTCTGCTCAGAGGCCCGATCTGGCAGAGTTGCTGGCGTGAGGCTGCTCTGCCCTGGGCGAGCCTTGCCCAGACTTGCCTCGCTGCTAGGCTTCCTGCCCGGGAAGGAGCAGGCTGCGCCAGACAGGCAGACGCTCCTGGCGCCTTCCTGGCCTCAGCTCCACTCCTGCCTTGCCTTTGCACCTAGTCCCCAGGCGTCCTTGCGGAGGGCTTAGGGGCCGGTGGGGTGCACGCTGCCAAGCCCTGCAGCCGTGAGAGCTCTGTCATAGGGAAGGGAATGGCAAGTGCAGGGCTCCTCCAGCGCTCGCTTGGCCGCCCAGACTCAGCACAGCACGGAGAGCACCAGGCTTCCCAGGGCCCCTGGCTGTGGTCTGCAGCCCCACACACCCGGAGGCTGACTCCGTGAGCGCCCAGAAGGTGCCTGACAGACGTCATTTCCCTAGTGCTCTCCCCACCAGCAGAGACGTGTGCAGGTGGTTGGGGCCTGCCCCTGCGTGTCTGGGCTGCCGCCCACAGCCTCCGCTCAGGGGAAGCAGCCCCTGTGCCAAGACCTGCAGGAGGCGCGGGGCGTCCCTGCCTGGAAGCCAAGTGCACGGTCCGCTTGGAAGCGAGCCTCCTTGGGAAGAGTCGAGGGAGCCAAGCCGCGTGCAGCTGCAAGCCCTGCTTGGGCCGAGCCGAGTGTGCCTCCAGGACGGCAGAGCTCCAGCTCTGCTCAGAGGCCGGATCTAGTCAAGTGCCTTGCGCGAGGCTGCTCTGCCCTGGGCGAGACTTGCCCAGGCTTGCCTCGCTGCTAGGCTTGCTGCCCGGGAAGGAGCAGGCTGTGCGATGCTGGGAGAGGCCACTGGCGCCTTCCTGGCCTCAGCTCCACTCCTGCCTTGCCTTTGCATCTAGGCCCCGGGCGTCCTTGGGGAAGGCTTAGGAGCCGGTGGCTTGCACACTGCCGAGCCCTCCAGCAGTGAGGCCTCTCGTAGAGGGGAGGGGAGGGCAAGTGCAGGGCTCCACCAGCGGTTGCTTGGCCGCCCAGACTCAGCGCCGCACGGAGAGCACAAGGCTCCCAGGTCCCCTGGCTGTGGTCTGCAGCCCCACACTCCCGGAGGCTGACTCCGTGGGCGCCCAGAAGGTGCCTGACAGACGTCATGTCCCTAGCGCTCTGCTCCCCGGCAGAGACGTGTGCAGGTGGTGGGGCCTGCCCCTGCGTGTCTGGGCTCCCGCCGGCAGCCCCAGCTCCAGGGAAGCAGCCCCTGAGCCAAGACCTGTAGGGGGCGCGGGGCGCCCCCGCCTGGAAGCCTAGCGCACAGCATGCGGGAAGCGAGCCTCCTCGGGAGAAGAGGAGGCAGCCCAGCTGCGTGCGTCTGCACTCACTCCTTGGGCGGAGCCCAGTGAGCCTCCAGTACGGCAGAGCTCCAGCTCTGCTCAGAGGCCCGATCTGGCAGAGTTGCTGGCGTGAGGCTGCTCTGCCCTGGGCGAGCCTTGCCCAGACTTGCCTCGCTGCTAGGCTTCCTGCCCGGGAAGGAGCAGGCTGCGCCAGACAGGCAGACGCTCCTGGCGCCTTCCTGGCCTCAGCTCCACTCCTGCCTTGCCTTTGCACCTAGTCCCCAGGCGTCCTTGCGGAGGGCTTAGGGGCCGGTGGGGTGCACGCTGCCAAGCCCTCCAGCCGTGAGAGCTCTGTCATAGGGAAGGGAATGGCAAGTGCAGGGCTCCTCCAGCGCTCGCTTGGCCGCCCAGACTCAGCACAGCACGGAGAGCACCAGGCTTCCCAGGGCCCCTGGCTGTGGTCTGCAGCCCCACACACCCGGAGGCTGACTCCGTGAGCGCCCAGAAGGTGCCTGACAGACGTCATTTCCCTAGTGCTCTCCCCACCAGCAGAGACGTGTGCAGGTGGTTGGGGCCTGCCCCTGCGTGTCTGGGCTGCCGCCCACAGCCTCCGCTCAGGGGAAGCAGCCCCTGTGCCAAGACCTGCAGGAGGCGCGGGGCGTCCCTGCCTGGAAGCCAAGTGCACGGTCCGCTTGGAAGCGAGCCTCCTTGGGAAGAGTCGAGGGAGCCAAGCCGCGTGCAGCTGCAAGCCCTGCTTGGGCCGAGCCGAGTGTGCCTCCAGGACGGCAGAGCTCCAGCTCTGCTCAGAGGCCGGATCTAGTCAAGTGCCTTGCGCGAGGCTGCTCTGCCCTGGGCGAGACTTGCCCAGGCTTGCCTCGCTGCTAGGCTTGCTGCCCGGGAAGGAGCAGGCTGTGCGATGCTGGGAGAGGTCACTGGCGCCTTCCTGGCCTCAGCTCCACTCCTGCCTTGCCTTTGCATCTAGGCCCCGGGCGTCCTTGGGGAAGGCTTAGGAGCCGGTGGCTTGCACACTGCCGAGCCCTCCAGCAGTGAGGCCTCTCGTAGAGGGGAGGGGAGGGCAAGTGCAGGGCTCCACCAGCGGTTGCTTGGCCGCCCAGACTCAGCGCCGCACGGAGAGCACAAGGCTCCCAGGTCCCCTGGCTGTGGTCTGCAGCCCCACACTCCCGGAGGCTGACTCCGTGGGCGCCCAGAAGGTGCCTGACAGACGTCATGTCCCTAGCGCTCTGCTCCCCGGCAGAGACGTGTGCAGGTGGTGGGGCCTGCCCCTGCGTGTCTGGGCTCCCGCCGGCAGCCCCAGCTCCAGGGAAGCAGCCCCTGAGCCAAGACCTGTAGGGGGCGCGGGGCGCCCCCGCCTGGAAGCCTAGCGCACAGCATGCGGGAAGCGAGCCTCCTCGGGAGAAGAGGAGGCAGCCCAGCTGCGTGCGTCTGCACTCACTCCTTGGGCGGAGCCCAGTGAGCCTCCAGTACGGCAGAGCTCCAGCTCTGCTCAGAGGCCCGATCTGGCAGAGTTGCTGGCGTGAGGCTGCTCTGCCCTGGGCGAGCCTTGCCCAGACTTGCCTCGCTGCTAGGCTTCCTGCCCGGGAAGGAGCAGGCTGCGCCAGACAGGCAGACGCTCCTGGCGCCTTCCTGGCCTCAGCTCCACTCCTGCCTTGCCTTTGCACCTAGTCCCCAGGCGTCCTTGCGGAGGGCTTAGGGGCCGGTGGGGTGCACGCTGCCAAGCCCTCCAGCCGTGAGAGCTCTGTCATAGGGAAGGGAATGGCAAGTGCAGGGCTCCTCCAGCGGTCGCTTGGCCGCCCAGACTCAGCACAGCACGGAGAGCACCAGGCTTCCCAGGGCCCCTGGCTGTGGTCTGCAGCCCCACACACCCGGAGGCTGACTCCGTGAGCGCCCAGAAGGTGCCTGACAGACGTCATTTCCCTAGTGCTCTCCCCACCAGCAGAGACGTGTGCAGGTGGTTGGGGCCTGCCCCTGCGTGTCTGGGCTGCCGCCCACAGCCTCCGCTCAGGGGAAGCAGCCCCTGTGCCAAGACCTGCAGGAGGCGCGGGGCGTCCCTGCCTGGAAGCCAAGTGCACGGTCCGCTTGGAAGCGAGCCTCCTTGGGAAGAGTCGAGGGAGCCAAGCCGCGTGCAGCTGCAAGCCCTGCTTGGGCCGAGCCGAGTGTGCCTCCAGGACGGCAGAGCTCCAGCTCTGCTCAGAGGCCGGATCTAGTCAAGTGCCTTGCGCGAGGCTGCTCTGCCCTGGGCGAGACTTGCCCAGGCTTGCCTCGCTGCTAGGCTTGCTGCCCGGGAAGGAGCAGGCTGTGCCATGCTGGGAGAGGCCCCTGGCGCCTTCCTGGCCTCAGCTCCACTCCTGCCTTGCCTTTGCATCTAGGCCCCGGGCGTCCTTGGGGAAGGCTTAGGAGCCGGTGGCTTGCACACTGCCGAGCCCTCCAGCAGTGAGGCCTCTCGTAGAGGGGAGGGGAGGGCAAGTGCAGGGCTCCACCAGCGGTTGCTTGGCCGCCCAGACTCAGCGCCGCACGGAGAGCACAAGGCTCCCAGGTCCCCTGGCTGTGGTCTGCAGCCCCACACTCCCGGAGGCTGACTCCGTGGGCGCCCAGAAGGTGCCTGACAGACGTCATGTCCCTAGCGCTCTGCTCCCCGGCAGAGACGTGTGCAGGTGGTGGGGCCTGCCCCTGCGTGTCTGGGCTCCCGCCGGCAGCCCCAGCTCCAGGGAAGCAGCCCCTGAGCCAAGACCTGTAGGGGGCGCGGGGCGCCCCCGCCTGGAAGCCTAGCGCACAGCATGCGGGAAGCGAGCCTCCTCGGGAGAAGAGGAGGCAGCCCAGCTGCGTGCGTCTGCACTCACTCCTTGGGCGGAGCCCAGTGAGCCTCCAGTACGGCAGAGCTCCAGCTCTGCTCAGAGGCCCGATCTGGCAGAGTTGATGGCGTGAGGCTGCTCTGCCCTGGGCGAGCCTTGCCCAGACTTGCCTCGCTGCTAGGCTTCCTGCCCGGGAAGGAGCAGGCTGCGCCAGACAGGCAGACGCTCCTGGCGCCTTCCTGGCCTCAGCTCCACTCCTGCCTTGCCTTTGCACCTAGTCCCCAGGCGTCCTTGCGGAGGGCTTAGGGGCCGGTGGGGTGCACGCTGCCAAGCCCTCCAGCCGTGAGAGCTCTGTCATAGGGAAGGGAATGGCAAGTGCAGGGCTCCTCCAGCGCTCGCTTGGCCGCCCAGACTCAGCACAGCACGGAGAGCACCAGGCTTCCCAGGGCCCCTGGCTGTGGTCTGCAGCCCCACACACCCGGAGGCTGACTCCGTGAGCGCCCAGAAGGTGCCTGACAGACGTCATTTCCCTAGTGCTCTCCCCACCAGCAGAGACGTGTGCAGGCGGTTGGGGCCTGCCCCTGCGTGTCTGGGCTGCCGCCCACAGCCTCCGCTCAGGGGAAGCAGCCCCTGTGCCAAGACCTGCAGGAGGCGCGGGGCGTCCCTGCCTGGAAGCCAAGTGCACGGTCCGCTTGGAAGCGAGCCTCCTTGGGAAGAGTCGAGGGAGCCAAGCCGCGTGCAGCTGCAAGCCCTGCTTGGGCCGAGCCGAGTGTGCCTCCAGGACGGCAGAGCTCCAGCTCTGCTCAGAGGCCGGATCTAGTCAAGTGCCTTGCGCGAGGCTGCTCTGCCCTGGGCGAGACTTGCCCAGGCTTGCCTCGCTGCTAGGCTTGCTGCCCGGGAAGGAGCAGGCTGTGCGATGCTGGGAGAGGCCACTGGCGCCTTCCTGGCCTCAGCTCCACTCCTGCCTTGCCTTTGCATCTAGGCCCCGGGCGTCCTTGGGGAAGGCTTAGGAGCCGGTGGCTTGCACACTGCCGAGCCCTCCAGCAGTGAGGCCTCTCGTAGAGGGGAGGGGAGGGCAAGTGCAGGGCTCCACCAGCGGTTGCTTGGCCGCCCAGACTCAGCGCCGCACGGAGAGCACAAGGCTCCCAGGTCCCCTGGCTGTGGTCTGCAGCCCCACACTCCCGGAGGCTGACTCCGTGGGCGCCCAGAAGGTGCCTGACAGACGTCATGTCCCTAGCGCTCTGCTCCCCGGCAGAGACGTGTGCAGGTGGTGGGGCCTGCCCCTGCGTGTCTGGGCTCCCGCCGGCAGCCCCAGCTCCAGGGAAGCAGCCCCTGAGCCAAGACCTGTAGGGGGCGCGGGGCGCCCCCGCCTGGAAGCCTAGCGCACAGCATGCGGGAAGCGAGCCTCCTCGGGAGAAGAGGAGGCAGCCCAGCTGCGTGCGTCTGCACTCACTCCTTGGGCGGAGCCCAGTGAGCCTCCAGTACGGCAGAGCTCCAGCTCTGCTCAGAGGCCCGATCTGGCAGAGTTGCTGGCGTGAGGCTGCTCTGCCCTGGGCGAGCCTTGCCCAGACTTGCCTCGCTGCTAGGCTTCCTGCCCGGGAAGGAGCAGGCTGCGCCAGACAGGCAGACGCTCCTGGCGCCTTCCTGGCCTCAGCTCCACTCCTGCCTTGCCTTTGCACCTAGTCCCCAGGCGTCCTTGCGGAGGGCTTAGGGGCCGGTGGGGTGCACGCTGCCAAGCCCTCCAGCCGTGAGAGCTCTGTCATAGGGAAGGGAATGGCAAGTGCAGGGCTCCTCCAGCGCTCGCTTGGCCGCCCAGACTCAGCACAGCACGGAGAGCACCAGGCTTCCCAGGGCCCCTGGCTGTGGTCTGCAGCCCCACACACCCGGAGGCTGACTCCGTGAGCGCCCAGAAGGTGCCTGACAGACGTCATTTCCCTAGTGCTCTCCCCACCAGCAGAGACGTGTGCAGGCGGTTGGGGCCTGCCCCTGCGTGTCTGGGCTGCCGCCCACAGCCTCCGCTCAGGGGAAGCAGCCCCTGTGCCAAGACCTGCAGGAGGCGCGGGGCGTCCCTGCCTGGAAGCCAAGTGCACGGTCCGCTTGGAAGCGAGCCTCCTTGGGAAGAGTCGAGGGAGCCAAGCCGCGTGCAGCTGCAAGCCCTGCTTGGGCCGAGCCGAGTGTGCCTCCAGGACGGCAGAGCTCCAGCTCTGCTCAGAGGCCGGATCTAGTCAAGTGCCTTGCGCGAGGCTGCTCTGCCCTGGGCGAGACTTGCCCAGGCTTGCCTCGCTGCTAGGCTTGCTGCCCGGGAAGGAGCAGGCTGTGCGATGCTGGGAGAGGCCACTGGCGCCTTCCTGGCCTCAGCTCCACTCCTGCCTTGCCTTTGCATCTAGGCCCCGGGCGTCCTTGGGGAAGGCTTAGGAGCCGGTGGCTTGCACACTGCCGAGCCCTCCAGCAGTGAGGCCTCTCGTAGAGGGGAGGGGAGGGCAAGTGCAGGGCTCCACCAGCGGTTGCTTGGCCGCCCAGACTCAGCGCCGCACGGAGAGCACAAGGCTCCCAGGTCCCCTGGCTGTGGTCTGCAGCCCCACACTCCCGGAGGCTGACTCCGTGGGCGCCCAGAAGGTGCCTGACAGACGTCATGTCCCTAGCGCTCTGCTCCCCGGCAGAGACGTGTGCAGGTGGTGGGGCCTGCCCCTGCGTGTCTGGGCTCCCGCCGGCAGCCCCAGCTCCAGGGAAGCAGCCCCTGAGCCAAGACCTGTAGGGGGCGCGGGGCGCCCCCGCCTGGAAGCCTAGCGCACAGCATGCGGGAAGCGAGCCTCCTCGGGAGAAGAGGAGGCAGCCCAGCTGCGTGCGTCTGCACTCACTCCTTGGGCGGAGCCCAGTGAGCCTCCAGTACGGCAGAGCTCCAGCTCTGCTCAGAGGCCCGATCTGGCAGAGTTGCTGGCGTGAGGCTGCTCTGCCCTGGGCGAGCCTTGCCCAGACTTGCCTCGCTGCTAGGCTTCCTGCCCGGGAAGGAGCAGGCTGCGCCAGACAGGCAGACGCTCCTGGCGCCTTCCTGGCCTCAGCTCCACTCCTGCCTTGCCTTTGCACCTAGTCCCCAGGCGTCCTTGCGGAGGGCTTAGGGGCCGGTGGGGTGCACGCTGCCAAGCCCTCCAGCCGTGAGAGCTCTGTCATAGGGAAGGGACTGGCAAGTGCAGGGCTCCTCCAGCGGTCGCTTGGCCGCCCAGACTCAGCACAGCACGGAGAGCACCAGGCTTCCCAGGGCCCCTGGCTGTGGTCTGCAGCCCCACACACCCGGAGGCTGACTCCGTGAGCGCCCAGAAGGTGCCTGACAGACGTCATTTCCCTAGTGCTCTCCCCACCAGCAGAGACGTGTGCAGGTGGTTGGGGCCTGCCCCTGCGTGTCTGGGCTGCCGCCCACAGCCTCCGCTCAGGGGAAGCAGCCCCTGTGCCAAGACCTGCAGGAGGCGCGGGGCGTCCCTGCCTGGAAGCCAAGTGCACGGTCCGCTTGGAAGCGAGCCTCCTTGGGAAGAGTCGAGGGAGCCAAGCCGCGTGCAGCTGCAAGCCCTGCTTGGGCCGAGCCGAGTGTGCCTCCAGGACGGCAGAGCTCCAGCTCTGCTCAGAGGCCGGATCTAGTCAAGTGCCTTGCGCGAGGCTGCTCTGCCCTGGGCGAGACTTGCCCAGGCTTGCCTCGCTGCTAGGCTTGCTGCCCGGGAAGGAGCAGGCTGTGCGATGCTGGGAGAGGCCACTGGCGCCTTCCTGGCCTCAGCTCCACTCCTGCCTTGCCTTTGCATCTAGGCCCCGGGCGTCCTTGGGGAAGGCTTAGGAGCCGGTGGCTTGCACACTGCCGAGCCCTCCAGCAGTGAGGCCTCTCGTAGAGGGGAGGGGAGGGCAAGTGCAGGGCTCCACCAGCGGTTGCTTGGCCGCCCAGACTCAGCGCCGCACGGAGAGCACAAGGCTCCCAGGTCCCCTGGCTGTGGTCTGCAGCCCCACACTCCCGGAGGCTGACTCCGTGGGCGCCCAGAAGGTGCCTGACAGACGTCATGTCCCTAGCGCTCTGCTCCCCAGCAGAGACGTGTGCAGGTGGTGGGGCCTGCCCCTGCGTGTCTGGGCTCCCGCCGGCAGCCCCAGCTCCAGGGAAGCAGCCCCTGAGCCAAGACCTGTAGGGGGCGCGGGGCGCCCCCGCCTGGAAGCCTAGCGCACAGCATGCGGGAAGCGAGCCTCCTCGGGAGAAGAGGAGGCAGCCCAGCTGCGTGCGTCTGCACTCACTCCTTGGGCGGAGCCCAGTGAGCCTCCAGTACGGCAGAGCTCCAGCTCTGCTCAGAGGCCCGATCTGGCAGAGTTGCTGGCGTGAGGCTGCTCTGCCCTGGGCGAGCCTTGCCCAGACTTGCCTCGCTGCTAGGCTTCCTGCCCGGGAAGGAGCAGGCTGCGCCAGACAGGCAGACGCTCCTGGCGCCTTCCTGGCCTCAGCTCCACTCCTGCCTTGCCTTTGCACCTAGTCCCCAGGCGTCCTTGCGGAGGGCTTAGGGGCCGGTGGGGTGCACGCTGCCAAGCCCTCCAGCCGTGAGAGCTCTGTCATAGGGAAGGGAATGGCAAGTGCAGGGCTCCTCCAGCGGTCGCTTGGCCGCCCAGACTCAGCACAGCACGGAGAGCACCAGGCTTCCCAGGGCCCCTGGCTGTGGTCTGCAGCCCCACACACCCGGAGGCTGACTCCGTGAGCGCCCAGAAGGTGCCTGACAGACGTCATTTCCCTAGTGCTCTCCCCACCAGCAGAGACGTGTGCAGGTGGTTGGGGCCTGCCCCTGCGTGTCTGGGCTGCCGCCCACAGCCTCCGCTCAGGGGAAGCAGCCCCTGTGCCAAGACCTGCAGGAGGCGCGGGGCGTCCCTGCCTGGAAGCCAAGTGCACGGTCCGCTTGGAAGCGAGCCTCCTTGGGAAGAGTCGAGGGAGCCAAGCCGCGTGCAGCTGCAAGCCCTGCTTGGGCCGAGCCGAGTGTGCCTCCAGGACGGCAGAGCTCCAGCTCTGCTCAGAGGCCGGATCTAGTCAAGTGCCTTGCGCGAGGCTGCTCTGCCCTGGGCGAGACTTGCCCAGGCTTGCCTCGCTGCTAGGCTTGCTGCCCGGGAAGGAGCAGGCTGTGCGATGCTGGGAGAGGCCCCTGGCGCCTTCCTGGCCTCAGCTCCACTCCTGCCTTGCCTTTGCATCTAGGCCCCGGGCGTCCTTGGGGAAGGCTTAGGAGCCGGTGGCTTGCACACTGCCGAGCCCTCCAGCAGTGAGGCCTCTCGTAGAGGGGAGGGGAGGGCAAGTGCAGGGCTCCACCAGCGGTTGCTTGGCCGCCCAGACTCAGCGCCGCACGGAGAGCACAAGGCTCCCAGGTCCCCTGGCTGTGGTCTGCAGCCCCACACTCCCGGAGGCTGACTCCGTGGGCGCCCAGAAGGTGCCTGACAGACGTCATGTCCCTAGCGCTCTGCTCCCCGGCAGAGACGTGTGCAGGTGGTGGGGCCTGCCCCTGCGTGTCTGGGCTCCCGCCGGCAGCCCCAGCTCCAGGGAAGCAGCCCCTGAGCCAAGACCTGTAGGGGGCGCGGGGCGCCCCCGCCTGGAAGCCTAGCGCACAGCATGCGGGAAGCGAGCCTCCTCGGGAGAAGAGGAGGCAGCCCAGCTGCGTGCGTCTGCACTCACTCCTTGGGCGGAGCCCAGTGAGCCTCCAGTACGGCAGAGCTCCAGCTCTGCTCAGAGGCCCGATCTGGCAGAGTTGCTGGCGTGAGGCTGCTCTGCCCTGGGCGAGCCTTGCCCAGACTTGCCTCGCTGCTAGGCTTCCTGCCCGGGAAGGAGCAGGCTGCGCCAGACAGGCAGACGCTCCTGGCGCCTTCCTGGCCTCAGCTCCACTCCTGCCTTGCCTTTGCACCTAGTCCCCAGGCGTCCTTGCGGAGGGCTTAGGGGCCGGTGGGGTGCACGCTGCCAAGCCCTCCAGCCGTGAGAGCTCTGTCATAGGGAAGGGAATGGCAAGTGCAGGGCTCCTCCAGCGCTCGCTTGGCCGCCCAGACTCAGCACAGCACGGAGAGCACCAGGCTTCCCAGGGCCCCTGGCTGTGGTCTGCAGCCCCACACACCCGGAGGCTGACTCCGTGAGCGCCCAGAAGGTGCCTGACAGACGTCATTTCCCTAGTGCTCTCCCCACCAGCAGAGACGTGTGCAGGTGGTTGGGGCCTGCCCCTGCGTGTCTGGGCTGCCGCCCACAGCCTCCGCTCAGGGGAAGCAGCCCCTGTGCCAAGACCTGCAGGAGGCGCGGGGCGTCCCTGCCTGGAAGCCAAGTGCACGGTCCGCTTGGAAGCGAGCCTCCTTGGGAAGAGTCGAGGGAGCCAAGCCGCGTGCAGCTGCAAGCCCTGCTTGGGCCGAGCCGAGTGTGCCTCCAGGACGGCAGAGCTCCAGCTCTGCTCAGAGGCCGGATCTAGTCAAGTGCCTTGCGCGAGGCTGCTCTGCCCTGGGCGAGACTTGCCCAGGCTTGCCTCGCTGCTAGGCTTGCTGCCCGGGAAGGAGCAGGCTGTGCCATGCTGGGAGAGGCCCCTGGCGCCTTCCTGGCCTCAGCTCCACTCCTGCCTTGCCTTTGCATCTAGGCCCCGGGCGTCCTTGGGGAAGGCTTAGGAGCCGGTGGCTTGCACACTGCCGAGCCCTCCAGCAGTGAGGCCTCTCGTAGAGGGGAGGGGAGGGCAAGTGCAGGGCTCCACCAGCGGTTGCTTGGCCGCCCAGACTCAGCGCCGCACGGAGAGCACAAGGCTCCCAGGTCCCCTGGCTGTGGTCTGCAGCCCCACACTCCCGGAGGCTGACTCCGTGGGTGCCCAGAAGGTGCCTGACAGACGTCATGTCCCTAGCGCTCTGCTCCCCGGCAGAGACGTGTGCAGGTGGTGGGGCCTGCCCCTGCGTGTCTGGGCTCCCGCCGGCAGCCCCAGCTCCAGGGAAGCAGCCCCTGAGCCAAGACCTGTAGGGGGCGCGGGGCGCCCCCGCCTGGAAGCCTAGCGCACAGCATGCGGGAAGCGAGCCTCCTCGGGAGAAGAGGAGGCAGCCCAGCTGCGTGCGTCTGCACTCACTCCTTGGGCGGAGCCCAGTGAGCCTCCAGTACGGCAGAGCTCCAGCTCTGCTCAGAGGCCCGATCTGGCAGAGTTGCTGGCGTGAGGCTGCTCTGCCCTGGGCGAGCCTTGCCCAGACTTGCCTCGCTGCTAGGCTTCCTGCCCGGGAAGGAGCAGGCTGCGCCAGACAGGCAGACGCTCCTGGCGCCTTCCTGGCCTCAGCTCCACTCCTGCCTTGCCTTTGCACCTAGTCCCCAGGCGTCCTTGCGGAGGGCTTAGGGGCCGGTGGGGTGCACGCTGCCAAGCCCTCCAGCCGTGAGAGCTCTGTCATAGGGAAGGGAATGGCAAGTGCAGGGCTCCTCCAGCGCTCGCTTGGCCGCCCAGACTCAGCACAGCACGGAGAGCACCAGGCTTCCCAGGGCCCCTGGCTGTGGTCTGCAGCCCCACACACCCGGAGGCTGACTCCGTGAGCGCCCAGAAGGTGCCTGACAGACGTCATTTCCCTAGTGCTCTCCCCACCAGCAGAGACGTGTGCAGGTGGTTGGGGCCTGCCCCTGCGTGTCTGGGCTGCCGCCCACAGCCTCCGCTCAGGGGAAGCAGCCCCTGTGCCAAGACCTGCAGGAGGCGCGGGGCGTCCCTGCCTGGAAGCCAAGTGCACGGTCCGCTTGGAAGCGAGCCTCCTTGGGAAGAGTCGAGGGAGCCAAGCCGCGTGCAGCTGCAAGCCCTGCTTGGGCCGAGCCGAGTGTGCCTCCAGGACGGCAGAGCTCCAGCTCTGCTCAGAGGCCGGATCTAGTCAAGTGCCTTGCGCGAGGCTGCTCTGCCCTGGGCGAGACTTGCCCAGGCTTGCCTCGCTGCTAGGCTTGCTGCCCGGGAAGGAGCAGGCTGTGCGATGCTGGGAGAGGCCACTGGCGCCTTCCTGGCCTCAGCGCCACTCCTGCCTTGCCTTTGCATCTAGGCCCCGGGCGTCCTTGGGGAAGGCTTAGGAGCCGGTGGCTTGCACACTGCCGAGCCCTCCAGCAGTGAGGCCTCTCGTAGAGGGGAGGGGAGGGCAAGTGCAGGGCTCCACCAGCGGTTGCTTGGCCGCCCAGACTCAGCGCCGCACGGAGAGCACAAGGCTCCCAGGTCCCCTGGCTGTGGTCTGCAGCCCCACACTCCCGGAGGCTGACTCCGTGGGCGCCCAGAAGGTGCCTGACAGACGTCATGTCCCTAGCGCTCTGCTCCCCGGCAGAGACGTGTGCAGGTGGTGGGGCCTGCCCCTGCGTGTCTGGGCTCCCGCCGGCAGCCCCAGCTCCAGGGAAGCAGCCCCTGAGCCAAGACCTGTAGGGGGCGCGGGGCGCCCCCGCCTGGAAGCCTAGCGCACAGCATGCGGGAAGCGAGCCTCCTCGGGAGAAGAGGAGGCAGCCCAGCTGCGTGCGTCTGCACTCACTCCTTGGGCGGAGCCCAGTGAGCCTCCAGTACGGCAGAGCTCCAGCTCTGCTCAGAGGCCCGATCTGGCAGAGTTGCTGGCGTGAGGCTGCTCTGCCCTGGGCGAGCCTTGCCCAGACTTGCCTCGCTGCTAGGCTTCCTGCCCGGGAAGGAGCAGGCTGCGCCAGACAGGCAGACGCTCCTGGCGCCTTCCTGGCCTCAGCTCCACTCCTGCCTTGCCTTTGCACCTAGTCCCCAGGCGTCCTTGCGGAGGGCTTAGGGGCCGGTGGGGTGCACGCTGCCAAGCCCTCCAGCCGTGAGAGCTCTGTCATAGGGAAGGGAATGGCAAGTGCAGGGCTCCTCCAGCGGTCGCTTGGCCGCCCAGACTCAGCACAGCACGGAGAGCACCAGGCTTCCCAGGGCCCCTGGCTGTGGTCTGCAGCCCCACACACCCGGAGGCTGACTCCGTGAGCGCCCAGAAGGTGCCTGACAGACGTCATTTCCCTAGTGCTCTCCCCACCAGCAGAGACGTGTGCAGGTGGTTGGGGCCTGCCCCTGCGTGTCTGGGCTGCCGCCCACAGCCTCCGCTCAGGGGAAGCAGCCCCTGTGCCAAGACCTGCAGGAGGCGCGGGGCGTCCCTGCCTGGAAGCCAAGTGCACGGTCCGCTTGGAAGCGAGCCTCCTTGGGAAGAGTCGAGGGAGCCAAGCCGCGTGCAGCTGCAAGCCCTGCTTGGGCCGAGCCGAGTGTGCCTCCAGGACGGCAGAGCTCCAGCTCTGCTCAGAGGCCGGATCTAGTCAAGTGCCTTGCGCGAGGCTGCTCTGCCCTGGGCGAGACTTGCCCAGGCTTGCCTCGCTGCTAGGCTTGCTGCCCGGGAAGGAGCAGGCTGTGCCATGCTGGGAGAGGCCCCTGGCGCCTTCCTGGCCTCAGCTCCACTCCTGCCTTGCCTTTGCATCTAGGCCCCGGGCGTCCTTGGGGAAGGCTTAGGAGCCGGTGGCTTGCACACTGCCGAGCCCTCCAGCAGTGAGGCCTCTCGTAGAGGGGAGGGGAGGGCAAGTGCAGGGCTCCACCAGCGGTTGCTTGGCCGCCCAGACTCAGCGCCGCACGGAGAGCACAAGGCTCCCAGGTCCCCTGGCTGTGGTCTGCAGCCCCACACTCCCGGAGGCTGACTCCGTGGGCGCCCAGAAGGTGCCTGACAGACGTCATGTCCCTAGCGCTCTGCTCCCCGGCAGAGACGTGTGCAGGTGGTGGGGCCTGCCCCTGCGTGTCTGGGCTCCCGCCGGCAGCCCCAGCTCCAGGGAAGCAGCCCCTGAGCCAAGACCTGTAGGGGGCGCGGGGCGCCCCCGCCTGGAAGCCTAGCGCACAGCATGCGGGAAGCGAGCCTCCTCGGGAGAAGAGGAGGCAGCCCAGCTGCGTGCGTCTGCACTCACTCCTTGGGCGGAGCCCAGTGAGCCTCCAGTACGGCAGAGCTCCAGCTCTGCTCAGAGGCCCGATCTGGCAGAGTTGCTGGCGTGAGGCTGCTCTGCCCTGGGCGAGCCTTGCCCAGACTTGCCTCGCTGCTAGGCTTCCTGCCCGGGAAGGAGCAGGCTGCGCCAGACAGGCAGACGCTCCTGGCGCCTTCCTGGCCTCAGCTCCACTCCTGCCTTGCCTTTGCACCTAGTCCCCAGGCGTCCTTGCGGAGGGCTTAGGGGCCGGTGGGGTGCACGCTGCCAAGCCCTCCAGCCGTGAGAGCTCTGTCATAGGGAAGGGAATGGCAAGTGCAGGGCTCCTCCAGCGGTCGCTTGGCCGCCCAGACTCAGCACAGCACGGAGAGCACCAGGCTTCCCAGGGCCCCTGGCTGTGGTCTGCAGCCCCACACACCCGGAGGCTGACTCCGTGAGCGCCCAGAAGGTGCCTGACAGACGTCATTTCCCTAGTGCTCTCCCCACCAGCAGAGACGTGTGCAGGTGGTTGGGGCCTGCCCCTGCGTGTCTGGGCTGCCGCCCACAGCCTCCGCTCAGGGGAAGCAGCCCCTGTGCCAAGACCTGCAGGAGGCGCGGGGCGTCCCTGCCTGGAAGCCAAGTGCACGGTCCGCTTGGAAGCGAGCCTCCTTGGGAAGAGTCGAGGGAGCCAAGCCGCGTGCAGCTGCAAGCCCTGCTTGGGCCGAGCCGAGTGTGCCTCCAGGACGGCAGAGCTCCAGCTCTGCTCAGAGGCCGGATCTAGTCAAGTGCCTTGCGCGAGGCTGCTCTGCCCTGGGCGAGACTTGCCCAGGCTTGCCTCGCTGCTAGGCTTGCTGCCCGGGAAGGAGCAGGCTGTGCGATGCTGGGAGAGGCCACTGGCGCCTTCCTGGCCTCAGCGC
Source organism: Budorcas taxicolor (assembly GCF_023091745.1). NCBI lineage: Eukaryota > Metazoa > Chordata > Mammalia > Artiodactyla > Bovidae > Budorcas > Budorcas taxicolor. The sequence goes on from NW_026291555.1 coordinate 59,148, forward strand.
CACTCCTGCCTTGCCTTTGCATCTAGGCCCCGGGCGTCCTTGGGGAAGGCTTAGGAGCCGGTGGCTTGCACACTGCCGAGCCCTCCAGCAGTGAGGCCTCTCGTAGAGGGGAGGGGAGGGCAAGTGCAGGGCTCCACCAGCGGTTGCTTGGCCGCCCAGACTCAGCGCCGCACGGAGAGCACAAGGCTCCCAGGTCCCCTGGCTGTGGTCTGCAGCCCCACACTCCCGGAGGCTGACTCCGTGGGCGCCCAGAAGGTGCCTGACAGACGTCATGTCCCTAGCGCTCTGCTCCCCGGCAGAGACGTGTGCAGGTGGTGGGGCCTGCCCCTGCGTGTCTGGGCTCCCGCCGGCAGCCCCAGCTCCAGGGAAGCAGCCCCTGAGCCAAGACCTGTAGGGGGCGCGGGGCGCCCCCGCCTGGAAGCCTAGCGCACAGCATGCGGGAAGCGAGCCTCCTCGGGAGAAGAGGAGGCAGCCCAGCTGCGTGCGTCTGCACTCACTCCTTGGGCGGAGCCCAGTGAGCCTCCAGTACGGCAGAGCTCCAGCTCTGCTCAGAGGCCCGATCTGGCAGAGTTGCTGGCGTGAGGCTGCTCTGCCCTGGGCGAGCCTTGCCCAGACTTGCCTCGCTGCTAGGCTTCCTGCCCGGGAAGGAGCAGGCTGCGCCAGACAGGCAGACGCTCCTGGCGCCTTCCTGGCCTCAGCTCCACTCCTGCCTTGCCTTTGCACCTAGTCCCCAGGCGTCCTTGCGGAGGGCTTAGGGGCCGGTGGGGTGCACGCTGCCAAGCCCTCCAGCCGTGAGAGCTCTGTCATAGGGAAGGGAATGGCAAGTGCAGGGCTCCTCCAGCGCTCGCTTGGCCGCCCAGACTCAGCACAGCACGGAGAGCACCAGGCTTCCCAGGGCCCCTGGCTGTGGTCTGCAGCCCCACACACCCGGAGGCTGACTCCGTGAGCGCCCAGAAGGTGCCTGACAGACGTCATTTCCCTAGTGCTCTCCCCACCAGCAGAGACGTGTGCAGGTGGTTGGGGCCTGCCCCTGCGTGTCTGGGCTGCCGCCCACAGCCTCCGCTCAGGGGAAGCAGCCCCTGTGCCAAGACCTGCAGGAGGCGCGGGGCGTCCCTGCCTGGAAGCCAAGTGCACGGTCCGCTTGGAAGCGAGCCTCCTTGGGAAGAGTCGAGGGAGCCAAGCCGCGTGCAGCTGCAAGCCCTGCTTGGGCCGAGCCGAGTGTGCCTCCAGGACGGCAGAGCTCCAGCTCTGCTCAGAGGCCGGATCTAGTCAAGTGCCTTGCGCGAGGCTGCTCTGCCCTGGGCGAGACTTGCCCAGGCTTGCCTCGCTGCTAGGCTTGCTGCCCGGGAAGGAGCAGGCTGTGCCATGCTGGGAGAGGCCCCTGGCGCCTTCCTGGCCTCAGCTCCACTCCTGCCTTGCCTTTGCATCTAGGCCCCGGGCGTCCTTGGGGAAGGCTTAGGAGCCGGTGGCTTGCACACTGCCGAGCCCTCCAGCAGTGAGGCCTCTCGTAGAGGGGAGGGGAGGGCAAGTGCAGGGCTCCACCAGCGGTTGCTTGGCCGCCCAGACTCAGCGCCGCACGGAGAGCACAAGGCTCCCAGGTCCCCTGGCTGTGGTCTGCAGCCCCACACTCCCGGAGGCTGACTCCGTGGGCGCCCAGAAGGTGCCTGACAGACGTCATGTCCCTAGCGCTCTGCTCCCCGGCAGAGACGTGTGCAGGTGGTGGGGCCTGCCCCTGCGTGTCTGGGCTCCCGCCGGCAGCCCCAGCTCCAGGGAAGCAGCCCCTGAGCCAAGACCTGTAGGGGGCGCGGGGCGCCCCCGCCTGGAAGCCTAGCGCACAGCATGCGGGAAGCGAGCCTCCTCGGGAGAAGAGGAGGCAGCCCAGCTGCGTGCGTCTGCACTCACTCCTTGGGCGGAGCCCAGTGAGCCTCCAGTACGGCAGAGCTCCAGCTCTGCTCAGAGGCCCGATCTGGCAGAGTTGCTGGCGTGAGGCTGCTCTGCCCTGGGCGAGCCTTGCCCAGACTTGCCTCGCTGCTAGGCTTCCTGCCCGGGAAGGAGCAGGCTGCGCCAGACAGGCAGACGCTCCTGGCGCCTTCCTGGCCTCAGCTCCACTCCTGCCTTGCCTTTGCACCTAGTCCCCAGGCGTCCTTGCGGAGGGCTTAGGGGCCGGTGGGGTGCACGCTGCCAAGCCCTCCAGCCGTGAGAGCTCTGTCATAGGGAAGGGAATGGCAAGTGCAGGGCTCCTCCAGCGCTCGCTTGGCCGCCCAGACTCAGCACAGCACGGAGAGCACCAGGCTTCCCAGGGCCCCTGGCTGTGGTCTGCAGCCCCACACACCCGGAGGCTGACTCCGTGAGCGCCCAGAAGGTGCCTGACAGACGTCATTTCCCTAGTGCTCTCCCCACCAGCAGAGACGTGTGCAGGTGGTTGGGGCCTGCCCCTGCGTGTCTGGGCTGCCGCCCACAGCCTCCGCTCAGGGGAAGCAGCCCCTGTGCCAAGACCTGCAGGAGGCGCGGGGCGTCCCTGCCTGGAAGCCAAGTGCACGGTCCGCTTGGAAGCGAGCCTCCTTGGGAAGAGTCGAGGGAGCCAAGCCGCGTGCAGCTGCAAGCCCTGCTTGGGCCGAGCCGAGTGTGCCTCCAGGACGGCAGAGCTCCAGCTCTGCTCAGAGGCCGGATCTAGTCAAGTGCCTTGCGCGAGGCTGCTCTGCCCTGGGCGAGACTTGCCCAGGCTTGCCTCGCTGCTAGGCTTGCTGCCCGGGAAGGAGCAGGCTGTGCGATGCTGGGAGAGGCCACTGGCGCCTTCCTGGCCTCAGCTCCACTCCTGCCTTGCCTTTGCATCTAGGCCCCGGGCGTCCTTGGGGAAGGCTTAGGAGCCGGTGGCTTGCACACTGCCGAGCCCTCCAGCAGTGAGGCCTCTCGTAGAGGGGAGGGGAGGGCAAGTGCAGGGCTCCACCAGCGGTTGCTTGGCCGCCCAGACTCAGCGCCGCACGGAGAGCACAAGGCTCCCAGGTCCCCTGGCTGTGGTCTGCAGCCCCACACTCCCGGAGGCTGACTCCGTGGGCGCCCAGAAGGTGCCTGACAGACGTCATGTCCCTAGCGCTCTGCTCCCCGGCAGAGACGTGTGCAGGTGGTGGGGCCTGCCCCTGCGTGTCTGGGCTCCCGCCGGCAGCCCCAGCTCCAGGGAAGCAGCCCCTGAGCCAAGACCTGTAGGGGGCGCGGGGCGCCCCCGCCTGGAAGCCTAGCGCACAGCATGCGGGAAGCGAGCCTCCTCGGGAGAAGAGGAGGCAGCCCAGCTGCGTGCGTCTGCACTCACTCCTTGGGCGGAGCCCAGTGAGCCTCCAGTACGGCAGAGCTCCAGCTCTGCTCAGAGGCCCGATCTGGCAGAGTTGCTGGCGTGAGGCTGCTCTGCCCTGGGCGAGCCTTGCCCAGACTTGCCTCGCTGCTAGGCTTCCTGCCCGGGAAGGAGCAGGCTGCGCCAGACAGGCAGACGCTCCTGGCGCCTTCCTGGCCTCAGCTCCACTCCTGCCTTGCCTTTGCACCTAGTCCCCAGGCGTCCTTGCGGAGGGCTTAGGGGCCGGTGGGGTGCACGCTGCCAAGCCCTCCAGCCGTGAGAGCTCTGTCATAGGGAAGGGACTGGCAAGTGCAGGGCTCCTCCAGCGGTCGCTTGGCCGCCCAGACTCAGCACAGCACGGAGAGCACCAGGCTTCCCAGGGCCCCTGGCTGTGGTCTGCAGCCCCACACACCCGGAGGCTGACTCCGTGAGCGCCCAGAAGGTGCCTGACAGACGTCATTTCCCTAGTGCTCTCCCCACCAGCAGAGACGTGTGCAGGTGGTTGGGGCCTGCCCCTGCGTGTCTGGGCTGCCGCCCACAGCCTCCGCTCAGGGGAAGCAGCCCCTGTGCCAAGACCTGCAGGAGGCGCGGGGCGTCCCTGCCTGGAAGCCAAGTGCACGGTCCGCTTGGAAGCGAGCCTCCTTGGGAAGAGTCGAGGGAGCCAAGCCGCGTGCAGCTGCAAGCCCTGCTTGGGCCGAGCCGAGTGTGCCTCCAGGACGGCAGAGCTCCAGCTCTGCTCAGAGGCCGGATCTAGTCAAGTGCCTTGCGCGAGGCTGCTCTGCCCTGGGCGAGACTTGCCCAGGCTTGCCTCGCTGCTAGGCTTGCTGCCCGGGAAGGAGCAGGCTGTGCCATGCTGGGAGAGGCCCCTGGCGCCTTCCTGGCCTCAGCTCCACTCCTGCCTTGCCTTTGCATCTAGGCCCCGGGCGTCCTTGGGGAAGGCTTAGGAGCCGGTGGCTTGCACACTGCCGAGCCCTCCAGCAGTGAGGCCTCTCGTAGAGGGGAGGGGAGGGCAAGTGCAGGGCTCCACCAGCGGTTGCTTGGCCGCCCAGACTCAGCGCCGCACGGAGAGCACAAGGCTCCCAGGTCCCCTGGCTGTGGTCTGCAGCCCCACACTCCCGGAGGCTGACTCCGTGGGCGCCCAGAAGGTGCCTGACAGACGTCATGTCCCTAGCGCTCTGCTCCCCGGCAGAGACGTGTGCAGGTGGTGGGGCCTGCCCCTGCGTGTCTGGGCTCCCGCCGGCAGCCCCAGCTCCAGGGAAGCAGCCCCTGAGCCAAGACCTGTAGGGGGCGCGGGGCGCCCCCGCCTGGAAGCCTAGCGCACAGCATGCGGGAAGCGAGCCTCCTCGGGAGAAGAGGAGGCAGCCCAGCTGCGTGCGTCTGCACTCACTCCTTGGGCGGAGCCCAGTGAGCCTCCAGTACGGCAGAGCTCCAGCTCTGCTCAGAGGCCCGATCTGGCAGAGTTGCTGGCGTGAGGCTGCTCTGCCCTGGGCGAGCCTTGCCCAGACTTGCCTCGCTGCTAGGCTTCCTGCCCGGGAAGGAGCAGGCTGCGCCAGACAGGCAGACGCTCCTGGCGCCTTCCTGGCCTCAGCTCCACTCCTGCCTTGCCTTTGCACCTAGTCCCCAGGCGTCCTTGCGGAGGGCTTAGGGGCCGGTGGGGTGCACGCTGCCAAGCCCTCCAGCCGTGAGAGCTCTGTCATAGGGAAGGGAATGGCAAGTGCAGGGCTCCTCCAGCGCTCGCTTGGCCGCCCAGACTCAGCACAGCACGGAGAGCACCAGGCTTCCCAGGGCCCCTGGCTGTGGTCTGCAGCCCCACACACCCGGAGGCTGACTCCGTGAGCGCCCAGAAGGTGCCTGACAGACGTCATTTCCCTAGTGCTCTCCCCACCAGCAGAGACGTGTGCAGGTGGTTGGGGCCTGCCCCTGCGTGTCTGGGCTGCCGCCCACAGCCTCCGCTCAGGGGAAGCAGCCCCTGTGCCAAGACCTGCAGGAGGCGCGGGGCGTCCCTGCCTGGAAGCCAAGTGCACGGTCCGCTTGGAAGCGAGCCTCCTTGGGAAGAGTCGAGGGAGCCAAGCCGCGTGCAGCTGCAAGCCCTGCTTGGGCCGAGCCGAGTGTGCCTCCAGGACGGCAGAGCTCCAGCTCTGCTCAGAGGCCGGATCTAGTCAAGTGCCTTGCGCGAGGCTGCTCTGCCCTGGGCGAGACTTGCCCAGGCTTGCCTCGCTGCTAGGCTTGCTGCCCGGGAAGGAGCAGGCTGTGCGATGCTGGGAGAGGCCCCTGGCGCCTTCCTGGCCTCAGCTCCACTCCTGCCTTGCCTTTGCATCTAGGCCCCGGGCGTCCTTGTGGAAGGCTTAGGAGCCGGTGGCTTGCACACTGCCGAGCCCTCCAGCAGTGAGGCCTCTCGTAGAGGGGAGGGGAGGGCAAGTGCAGGGCTCCACCAGCGGTTGCTTGGCCGCCCAGACTCAGCGCCGCACGGAGAGCACAAGGCTCCCAGGTCCCCTGGCTGTGGTCTGCAGCCCCACACTCCCGGAGGCTGACTCCGTGGGCGCCCAGAAGGTGCCTGACAGACGTCATGTCCCTAGCGCTCTGCTCCCCGGCAGAGACGTGTGCAGGTGGTGGGGCCTGCCCCTGCGTGTCTGGGCTCCCGCCGGCAGCCCCAGCTCCAGGGAAGCAGCCCCTGAGCCAAGACCTGTAGGGGGCGCGGGGCGCCCCCGCCTGGAAGCCTAGCGCACAGCATGCGGGAAGCGAGCCTCCTCGGGAGAAGAGGAGGCAGCCCAGCTGCGTGCGTCTGCACTCACTCCTTGGGCGGAGCCCAGTGAGCCTCCAGTACGGCAGAGCTCCAGCTCTGCTCAGAGGCCCGATCTGGCAGAGTTGCTGGCGTGAGGCTGCTCTGCCCTGGGCGAGCCTTGCCCAGACTTGCCTCGCTGCTAGGCTTCCTGCCCGGGAAGGAGCAGGCTGCGCCAGACAGGCAGACGCTCCTGGCGCCTTCCTGGCCTCAGCTCCACTCCTGCCTTGCCTTTGCACCTAGTCCCCAGGCGTCCTTGCGGAGGGCTTAGGGGCCGGTGGGGTGCACGCTGCCAAGCCCTCCAGCCGTGAGAGCTCTGTCATAGGGAAGGGAATGGCAAGTGCAGGGCTCCTCCAGCGCTCGCTTGGCCGCCCAGACTCAGCACAGCACGGAGAGCACCAGGCTTCCCAGGGCCCCTGGCTGTGGTCTGCAGCCCCACACACCCGGAGGCTGACTCCGTGAGCGCCCAGAAGGTGCCTGACAGACGTCATTTCCCTAGTGCTCTCCCCACCAGCAGAGACGTGTGCAGGTGGTTGGGGCCTGCCCCTGCGTGTCTGGGCTGCCGCCCACAGCCTCCGCTCAGGGGAAGCAGCCCCTGTGCCAAGACCTGCAGGAGGCGCGGGGCGTCCCTGCCTGGAAGCCAAGTGCACGGTCCGCTTGGAAGCGAGCCTCCTTGGGAAGAGTCGAGGGAGCCAAGCCGCGTGCAGCTGCAAGCCCTGCTTGGGCCGAGCCGAGTGTGCCTCCAGGACGGCAGAGCTCCAGCTCTGCTCAGAGGCCGGATCTAGTCAAGTGCCTTGCGCGAGGCTGCTCTGCCCTGGGCGAGACTTGCCCAGGCTTGCCTCGCTGCTAGGCTTGCTGCCCGGGAAGGAGCAGGCTGTGCGATGCTGGGAGAGGCCACTGGCGCCTTCCTGGCCTCAGCGCCACTCCTGCCTTGCCTTTGCATCTAGGCCCCGGGCGTCCTTGGGGAAGGCTTAGGAGCCGGTGGCTTGCACACTGCCGAGCCCTCCAGCAGTGAGGCCTCTCGTAGAGGGGAGGGGAGGGCAAGTGCAGGGCTCCACCAGCGGTTGCTTGGCCGCCCAGACTCAGCGCCGCACGGAGAGCACAAGGCTCCCAGGTCCCCTGGCTGTGGTCTGCAGCCCCACACTCCCGGAGGCTGACTCCGTGGGCGCCCAGAAGGTGCCTGACAGACGTCATGTCCCTAGCGCTCTGCTCCCCGGCAGAGACGTGTGCAGGTGGTGGGGCCTGCCCCTGCGTGTCTGGGCTCCCGCCGGCAGCCCCAGCTCCAGGGAAGCAGCCCCTGAGCCAAGACCTGTAGGGGGCGCGGGGCGCCCCCGCCTGGAAGCCTAGCGCACAGCATGCGGGAAGCGAGCCTCCTCGGGAGAAGAGGAGGCAGCCCAGCTGCGTGCGTCTGCACTCACTCCTTGGGCGGAGCCCAGTGAGCCTCCAGTACGGCAGAGCTCCAGCTCTGCTCAGAGGCCCGATCTGGCAGAGTTGCTGGCGTGAGGCTGCTCTGCCCTGGGCGAGCCTTGCCCAGACTTGCCTCGCTGCTAGGCTTCCTGCCCGGGAAGGAGCAGGCTGCGCCAGACAGGCAGACGCTCCTGGCGCCTTCCTGGCCTCAGCTCCACTCCTGCCTTGCCTTTGCACCTAGTCCCCAGGCGTCCTTGCGGAGGGCTTAGGGGCCGGTGGGGTGCACGCTGCCAAGCCCTCCAGCCGTGAGAGCTCTGTCATAGGGAAGGGAATGGCAAGTGCAGGGCTCCTCCAGCGGTCGCTTGGCCGCCCAGACTCAGCACAGCACGGAGAGCACCAGGCTTCCCAGGGCCCCTGGCTGTGGTCTGCAGCCCCACACACCCGGAGGCTGACTCCGTGAGCGCCCAGAAGGTGCCTGACAGACGTCATTTCCCTAGTGCTCTCCCCACCAGCAGAGACGTGTGCAGGTGGTTGGGGCCTGCCCCTGCGTGTCTGGGCTGCCGCCCACAGCCTCCGCTCAGGGGAAGCAGCCCCTGTGCCAAGACCTGCAGGAGGCGCGGGGCGTCCCTGCCTGGAAGCCAAGTGCACGGTCCGCTTGGAAGCGAGCCTCCTTGGGAAGAGTCGAGGGAGCCAAGCCGCGTGCAGCTGCAAGCCCTGCTTGGGCCGAGCCGAGTGTGCCTCCAGGACGGCAGAGCTCCAGCTCTGCTCAGAGGCCGGATCTAGTCAAGTGCCTTGCGCGAGGCTGCTCTGCCCTGGGCGAGACTTGCCCAGGCTTGCCTCGCTGCTAGGCTTGCTGCCCGGGAAGGAGCAGGCTGTGCCATGCTGGGAGAGGCCACTGGCGCCTTCCTGGCCTCAGCTCCACTCCTGCCTTGCCTTTGCATCTAGGCCCCGGGCGTCCTTGGGGAAGGCTTAGGAGCCGGTGGCTTGCACACTGCCGAGCCCTCCAGCAGTGAGGCCTCTCGTAGAGGGGAGGGGAGGGCAAGTGCAGGGCTCCACCAGCGGTTGCTTGGCCGCCCAGACTCAGCGCCGCACGGAGAGCACAAGGCTCCCAGGTCCCCTGGCTGTGGTCTGCAGCCCCACACTCCCGGAGGCTGACTCCGTGGGCGCCCAGAAGGTGCCTGACAGACGTCATGTCCCTAGCGCTCTGCTCCCCGGCAGAGACGTGTGCAGGTGGTGGGGCCTGCCCCTGCGTGTCTGGGCTCCCGCCGGCAGCCCCAGCTCCAGGGAAGCAGCCCCTGAGCCAAGACCTGTAGGGGGCGCGGGGCGCCCCCGCCTGGAAGCCTAGCGCACAGCATGCGGGAAGCGAGCCTCCTCGGGAGAAGAGGAGGCAGCCCAGCTGCGTGCGTCTGCACTCACTCCTTGGGCGGAGCCCAGTGAGCCTCCAGTACGGCAGAGCTCCAGCTCTGCTCAGAGGCCCGATCTGGCAGAGTTGCTGGCGTGAGGCTGCTCTGCCCTGGGCGAGCCTTGCCCAGACTTGCCTCGCTGCTAGGCTTCCTGCCCGGGAAGGAGCAGGCTGCGCCAGACAGGCAGACGCTCCTGGCGCCTTCCTGGCCTCAGCTCCACTCCTGCCTTGCCTTTGCACCTAGTCCCCAGGCGTCCTTGCGGAGGGCTTAGGGGCCGGTGGGGTGCACGCTGCCAAGCCCTCCAGCCGTGAGAGCTCTGTCATAGGGAAGGGAATGGCAAGTGCAGGGCTCCTCCAGCGCTCGCTTGGCCGCCCAGACTCAGCACAGCACGGAGAGCACCAGGCTTCCCAGGGCCCCTGGCTGTGGTCTGCAGCCCCACACACCCGGAGGCTGACTCCGTGAGCGCCCAGAAGGTGCCTGACAGACGTCATTTCCCTAGTGCTCTCCCCACCAGCAGAGACGTGTGCAGGTGGTTGGGGCCTGCCCCTGCGTGTCTGGGCTGCCGCCCACAGCCTCCGCTCAGGGGAAGCAGCCCCTGTGCCAAGACCTGCAGGAGGCGCGGGGCGTCCCTGCCTGGAAGCCAAGTGCACGGTCCGCTTGGAAGCGAGCCTCCTTGGGAAGAGTCGAGGGAGCCAAGCCGCGTGCAGCTGCAAGCCCTGCTTGGGCCGAGCCGAGTGTGCCTCCAGGACGGCAGAGCTCCAGCTCTGCTCAGAGGCCGGATCTAGTCAAGTGCCTTGCGCGAGGCTGCTCTGCCCTGGGCGAGACTTGCCCAGGCTTGCCTCGCTGCTAGGCTTGCTGCCCGGGAAGGAGCAGGCTGTGCGATGCTGGGAGAGGCCACTGGCGCCTTCCTGGCCTCAGCTCCACTCCTGCCTTGCCTTTGCATCTAGGCCCCGGGCGTCCTTGGGGAAGGCTTAGGAGCCGGTGGCTTGCACACTGCCGAGCCCTCCAGCAGTGAGGCCTCTCGTAGAGGGGAGGGGAGGGCAAGTGCAGGGCTCCACCAGCGGTTGCTTGGCCGCCCAGACTCAGCGCCGCACGGAGAGCACAAGGCTCCCAGGTCCCCTGGCTGTGGTCTGCAGCCCCACACTCCCGGAGGCTGACTCCGTGGGCGCCCAGAAGGTGCCTGACAGACGTCATGTCCCTAGCGCTCTGCTCCCCGGCAGAGACGTGTGCAGGTGGTGGGGCCTGCCCCTGCGTGTCTGGGCTCCCGCCGGCAGCCCCAGCTCCAGGGAAGCAGCCCCTGAGCCAAGACCTGTAGGGGGCGCGGGGCGCCCCCGCCTGGAAGCCTAGCGCACAGCATGCGGGAAGCGAGCCTCCTCGGGAGAAGAGGAGGCAGCCCAGCTGCGTGCGTCTGCACTCACTCCTTGGGCGGAGCCCAGTGAGCCTCCAGTACGGCAGAGCTCCAGCTCTGCTCAGAGGCCCGATCTGGCAGAGTTGCTGGCGTGAGGCTGCTCTGCCCTGGGCGAGCCTTGCCCAGACTTGCCTCGCTGCTAGGCTTCCTGCCCGGGAAGGAGCAGGCTGCGCCAGACAGGCAGACGCTCCTGGCGCCTTCCTGGCCTCAGCTCCACTCCTGCCTTGCCTTTGCACCTAGTCCCCAGGCGTCCTTGCGGAGGGCTTAGGGGCCGGTGGGGTGCACGCTGCCAAGCCCTCCAGCCGTGAGAGCTCTGTCATAGGGAAGGGACTGGCAAGTGCAGGGCTCCTCCAGCGGTCGCTTGGCCGCCCAGACTCAGCACAGCACGGAGAGCACCAGGCTTCCCAGGGCCCCTGGCTGTGGTCTGCAGCCCCACACACCCGGAGGCTGACTCCGTGAGCGCCCAGAAGGTGCCTGACAGACGTCATTTCCCTAGTGCTCTCCCCACCAGCAGAGACGTGTGCAGGTGGTTGGGGCCTGCCCCTGCGTGTCTGGGCTGCCGCCCACAGCCTCCGCTCAGGGGAAGCAGCCCCTGTGCCAAGACCTGCAGGAGGCGCGGGGCGTCCCTGCCTGGAAGCCAAGTGCACGGTCCGCTTGGAAGCGAGCCTCCTTGGGAAGAGTCGAGGGAGCCAAGCCGCGTGCAGCTGCAAGCCCTGCTTGGGCCGAGCCGAGTGTGCCTCCAGGACGGCAGAGCTCCAGCTCTGCTCAGAGGCCGGATCTAGTCAAGTGCCTTGCGCGAGGCTGCTCTGCCCTGGGCGAGACTTGCCCAGGCTTGCCTCGCTGCTAGGCTTGCTGCCCGGGAAGGAGCAGGCTGTGCGATGCTGGGAGAGGCCCCTGGCGCCTTCCTGGCCTCAGCTCCACTCCTGCCTTGCCTTTGCATCTAGGCCCCGGGCGTCCTTGTGGAAGGCTTAGGAGCCGGTGGCTTGCACACTGCCGAGCCCTCCAGCAGTGAGGCCTCTCGTAGAGGGGAGGGGAGGGCAAGTGCAGGGCTCCACCAGCGGTTGCTTGGCCGCCCAGACTCAGCGCCGCACGGAGAGCACAAGGCTCCCAGGTCCCCTGGCTGTGGTCTGCAGCCCCACACTCCCGGAGGCTGACTCCGTGGGCGCCCAGAAGGTGCCTGACAGACGTCATGTCCCTAGCGCTCTGCTCCCCGGCAGAGACGTGTGCAGGTGGTGGGGCCTGCCCCTGCGTGTCTGGGCTCCCGCCGGCAGCCCCAGCTCCAGGGAAGCAGCCCCTGAGCCAAGACCTGTAGGGGGCGCGGGGCGCCCCCGCCTGGAAGCCTAGCGCACAGCATGCGGGAAGCGAGCCTCCTCGGGAGAAGAGGAGGCAGCCCAGCTGCGTGCGTCTGCACTCACTCCTTGGGCGGAGCCCAGTGAGCCTCCAGTACGGCAGAGCTCCAGCTCTGCTCAGAGGCCCGATCTGGCAGAGTTGCTGGCGTGAGGCTGCTCTGCCCTGGGCGAGCCTTGCCCAGACTTGCCTCGCTGCTAGGCTTCCTGCCCGGGAAGGAGCAGGCTGCGCCAGACAGGCAGACGCTCCTGGCGCCTTCCTGGCCTCAGCTCCACTCCTGCCTTGCCTTTGCACCTAGTCCCCAGGCGTCCTTGCGGAGGGCTTAGGGGCCGGTGGGGTGCACGCTGCCAAGCCCTCCAGCCGTGAGAGCTCTGTCATAGGGAAGGGACTGGCAAGTGCAGGGCTCCTCCAGCGGTCGCTTGGCCGCCCAGACTCAGCACAGCACGGAGAGCACCAGGCTTCCCAGGGCCCCTGGCTGTGGTCTGCAGCCCCACACACCCGGAGGCTGACTCCGTGAGCGCCCAGAAGGTGCCTGACAGACGTCATTTCCCTAGTGCTCTCCCCACCAGCAGAGACGTGTGCAGGTGGTTGGGGCCTGCCCCTGCGTGTCTGGGCTGCCGCCCACAGCCTCCGCTCAGGGGAAGCAGCCCCTGTGCCAAGACCTGCAGGAGGCGCGGGGCGTCCCTGCCTGGAAGCCAAGTGCACGGTCCGCTTGGAAGCGAGCCTCCTTGGGAAGAGTCGAGGGAGCCAAGCCGCGTGCAGCTGCAAGCCCTGCTTGGGCCGAGCCGAGTGTGCCTCCAGGACGGCAGAGCTCCAGCTCTGCTCAGAGGCCGGATCTAGTCAAGTGCCTTGCGCGAGGCTGCTCTGCCCTGGGCGAGACTTGCCCAGGCTTGCCTCGCTGCTAGGCTTGCTGCCCGGGAAGGAGCAGGCTGTGCCATGCTGGGAGAGGCCCCTGGCGCCTTCCTGGCCTCAGCTCCACTCCTGCCTTGCCTTTGCATCTAGGCCCCGGGCGTCCTTGGGGAAGGCTTAGGAGCCGGTGGCTTGCACACTGCCGAGCCCTCCAGCAGTGAGGCCTCTCGTAGAGGGGAGGGGAGGGCAAGTGCAGGGCTCCACCAGCGGTTGCTTGGCCGCCCAGACTCAGCGCCGCACGGAGAGCACAAGGCTCCCAGGTCCCCTGGCTGTGGTCTGCAGCCCCACACTCCCGGAGGCTGACTCCGTGGGCGCCCAGAAGGTGCCTGACAGACGTCATGTCCCTAGCGCTCTGCTCCCCGGCAGAGACGTGTGCAGGTGGTGGGGCCTGCCCCTGCGTGTCTGGGCTCCCGCCGGCAGCCCCAGCTCCAGGGAAGCAGCCCCTGAGCCAAGACCTGTAGGGGGCGCGGGGCGCCCCCGCCTGGAAGCCTAGCGCACAGCATGCGGGAAGCGAGCCTCCTCGGGAGAAGAGGAGGCAGCCCAGCTGCGTGCGTCTGCACTCACTCCTTGGGCGGAGCCCAGTGAGCCTCCAGTACGGCAGAGCTCCAGCTCTGCTCAGAGGCCCGATCTGGCAGAGTTGCTGGCGTGAGGCTGCTCTGCCCTGGGCGAGCCTTGCCCAGACTTGCCTCGCTGCTAGGCTTCCTGCCCGGGAAGGAGCAGGCTGCGCCAGACAGGCAGACGCTCCTGGCGCCTTCCTGGCCTCAGCTCCACTCCTGCCTTGCCTTTGCACCTAGTCCCCAGGCGTCCTTGCGGAGGGCTTAGGGGCCGGTGGGGTGCACGCTGCCAAGCCCTCCAGCCGTGAGAGCTCTGTCATAGGGAAGGGAATGGCAAGTGCAGGGCTCCTCCAGCGCTCGCTTGGCCGCCCAGACTCAGCACAGCACGGAGAGCACCAGGCTTCCCAGGGCCCCTGGCTGTGGTCTGCAGCCCCACACACCCGGAGGCTGACTCCGTGAGCGCCCAGAAGGTGCCTGACAGACGTCATTTCCCTAGTGCTCTCCCCACCAGCAGAGACGTGTGCAGGTGGTTGGGGCCTGCCCCTGCGTGTCTGGGCTGCCGCCCACAGCCTCCGCTCAGGGGAAGCAGCCCCTGTGCCAAGACCTGCAGGAGGCGCGGGGCGTCCCTGCCTGGAAGCCAAGTGCACGGTCCGCTTGGAAGCGAGCCTCCTTGGGAAGAGTCGAGGGAGCCAAGCCGCGTGCAGCTGCAAGCCCTGCTTGGGCCGAGCCGAGTGTGCCTCCAGGACGGCAGAGCTCCAGCTCTGCTCAGAGGCCGGATCTAGTCAAGTGCCTTGCCCGAGGCTGCTCTGCCCTGGGCGAGACTTGCCCAGGCTTGCCTCGCTGCTAGGCTTGCTGCCCGGGAAGGAGCAGGCTGTGCCATGCTGGGAGAGGCCCCTGGCGCCTTCCTGGCCTCAGCTCCACTCCTGCCTTGCCTTTGCATCTAGGCCCCGGGCGTCCTTGGGGAAGGCTTAGGAGCCGGTGGCTTGCACACTGCCGAGCCCTCCAGCAGTGAGGCCTCTCGTAGAGGGGAGGGGAGGGCAAGTGCAGGGCTCCACCAGCGGTTGCTTGGCCGCCCAGACTCAGCGCCGCACGGAGAGCACAAGGCTCCCAGGTCCCCTGGCTGTGGTCTGCAGCCCCACACTCCCGGAGGCTGACTCCGTGGGCGCCCAGAAGGTGCCTGACAGACGTCATGTCCCTAGCGCTCTGCTCCCCGGCAGAGACGTGTGCAGGTGGTGGGGCCTGCCCCTGCGTGTCTGGGCTCCCGCCGGCAGCCCCAGCTCCAGGGAAGCAGCCCCTGAGCCAAGACCTGTAGGGGGCGCGGGGCGCCCCCGCCTGGAAGCCTAGCGCACAGCATGCGGGAAGCGAGCCTCCTCGGGAGAAGAGGAGGCAGCCCAGCTGCGTGCGTCTGCACTCACTCCTTGGGCGGAGCCCAGTGAGCCTCCAGTACGGCAGAGCTCCAGCTCTGCTCAGAGGCCCGATCTGGCAGAGTTGCTGGCATGAGGCTGCTCTGCCCTGGGCGAGCCTTGCCCAGACTTGCCTCGCTGCTAGGCTTCCTGCCCGGGAAGGAGCAGGCTGCGCCAGACAGGCAGACGCTCCTGGAGCCTTCCTGGCCTCAGCTCCACTCCTGCCTTGCCTTTGCACCTAGTCCCCAGGCGTCCTTGCGGAGGGCTTAGGGGCCGGTGGGGTGCACGCTGCCAAGCCCTCCAGCCGTGAGAGCTCTGTCTTAGGGAAGGGAATGGCAAGTGCAGGGCTCCTCCAGCGGTCGCTTGGCCGCCCAGACTCAGCACAGCACGGAGAGCACCAGGCTTCCCAGGGCCCCTGGCTGTGGTCTGCAGCCCCACACACCCGGAGGCTGACTCCGTGAGCGCCCAGAAGGTGCCTGACAGACGTCATTTCCCTAGTGCTCTCCCCACCAGCAGAGACGTGTGCAGGTGGTTGGGGCCTGCCCCTGCGTGTCTGGGCTGCCGCCCACAGCCTCCGCTCAGGGGAAGCAGCCCCTGTGCCAAGACCGGCAGGAGGCGCGGGGCGTCCCTGCCTGGAAGCCAAGTGCACGGTCCGCTTGGAAGCGAGCCTCCTTGGGAAGAGTCGAGGGAGCCAAGCCGCGTGCAGCTGCAAGCCCTGCTTGGGCCGAGCCGAGTGTGCCTCCAGGACGGCAGAGCTCCAGCTCTGCTCAGAGGCCGGATCTAGTCAAGTGCCTTGCGCGAGGCTGCTCTGCCCTGGGCGAGACTTGCCCAGGCTTGCCTCGCTGCTAGGCTTGCTGCCCGGGAAGGAGCAGGCTGTGCGATGCTGGGAGAGGCCACTGGCGCCTTCCTGGCCTCAGCGCCACTCCTGCCTTGCCTTTGCATCTAGGCCCCGGGCGTCCTTGGGGAAGGCTTAGGAGCCGGTGGCTTGCACACTGCCGAGCCCTCCAGCAGTGAGGCCTCTCGTAGAGGGGAGGGGAGGGCAAGTGCAGGGCTCCACCAGCGGTTGCTTGGCCGCCCAGACTCAGCGCCGCACGGAGAGCACAAGGCTCCCAGGTCCCCTGGCTGTGGTCTGCAGCCCCACACTCCCGGAGGCTGACTCCGTGGGCGCCCAGAAGGTGCCTGACAGACGTCATGTCCCTAGCGCTCTGCTCCCCGGCAGAGACGTGTGCAGGTGGTGGGGCCTGCCCCTGCGTGTCTGGGCTCCCGCCGGCAGCCCCAGCTCCAGGGAAGCAGCCCCTGAGCCAAGACCTGTAGGGGGCGCGGGGCGCCCCCGCCTGGAAGCCTAGCGCACAGCATGCGGGAAGCGAGCCTCCTCGGGAGAAGAGGAGGCAGCCCAGCTGCGTGCGTCTGCACTCACTCCTTGGGCGGAGCCCAGTGAGCCTCCAGTACGGCAGAGCTCCAGCTCTGCTCAGAGGCCCGATCTGGCAGAGTTGCTGGCGTGAGGCTGCTCTGCCCTGGGCGAGCCTTGCCCAGACTTGCCTCGCTGCTAGGCTTCCTGCCCGGGAAGGAGCAGGCTGCGCCAGACAGGCAGACGCTCCTGGCGCCTTCCTGGCCTCAGCTCCACTCCTGCCTTGCCTTTGCACCTAGTCCCCAGGCGTCCTTGCGGAGGGCTTAGGGGCCGGTGGGGTGCACGCTGCCAAGCCCTCCAGCCGTGAGAGCTCTGTCATAGGGAAGGGAATGGCAAGTGCAGGGCTCCTCCAGCGCTCGCTTGGCCGCCCAGACTCAGCACAGCACGGAGAGCACCAGGCTTCCCAGGGCCCCTGGCTGTGGTCTGCAGCCCCACACACCCGGAGGCTGACTCCGTGAGCGCCCAGAAGGTGCCTGACAGACGTCATTTCCCTAGTGCTCTCCCCACCAGCAGAGACGTGTGCAGGTGGTTGGGGCCTGCCCCTGCGTGTCTGGGCTGCCGCCCACAGCCTCCGCTCAGGGGAAGCAGCCCCTGTGCCAAGACCTGCAGGAGGCGCGGGGCGTCCCTGCCTGGAAGCCAAGTGCACGGTCCGCTTGGAAGCGAGCCTCCTTGGGAAGAGTCGAGGGAGCCAAGCCGCGTGCAGCTGCAAGCCCTGCTTGGGCCGAGCCGAGTGTGCCTCCAGGACGGCAGAGCTCCAGCTCTGCTCAGAGGCCGGATCTAGTCAAGTGCCTTGCGCGAGGCTGCTCTGCCCTGGGCGAGACTTGCCCAGGCTTGCCTCGCTGCTAGGCTTGCTGCCCGGGAAGGAGCAGGCTGTGCGATGCTGGGAGAGGTCACTGGCGCCTTCCTGGCCTCAGCTCCACTCCTGCCTTGCCTTTGCATCTAGGCCCCGGGCGTCCTTGGGGAAGGCTTAGGAGCCGGTGGCTTGCACACTGCCGAGCCCTCCAGCAGTGAGGCCTCTCGTAGAGGGGAGGGGAGGGCAAGTGCAGGGCTCCACCAGCGGTTGCTTGGCCGCCCAGACTCAGCGCCGCACGGAGAGCACAAGGCTCCCAGGTCCCCTGGCTGTGGTCTGCAGCCCCACACTCCCGGAGGCTGACTCCGTGGGCGCCCAGAAGGTGCCTGACAGACGTCATGTCCCTAGCGCTCTGCTCCCCAGCAGAGACGTGTGCAGGTGGTGGGGCCTGCCCCTGCGTGTCTGGGCTCCCGCCGGCAGCCCCAGCTCCAGGGAAGCAGCGCCTGAGCCAAGACCTGTAGGGGGCGCGGGGCGCCCCCGCCTGGAAGCCTAGCGCACAGCATGCGGGAAGCGAGCCTCCTCGGGAGAAGAGGAGGCAGCCCAGCTGCGTGCGTCTGCACTCACTCCTTGGGCGGAGCCCAGTGAGCCTCCAGTACGGCAGAGCTCCAGCTCTGCTCAGAGGCCCGATCTGGCAGAGTTGCTGGCGTGAGGCTGCTCTGCCCTGGGCGAGCCTTGCCCAGACTTGCCTCGCTGCTAGGCTTCCTGCCCGGGAAGGAGCAGGCTGCGCCAGACAGGCAGACGCTCCTGGCGCCTTCCTGGCCTCAGCTCCACTCCTGCCTTGCCTTTGCACCTAGTCCCCAGGCGTCCTTGCGGAGGGCTTAGGGGCCGGTGGGGTGCACGCTGCCAAGCCCTCCAGCCGTGAGAGCTCTGTCATAGGGAAGGGAATGGCAAGTGCAGGGCTCCTCCAGCGGTCGCTTGGCCGCCCAGACTCAGCACAGCACGGAGAGCACCAGGCTTCCCAGGGCCCCTGGCTGTGGTCTGCAGCCCCACACACCCGGAGGCTGACTCCGTGAGCGCCCAGAAGGTGCCTGACAGACGTCATTTCCCTAGTGCTCTCCCCACCAGCAGAGACGTGTGCAGGTGGTTGGGGCCTGCCCCTGCGTGTCTGGGCTGCCGCCCACAGCCTCCGCTCAGGGGAAGCAGCCCCTGTGCCAAGACCTGCAGGAGGCGCGGGGCGTCCCTGCCTGGAAGCCAAGTGCACGGTCCGCTTGGAAGCGAGCCTCCTTGGGAAGAGTCGAGGGAGCCAAGCCGCGTGCAGCTGCAAGCCCTGCTTGGGCCGAGCCGAGTGTGCCTCCAGGACGGCAGAGCTCCAGCTCTGCTCAGAGGCCGGATCTAGTCAAGTGCCTTGCGCGAGGCTGCTCTGCCCTGGGCGAGACTTGCCCAGGCTTGCCTCGCTGCTAGGCTTGCTGCCCGGGAAGGAGCAGGCTGTGCGATGCTGGGAGAGGTCACTGGCGCCTTCCTGGCCTCAGCTCCACTCCTGCCTTGCCTTTGCATCTAGGCCCCGGGCGTCCTTGGGGAAGGCTTAGGAGCCGGTGGCTTGCACACTGCCGAGCCCTCCAGCAGTGAGGCCTCTCGTAGAGGGGAGGGGAGGGCAAGTGCAGGGCTCCACCAGCGGTTGCTTGGCCGCCCAGACTCAGCGCCGCACGGAGAGCACAAGGCTCCCAGGTCCCCTGGCTGTGGTCTGCAGCCCCACACTCCCGGAGGCTGACTCCGTGGGCGCCCAGAAGGTGCCTGACAGACGTCATGTCCCTAGCGCTCTGCTCCCCAGCAGAGACGTGTGCAGGTGGTGGGGCCTGCCCCTGCGTGTCTGGGCTCCCGCCGGCAGCCCCAGCTCCAGGGAAGCAGCGCCTGAGCCAAGACCTGTAGGGGGCGCGGGGCGCCCCCGCCTGGAAGCCTAGCGCACAGCATGCGGGAAGCGAGCCTCCTCGGGAGAAGAGGAGGCAGCCCAGCTGCGTGCGTCTGCACTCACTCCTTGGGCGGAGCCCAGTGAGCCTCCAGTACGGCAGAGCTCCAGCTCTGCTCAGAGGCCCGATCTGGCAGAGTTGCTGGCGTGAGGCTGCTCTGCCCTGGGCGAGCCTTGCCCAGACTTGCCTCGCTGCTAGGCTTCCTGCCCGGGAAGGAGCAGGCTGCGCCAGACAGGCAGACGCTCCTGGCGCCTTCCTGGCCTCAGCTCCACTCCTGCCTTGCCTTTGCACCTAGTCCCCAGGCGTCCTTGCGGAGGGCTTAGGGGCCGGTGGGGTGCACGCTGCCAAGCCCTCCAGCCGTGAGAGCTCTGTCATAGGGAAGGGAATGGCAAGTGCAGGGCTCCTCCAGCGGTCGCTTGGCCGCCCAGACTCAGCACAGCACGGAGAGCACCAGGCTTCCCAGGGCCCCTGGCTGTGGTCTGCAGCCCCACACACCCGGAGGCTGACTCCGTGAGCGCCCAGAAGGTGCCTGACAGACGTCATTTCCCTAGTGCTCTCCCCACCAGCAGAGACGTGTGCAGGTGGTTGGGGCCTGCCCCTGCGTGTCTGGGCTGCCGCCCACAGCCTCCGCTCAGGGGAAGCAGCCCCTGTGCCAAGACCTGCAGGAGGCGCGGGGCGTCCCTGCCTGGAAGCCAAGTGCACGGTCCGCTTGGAAGCGAGCCTCCTTGGGAAGAGTCGAGGGAGCCAAGCCGCGTGCAGCTGCAAGCCCTGCTTGGGCCGAGCCGAGTGTGCCTCCAGGACGGCAGAGCTCCAGCTCTGCTCAGAGGTCGGATCTAGTCAAGTGCCTTGCGCGAGGCTGCTCTGCCCTGGGCGAGACTTGCCCAGGCTTGCCTCGCTGCTAGGCTTGCTGCCCGGGAAGGAGCAGGCTGTGCGATGCTGGGAGAGGTCACTGGCGCCTTCCTGGCCTCAGCTCCACTCCTGCCTTGCCTTTGCATCTAGGCCCCGGGCGTCCTTGGGGAAGGCTTAGGAGCCGGTGGCTTGCACACTGCCGAGCCCTCCAGCAGTGAGGCCTCTCGTAGAGGGGAGGGGAGGGCAAGTGCAGGGCTCCACCAGCGGTTGCTTGGCCGCCCAGACTCAGCGCCGCACGGAGAGCACAAGGCTCCCAGGTCCCCTGGCTGTGGTCTGCAGCCCCACACTCCCGGAGGCTGACTCCGTGGGCGCCCAGAAGGTGCCTGACAGACGTCATGTCCCTAGCGCTCTGCTCCCCAGCAGAGACGTGTGCAGGTGGTGGGGCCTGCCCCTGCGTGTCTGGGCTCCCGCCGGCAGCCCCAGCTCCAGGGAAGCAGCGCCTGAGCCAAGACCTGTAGGGGGCGCGGGGCGCCCCGCCTGGAAGCCTAGCGCACAGCATGCGGGAAGCGAGCCTCCTCGGGAGAAGAGGAGGCAGCCCAGCTGCGTGCGTCTGCACTCACTCCTTGGGCGGAGCCCAGTGAGCCTCCAGTACGGCAGAGCTCCAGCTCTGCTCAGAGGCCCGATCTGGCAGAGTTGCTGGCGTGAGGCTGCTCTGCCCTGGGCGAGCCTTGCCCAGACTTGCCTCGCTGCTAGGCTTCCTGCCCGGGAAGGAGCAGGCTGCGCCAGACAGGCAGACGCTCCTGGCGCCTTCCTGGCCTCAGCTCCACTCCTGCCTTGCCTTTGCACCTAGTCCCCAGGCGTCCTTGCGGAGGGCTTAGGGGCCGGTGGGGTGCACGCTGCCAAGCCCTCCAGCCGTGAGAGCTCTGTCATAGGGAAGGGAATGGCAAGTGCAGGGCTCCTCCAGCGGTCGCTTGGCCGCCCAGACTCAGCACAGCACGGAGAGCACCAGGCTTCCCAGGGCCCCTGGCTGTGGTCTGCAGCCCCACACACCCGGAGGCTGACTCCGTGAGCGCCCAGAAGGTGCCTGACAGACGTCATTTCCCTAGTGCTCTCCCCACCAGCAGAGACGTGTGCAGGTGGTTGGGGCCTGCCCCTGCGTGTCTGGGCTGCCGCCCACAGCCTCCGCTCAGGGGAAGCAGCCCCTGTGCCAAGACCGGCAGGAGGCGCGGGGCGTCCCTGCCTGGAAGCCAAGTGCACGGTCCGCTTGGAAGCGAGCCTCCTTGGGAAGAGTCGAGGGAGCCAAGCCGCGTGCAGCTGCAAGCCCTGCTTGGGCCGAGCCGAGTGTGCCTCCAGGACGGCAGAGCTCCAGCTCTGCTCAGAGGCCGGATCTAGTCAAGTGCCTTGCGCGAGGCTGCTCTGCCCTGGGCGAGACTTGCCCAGGCTTGCCTCGCTGCTAGGTTTGCTGCCCGGGAAGGAGCAGGCTGTGCGATGCTGGGAGAGGTCACTGGCGCCTTCCTGGCCTCAGCTCCACTCCTGCCTTGCCTTTGCATCTAGGCCCCGGGCGTCCTTGGGGAAGGCTTAGGAGCCGGTGGCTTGCACACTGCCGAGCCCTCCAGCAGTGAGGCCTCTCGTAGAGGGGAGGGGAGGGCAAGTGCAGGGCTCCACCAGCGGTTGCTTGGCCGCCCAGACTCAGCGCCGCACGGAGAGCACAAGGCTCCCAGGTCCCCTGGCTGTGGTCTGCAGCCCCACACTCCCGGAGGCTGACTCCGTGGGCGCCCAGAAGGTGCCTGACAGACGTCATGTCCCTAGCGCTCTGCTCCCCAGCAGAGACGTGTGCAGGTGGTGGGGCCTGCCCCTGCGTGTCTGGGCTCCCGCCGGCAGCCCCAGCTCCAGGGAAGCAGCGCCTGAGCCAAGACCTGTAGGGGGCGCGGGGCGCCCCGCCTGGAAGCCTAGCGCACAGCATGCGGGAAGCGAGCCTCCTCGGGAGAAGAGGAGGCAGCCCAGCTGCGTGCGTCTGCACTCACTCCTTGGGCGGAGCCCAGTGAGCCTCCAGTACGGCAGAGCTCCAGCTCTGCTCAGAGGCCCGATCTGGCAGAGTTGCTGGCGTGAGGCTGCTCTGCCCTGGGCGAGCCTTGCCCAGACTTGCCTCGCTGCTAGGCTTCCTGCCCGGGATGGAGCAGGCTGCGCCAGACAGGCAGACGCTCCTGGCGCCTTCCTGGCCTCAGCTCCACTCCTGCCTTGCCTTTGCACCTAGTCCCCAGGCGTCCTTGCGGAGGGCTTAGGGGCCGGTGGGGTGCACGCTGCCAAGCCCTCCAGCCGTGAGAGCTCTGTCATAGGGAAGGGAATGGCAAGTGCAGGGCTCCTCCAGCGGTCGCTTGGCCGCCCAGACTCAGCACAGCACGGAGAGCACCAGGCTTCCCAGGGCCCCTGGCTGTGGTCTGCAGCCCCACACACCCGGAGGCTGACTCCGTGAGCGCCCAGAAGGTGCCTGACAGACGTCATTTCCCTAGTGCTCTCCCCACCAGCAGAGACGTGGGCAGGTGGTTGGGGCCTGCCCCTGCGTGTCTGGGCTGCCGCCCACAGCCTCCGCTCAGGGGAAGCAGCCCCTGTGCCAAGACCGGCAGGAGGCGCGGGGCGTCCCTGCCTGGAAGCCAAGTGCACGGTCCGCTTGGAAGCGAGCCTCCTTGGGAAGAGTCGAGGGAGCCAAGCCGCGTGCAGCTGCAAGCCCTGCTTGGGCCGAGCCGAGTGTGCCTCCAGGACGGCAGAGCTCCAGCTCTGCTCAGAGGCCGGATCTAGTCAAGTGCCTTGCGCGAGGCTGCTCTGCCCTGGGCGAGACTTGCCCAGGCTTGCCTCGCTGCTAGGCTTGCTGCCCGGGAAGGAGCAGGCTGTGCGATGCTGGGAGAGGCCACTGGCGCCTTCCTGGCCTCAGCTCCACTCCTGCCTTGCCTTTGCATCTAGGCCCCGGGCGTCCTTGGGGAAGGCTTAGGAGCCGGTGGCTTGCACACTGCCGAGCCCTCCAGCAGTGAGGCCTCTCGTAGAGGGGAGGGGAGGGCAAGTGCAGGGCTCCACCAGCGGTTGCTTGGCCGCCCAGACTCAGCGCCGCACGGAGAGCACAAGGCTCCCAGGTCCCCTGGCTGTGGTCTGCAGCCCCACACTCCCGGAGGCTGACTCCGTGGGCGCCCAGAAGGTGCCTGACAGACGTCATGTCCCTAGCGCTCTGCTCCCCAGCAGAGACGTGTGCAGGTGGTGGGGCCTGCCCCTGCGTGTCTGGGCTCCCGCCGGCAGCCCCAGCTCCAGGGAAGCAGCCCCTGAGGCAAGACCTGTAGGGGGCGCGGGGCGCCCCCGCCTGGAAGCCTAGCGCACAGCATGCGGGAAGCGAGCCTCCTCGGGAGAAGAGGAGGCAGCCCAGCTGCGTGCGTCTGCACTCACTCCTTGGGCGGAGCCCAGTGAGCCTCCAGTACGGCAGAGCTCCAGCTCTGCTCAGAGGCCCGATCTGGCAGAGTTGCTGGCGTGAGGCTGCTCTGCCCTGGGCGAGCCTTGCCCAGACTTGCCTCGCTGCTAGGCTTCCTGCCCGGGAAGGAGCAGGCTGCGCCAGACAGGCAGACGCTCCTGGCGCCTTCCTGGCCTCAGCTCCACTCCTGCCTTGCCTTTGCACCTAGTCCCCAGGCGTCCTTGCGGAGGGCTTAGGGGCCGGTGGGGTGCACGCTGCCAAGCCCTCCAGCCGTGAGAGCTCTGTCTTAGGGAAGGGAATGGCAAGTGCAGGGCTCCTCCAGCGGTCGCTTGGCCGCCCAGACTCAGCACAGCACGGAGAGCACCAGGCTTCCCAGGGCCCCTGGCTGTGGTCTGCAGCCCCACACACCCGGAGGCTGACTCCGTGAGCGCCCAGAAGGTGCCTGACAGACGTCATTTCCCTAGTGCTCTCCCCACCAGCAGAGACGTGGGCAGGTGGTTGGGGCCTGCCCCTGCGTGTCTGGGCTGCCGCCCACAGCCTCCGCTCAGGGGAAGCAGCCCCTGTGCCAAGACCTGCAGGAGGCGCGGGGCGTCCCTGCCTGGAAGCCAAGTGCACGGTCCGCTTGGAAGCGAGCCTCCTTGGGAAGAGTCGAGGGAGCCAAGCCGCGTGCAGCTGCAAGCCCTGCTTGGGCCGAGCCGAGTGTGCCTCCAGGACGGCAGAGCTCCAGCTCTGCTCAGAGGCCGGATCTAGTCAAGTGCCTTGCGCGAGGCTGCTCTGCCCTGGGCGAGACTTGCCCAGGCTTGCCTCGCTGCTAGGCTTGCTGCCCGGGAAGGAGCAGGCTGTGCGATGCTGGGAGAGGCCACTGGCGCCTTCCTGGCCTCAGCTCCACTCCTGCCTTGCCTTTGCATCTAGGCCCCGGGCGTCCTTGGGGAAGGCTTAGGAGCCGGTGGCTTGCACACTGCCGAGCCCTCCAGCAGTGAGGCCTCTCGTAGAGGGGAGGGGAGGGCAAGTGCAGGGCTCCACCAGCGGTTGCTTGGCCGCCCAGACTCAGCGCCGCACGGAGAGCACAAGGCTCCCAGGTCCCCTGGCTGTGGTCTGCAGCCCCACACTCCCGGAGGCTGACTCCGTGGGCGCCCAGAAGGTGCCTGACAGACGTCATGTCCCTAGCGCTCTGCTCCCCAGCAGAGACGTGTGCAGGTGGTGGGGCCTGCCCCTGCGTGTCTGGGCTCCCGCCGGCAGCCCCAGCTCCAGGGAAGCAGCCCCTGAGCCAAGACCTGTAGGGGGCGCGGGGCGCCCCCGCCTGGAAGCCTAGCGCACAGCATGCGGGAAGCGAGCCTCCTCGGGAGAAGAGGAGGCAGCCCAGCTGCGTGCGTCTGCACTCACTCCTTGGGCGGAGCCCAGTGAGCCTCCAGTACGGCAGAGCTCCAGCTCTGCTCAGAGGCCCGATCTGGCAGAGTTGCTGGCGTGAGGCTGCTCTGCCCTGGGCGAGCCTTGCCCAGACTTGCCTCGCTGCTAGGCTTCCTGCCCGGGAAGGAGCAGGCTGCGCCAGACAGGCAGACGCTCCTGGCGCCTTCCTGGCCTCAGCTCCACTCCTGCCTTGCCTTTGCACCTAGTCCCCAGGCGTCCTTGCGGAGGGCTTAGGGGCCGGTGGGGTGCACGCTGCCAAGCCCTCCAGCCGTGAGAGCTCTGTCATAGGGAAGGGAATGGCAAGTGCAGGGCTCCTCCAGCGGTCGCTTGGCCGCCCAGACTCAGCACAGCACGGAGAGCACCAGGCTTCCCAGGGCCCCTGGCTGTGGTCTGCAGCCCCACACACCCGGAGGCTGACTCCGTGAGCGCCCAGAAGGTGCCTGACAGACGTCATTTCCCTAGTGCTCTCCCCACCAGCAGAGACGTGTGCAGGTGGTTGGGGCCTGCCCCTGCGTGTCTGGGCTGCCGCCCACAGCCTCCGCTCAGGGGAAGCAGCCCCTGTGCCAAGACCGGCAGGAGGCGCGGGGCGTCCCTGCCTGGAAGCCAAGTGCACGGTCCGCTTGGAAGCGAGCCTCCTTGGGAAGAGTCGAGGGAGCCAAGCCGCGTGCAGCTGCAAGCCCTGCTTGGGCCGAGCCGAGTGTGCCTCCAGGACGGCAGAGCTCCAGCTCTGCTCAGAGGCCGGATCTAGTCAAGTGCCTTGCGCGAGGCTGCTCTGCCCTGGGCGAGACTTGCCCAGGCTTGCCTCGCTGCTAGGCTTGCTGCCCGGGAAGGAGCAGGCTGTGCGATGCTGGGAGAGGCCACTGGCGCCTTCCTGGCCTCAGCTCCACTCCTGCCTTGCCTTTGCATCTAGGCCCCGGGCGTCCTTGGGGAAGGCTTAGGAGCCGGTGGCTTGCACACTGCCGAGCCCTCCAGCAGTGAGGCCTCTCGTAGAGGGGAGGGGAGGGCAAGTGCAGGGCTCCACCAGCGGTTGCTTGGCCGCCCAGACTCAGCGCCGCACGGAGAGCACAAGGCTCCCAGGTCCCCTGGCTGTGGTCTGCAGCCCCACACTCCCGGAGGCTGACTCCGTGGGCGCCCAGAAGGTGCCTGACAGACGTCATGTCCCTAGCGCTCTGCTCCCCAGCAGAGACGTGTGCAGGTGGTGGGGCCTGCCCCTGCGTGTCTGGGCTCCCGCCGGCAGCCCCAGCTCCAGGGAAGCAGCGCCTGAGCCAAGACCTGTAGGGGGCGCGGGGCGCCCCGCCTGGAAGCCTAGCGCACAGCATGCGGGAAGCGAGCCTCCTCGGGAGAAGAGGAGGCAGCCCAGCTGCGTGCGTCTGCACTCACTCCTTGGGCGGAGCCCAGTGAGCCTCCAGTATGGCAGAGCTCCAGCTCTGCTCAGAGGCCCGATCTGGCAGAGTTGCTGGCGTGAGGCTGCTCTGCCCTGGGCGAGCCTTGCCCAGACTTGCCTCGCTGCTAGGCTTCCTGCCCGGGATGGAGCAGGCTGCGCCAGACAGGCAGACGCTCCTGGCGCCTTCCTGGCCTCAGCTCCACTCCTGCCTTGCCTTTGCACCTAGTCCCCAGGCGTCCTTGCGGAGGGCTTAGGGGCCGGTGGGGTGCACGCTGCCAAGCCCTCCAGCCGTGAGAGCTCTGTCATAGGGAAGGGAATGGCAAGTGCAGGGCTCCTCCAGCGGTCGCTTGGCCGCCCAGACTCAGCACAGCACGGAGAGCACCAGGCTTCCCAGGGCCCCTGGCTGTGGTCTGCAGCCCCACACACCCGGAGGCTGACTCCGTGAGCGCCCAGAAGGTGCCTGACAGACGTCATTTCCCTAGTGCTCTCCCCACCAGCAGAGACGTGTGCAGGTGGTTGGGGCCTGCCCCTGCGTGTCTGGGCTGCCGCCCACAGCCTCCGCTCAGGGGAAGCAGCCCCTGTGCCAAGACCGGCAGGAGGCGCGGGGCGTCCCTGCCTGGAAGCCAAGTGCACGGTCCGCTTGGAAGCGAGCCTCCTTGGGAAGAGTCGAGGGAGCCAAGCCGCGTGCAGCTGCAAGCCCTGCTTGGGCCGAGCCGAGTGTGCCTCCAGGACGGCAGAGCTCCAGCTCTGCTCAGAGGCCGGATCTAGTCAAGTGCCTTGCGCGAGGCTGCTCTGCCCTGGGCGAGACTTGCCCAGGCTTGCCTCGCTGCTAGGCTTGCTGCCCGGGAAGGAGCAGGCTGTGCGATGCTGGGAGAGGCCACTGGCGCCTTCCTGGCCTCAGCTCCACTCCTGCCTTGCCTTTGCATCTAGGCCCCGGGCGTCCTTGGGGAAGGCTTAGGAGCCGGTGGCTTGCACACTGCCGAGCCCTCCAGCAGTGAGGCCTCTCGTAGAGGGGAGGGGAGGGCAAGTGCAGGGCTCCACCAGCGGTTGCTTGGCCGCCCAGACTCAGCGCCGCACGGAGAGCACAAGGCTCCCAGGTCCCCTGGCTGTGGTCTGCAGCCCCACACTCCCGGAGGCTGACTCCGTGGGCGCCCAGAAGGTGCCTGACAGACGTCATGTCCCTAGCGCTCTGCTCCCCAGCAGAGACGTGTGCAGGTGGTGGGGCCTGCCCCTGCGTGTCTGGGCTCCCGCCGGCAGCCCCAGCTCCAGGGAAGCAGCGCCTGAGCCAAGACCTGTAGGGGGCGCGGGGCGCCCCGCCTGGAAGCCTAGCGCACAGCATGCGGGAAGCGAGCCTCCTCGGGAGAAGAGGAGGCAGCCCAGCTGCGTGCGTCTGCACTCACTCCTTGGGCGGAGCCCAGTGAGCCTCCAGTATGGCAGAGCTCCAGCTCTGCTCAGAGGCCCGATCTGGCAGAGTTGCTGGCGTGAGGCTGCTCTGCCCTGGGCGAGCCTTGCCCAGACTTGCCTCGCTGCTAGGCTTCCTGCCCGGGATGGAGCAGGCTGCGCCAGACAGGCAGACGCTCCTGGCGCCTTCCTGGCCTCAGCTCCACTCCTGCCTTGCCTTTGCACCTAGTCCCCAGGCGTCCTTGCGGAGGGCTTAGGGGCCGGTGGGGTGCACGCTGCCAAGCCCTCCAGCCGTGAGAGCTCTGTCATAGGGAAGGGAATGGCAAGTGCAGGGCTCCTCCAGCGGTCGCTTGGCCGCCCAGACTCAGCACAGCACGGAGAGCACCAGGCTTCCCAGGGCCCCTGGCTGTGGTCTGCAGCCCCACACACCCGGAGGCTGACTCCGTGAGCGCCCAGAAGGTGCCTGACAGACGTCATTTCCCTAGTGCTCTCCCCACCAGCAGAGACGTGGGCAGGTGGTTGGGGCCTGCCCCTGCGTGTCTGGGCTGCCGCCCACAGCCTCCGCTCAGGGGAAGCAGCCCTTGTGCCAAGACCGGCAGGAGGCGCGGGGCGTCCCTGCCTGGAAGCCAAGTGCACGGTCCGCTTGGAAGCGAGCCTCCTTGGGAAGAGTCGAGGGAGCCAAGCCGCGTGCAGCTGCAAGCCCTGCTTGGGCCGAGCCGAGTGTGCCTCCAGGACGGCAGAGCTCCAGCTCTGCTCAGAGGCCGGATCTAGTCAAGTGCCTTGCGCGAGGCTGCTCT
Organism: Budorcas taxicolor; assembly: GCF_023091745.1. Classification (NCBI taxonomy): domain Eukaryota; kingdom Metazoa; phylum Chordata; class Mammalia; order Artiodactyla; family Bovidae; genus Budorcas; species Budorcas taxicolor. The sequence goes on from NW_026291555.1 coordinate 87,134, forward strand.
GCCCTGGGCGAGACTTGCCCAGGCTTGCCTCGCTGCTAGGCTTGCTGCCTGGGAAGGAGCAGGCTGTGCGATGCTGGGAGAGGCCACTGGCGCCTTCCTGGCCTCAGCTCCACTCCTGCCTTGCCTTTGCATCTAGGCCCCGGGCGTCCTTGGGGAAGGCTTAGGAGCCGGTGGCTTGCACACTGCCGAGCCCTCCAGCAGTGAGGCCTCTCGTAGAGGGGAGGGGAGGGCAAGTGCAGGGCTCCACCAGCGGTTGCTTGGCCGCCCAGACTCAGCGCCGCACGGAGAGCACAAGGCTCCCAGGTCCCCTGGCTTTGGTCTGCAGCCCCACACTCCCGGAGGCTGACTCCGTGGGCGCCCAGAAGGTGCCTGACAGACGTCATGTCCCTAGCGCTCTGCTCCCCGGCAGAGACGTGTGCAGGTGGTGGGGCCTGCCCCTGCGTGTCTGGGCTCCCGCCGGCAGCCCCAGCTCCAGGGAAGCAGCCCCTGAGCCAAGACCTGTAGGGGGCGCGGGGCGCCCCCGCCTGGAAGCCTAGCGCACAGCATGCGGGAAGCGAGCCTCCTCGGGAGAAGAGGAGGCAGCCCAGCTGCGTGCGTCTGCACTCACTCCTTGGGCGGAGCCCAGTGAGCCTCCAGTACGGCAGAGCTCCAGCTCTGCTCAGAGGCCCGATCTGGCAGAGTTGCTGGCGTGAGGCCGCTCTGCCCTGGGCGAGCCTTGCCCAGACTTGCCTCGCTGCTAGGCTTCCTGCCCGGGAAGGAGCAGGCTGCGCCAGACAGGCAGACGCTCCTGGCGCCTTCCTGGCCTCAGCTCCACTCCTGCCTTGCCTTTGCACCTAGTCCCCAGGCGTCCTTGCGGAGGGCTTAGGGGCCGGTGGGGTGCACGCTGCCAAGCCCTCCAGCCGTGAGAGCTCTGTCATAGGGAAGGGAATGGCAAGTGCAGGGCTCCTCCAGCGGTCGCTTGGCCGCCCAGACTCAGCACAGCACGGAGAGCACCAGGCTTCCCAGGGCCCCTGGCTGTGGTCTGCAGCCCCACACACCCGGAGGCTGACTCCGTGAGCGCCCAGAAGGTGCCTGACAGACGTCATTTCCCTAGTGCTCTCCCCACCAGCAGAGACGTGTGCAGGTGGTTGGGGCCTGCCCCTGCGTGTCTGGGCTGCCGCCCACAGCCTCCGCTCAGGGGAAGCAGCCCCTGTGCCAAGACCTGCAGGAGGCGCTGGGCGTCCCTGCCTGGAAGCCAAGTGCACGGTCCGCTTGGAAGCGAGCCTCCTTGGGAAGAGTCGAGGGAGCCAAGCCGCGTGCAGCTGCAAGCCCTGCTTGGGCCGAGCCGAGTGTGCCTCCAGGACGGCAGAGCTCCAGCTCTGCTCAGAGGCCGGATCTAGTCAAGTGCCTTGCGCGAGGCTGCTCTGCCCTGGGCGAGACTTGCCCAGGCTTGCCTCGCTGCTAGGCTTGCTGCCCGGGAAGGAGCAGGCTGTGCGATGCTGGGAGAGGCCACTGGCGCCTTCCTGGCCTCAGCTCCACTCCTGCCTTGCCTTTGCATCTAGGCCCCGGGCGTCCTTGGGGAAGGCTTAGGAGCCGGTGGCTTGCACACTGCCGAGCCCTCCAGCAGTGAGGCCTCTCGTAGAGGGGAGGGGAGGGCAAGTGCAGGGCTCCACCAGCGGTTGCTTGGCCGCCCAGACTCAGCGCCGCACGGAGAGCACAAGGCTCCCAGGTCCCCTGGCTGTGGTCTGCAGCCCCACACTCTAGGAGGGTGACTCCGTGGGCGCCCAGAAGGTGCCTGACAGACGTCATGTCCCTAGCGCTCTGCTCCCCAGCAGAGACGTGTGCAGGTGGTGGGGCCTGCCCCTGCGTGTCTGGGCTCCCGCCGGCAGCCCCAGCTCCAGGGAAGCAGCCCCTGAGCCAAGACCTGTAGGGGGCGCGGGGCGCCCCCGCCTGGAAGCCTAGCGCACAGCATGCGGGAAGCGAGCCTCCTCGGGAGAAGAGGAGGCAGCCCAGCTGCGTGCGTCTGCACTCACTCCTTGGGCGGAGCCCAGTGAGCCTCCAGTACGGCAGAGCTCCAGCTCTGCTCAGAGGCCCGATCTGGCAGAGTGGCTGGCGTGAGGCCGCTCTGCCCTGGGCGAGCCTTGCCCAGACTTGCCTCGCTGCTAGGCTTCCTGCCCGGGAAGGAGCAGGCTGCGCCAGACAGGCAGACGCTCCTGGCGCCTTCCTGGCCTCAGCTCCACTCCTGCCTTGCCTTTGCACCTAGTCCCCAGGCGTCCTTGCGGAGGGCTTAGGGGCCGGTGGGGTGCACGCTGCCAAGCCCTCCAGCCGTGAGAGCTCTGTCATAGGGAAGGGAATGGCAAGTGCAGGGCTCCTCCAGCGGTCGCTTGGCCGCCCAGACTCAGCACAGCACGGAGAGCACCAGGCTTCCCAGGGCCCCTGGCTGTGGTCTGCAGCCCCACACACCCGGAGGCTGACTCCGTGAGCGCCCAGAAGGTGCCTGACAGACGTCATTTCCCTAGTGCTCTCCCCACCAGCAGAGACGTGGGCAGGTGGTTGGGGCCTGCCCCTGCGTGTCTGGGCTGCCGCCCACAGCCTCCGCTCAGGGGAAGCAGCCCCTGTGCCAAGACCTGCAGGAGGCGCGGGGCGTCCCTGCCTGGAAGCCAAGTGCACGGTCCGCTTGGAAGCGAGCCTCCTTGGGAAGAGTCGAGGGAGCCAAGCCGCGTGCAGCTGCAAGCCCTGCTTGGGCCGAGCCGAGTGTGCCTCCAGGACGGCAGAGCTCCAGCTCTGCTCAGAGGCCGGATCTAGTCAAGTGCCTTGCGCGAGGCTGCTCTGCCCTGGGCGAGACTTGCCCAGGCTTGCCTCGCTGCTAGGCTTGCTGCCCGGGAAGGAGCAGGCTGTGCGATGCTGGGAGAGGCCACTGGCGCCTTCCTGGCCTCAGCTCCACTCCTGCCTTGCCTTTGCATCTAGGCCCCGGGCGTCCTTGGGGAAGGCTTAGGAGCCGGTGGCTTGCACACTGCCGAGCCCTCCAGCAGTGAGGCCTCTCGTAGAGGGGAGGGGAGGGCAAGTGCAGGGCTCCACCAGCGGTTGCTTGGCCGCCCAGACTCAGCGCCGCACGGAGAGCACAAGGCTCCCAGGTCCCCTGGCTGTGGTCTGCAGCCCCACACTCCCGGAGGCTGACTCCGTGGGCGCCCAGAAGGTGCCTGACAGACGTCATGTCCCTAGCGCTCTGCTCCCCGGCAGAGACGTGTGCAGGTGGTGGGGCCTGCCCCTGCGTGTCTGGGCTCCCGCCGGCAGCCCCAGCTCCAGGGAAGCAGCCCCTGAGCCAAGACCTGTAGGGGGCGCGGGGCGCCCCCGCCTGGAAGCCTAGCGCACAGCATGCGGGAAGCGAGCCTCCTCGGGAGAAGAGGAGGCAGCCCAGCTGCGTGCGTCTGCACTCACTCCTTGGGCGGAGCCCAGTGAGCCTCCAGTACGGCAGAGCTCCAGCTCTGCTCAGAGGCCCGATCTGGCAGAGTGGCTGGCGTGAGGCCGCTCTGCCCTGGGCGAGCCTTGCCCAGACTTGCCTCGCTGCTAGGCTTCCTGCCCGGGAAGGAGCAGGCTGCGCCAGACAGGCAGACGCTCCTGGCGCCTTCCTGGCCTCAGCTCCACTCCTGCCTTGCCTTTGCACCTAGTCCCCAGGCGTCCTTGCGGAGGGCTTAGGGGCCGGTGGGGTGCACGCTGCCAAGCCCTCCAGCCGTGAGAGCTCTGTCATAGGGAAGGGAATGGCAAGTGCAGGGCTCCTCCAGCGGTCGCTTGGCCGCCCAGACTCAGCACAGCACGGAGAGCACCAGGCTTCCCAGGGCCCCTGGCTGTGGTCTGCAGCCCCACACACCCGGAGGCTGACTCCGTGAGCGCCCAGAAGGTGCCTGACAGACGTCATTTCCCTAGTGCTCTCCCCACCAGCAGAGACGTGTGCAGGTGGTTGGGGCCTGCCCCTGCGTGTCTGGGCTGCCGCCCACAGCCTCCGCTCAGGGGAAGCAGCCCCTGTGCCAAGACCTGCAGGAGGCGCGGGGCGTCCCTGCCTGGAAGCCAAGTGCACGGTCCGCTTGGAAGCGAGCCTCCTTGGGAAGAGTCGAGGGAGCCAAGCCGCGTGCAGCTGCAAGCCCTGCTTGGGCCGAGCCGAGTGTGCCTCCAGGACGGCAGAGCTCCAGCTCTGCTCAGAGGCCGGATCTAGTCAAGTGCCTTGCGCGAGGCTGCTCTGCCCTGGGCGAGACTTGCCCAGGCTTGCCTCGCTGCTAGGCTTGCTGCCCGGGAAGGAGCAGGCTGTGCGATGCTGGGAGAGGCCACTGGCGCCTTCCTGGCCTCAGCTCCACTCCTGCCTTGCCTTTGCATCTAGGCCCCGGGCGTCCTTGGGGAAGGCTTAGGAGCCGGTGGCTTGCACACTGCCGAGCCCTCCAGCAGTGAGGCCTCTCGTAGAGGGGAGGGGAGGGCAAGTGCAGGGCTCCACCAGCGGTTGCTTGGCCGCCCAGACTCAGCGCCGCACGGAGAGCACAAGGCTCCCAGGTCCCCTGGCTGTGGTCTGCAGCCCCACACTCCCGGAGGCTGACTCCGTGGGCGCCCAGAAGGTGCCTGACAGACGTCATGTCCCTAGCGCTCTGCTCCCCGGCAGAGACGTGTGCAGGTGGTGGGGCCTGCCCCTGCGTGTCTGGGCTCCCGCCGGCAGCCCCAGCTCCAGGGAAGCAGCCCCTGAGCCAAGACCTGTAGGGGGCGCGGGGCGCCCCCGCCTGGAAGCCTAGCGCACAGCATGCGGGAAGCGAGCCTCCTCGGGAGAAGAGGAGGCAGCCCAGCTGCGTGCGTCTGCACTCACTCCTTGGGCGGAGCCCAGTGAGCCTCCAGTACGGCAGAGCTCCAGCTCTGCTCAGAGGCCCGATCTGGCAGAGTGGCTGGCGTGAGGCCGCTCTGCCCTGGGCGAGCCTTGCCCAGACTTGCCTCGCTGCTAGGCTTCCTGCCCGGGAAGGAGCAGGCTGCGCCAGACAGGCAGACGCTCCTGGCGCCTTCCTGGCCTCAGCTCCACTCCTGCCTTGCCTTTGCACCTAGTCCCCAGGCGTCCTTGCGGAGGGCTTAGGGGCCGGTGGGGTGCACGCTGCCAAGCCCTCCAGCCGTGAGAGCTCTGTCATAGGGAAGGGAATGGCAAGTGCAGGGCTCCTCCAGCGGTCGCTTGGCCGCCCAGACTCAGCACAGCACGGAGAGCACCAGGCTTCCCAGGGCCCCTGGCTGTGGTCTGCAGCCCCACACACCCGGAGGCTGACTCCGTGAGCGCCCAGAAGGTGCCTGACAGACGTCATTTCCCTAGTGCTCTCCCCACCAGCAGAGACGTGTGCAGGTGGTTGGGGCCTGCCCCTGCGTGTCTGGGCTGCCGCCCACAGCCTCCGCTCAGGGGAAGCAGCCCCTGTGCCAAGACCTGCAGGAGGCGCTGGGCGTCCCTGCCTGGAAGCCAAGTGCACGGTCCGCTTGGAAGCGAGCCTCCTTGGGAAGAGTCGAGGGAGCCAAGCCGCGTGCAGCTGCAAGCCCTGCTTGGGCCGAGCCGAGTGTGCCTCCAGGACGGCAGAGCTCCAGCTCTGCTCAGAGGCCGGATCTAGTCAAGTGCCTTGCGCGAGGCTGCTCTGCCCTGGGCGAGACTTGCCCAGGCTTGCCTCGCTGCTAGGCTTGCTGCCCGGGAAGGAGCAGGCTGTGCGATGCTGGGAGAGGCCACTGGCGCCTTCCTGGCCTCAGCTCCACTCCTGCCTTGCCTTTGCATCTAGGCCCCGGGCGTCCTTGGGGAAGGCTTAGGAGCCGGTGGCTTGCACACTGCCGAGCCCTCCAGCAGTGAGGCCTCTCGTAGAGGGGAGGGGAGGGCAAGTGCAGGGCTCCACCAGCGGTTGCTTGGCCGCCCAGACTCAGCGCCGCACGGAGAGCACAAGGCTCCCAGGTCCCCTGGCTGTGGTCTGCAGCCCCACACTCCCGGAGGCTGACTCCGTGGGCGCCCAGAAGGTGCCTGACAGACGTCATGTCCCTAGCGCTCTGCTCCCCAGCAGAGACGTGTGCAGGTGGTGGGGCCTGCCCCTGCGTGTCTGGGCTCCCGCCGGCAGCCCCAGCTCCAGGGAAGCAGCCCCTGAGCCAAGACTTGTAGGGGGCGCGGGGCGCCCCCGCCTGGAAGCCTAGCGCACAGCATGCGGGAAGCGAGCCTCCTCGGGAGAAGAGGAGGCAGCCCAGCTGCGTGCGTCTGCACTCACTCCTTGGGCGGAGCCCAGTGAGCCTCCAGTACGGCAGAGCTCCAGCTCTGCTCAGAGGCCCGATCTGGCAGAGTTGCTGGCGTGAGGCTGCTCTGCCCTGGGCGAGCCTTGCCCAGACTTGCCTCGCTGCTAGGCTTCCTGCCCGGGAAGGAGCAGGCTGCGCCAGACAGGCAGACGCTCCTGGCGCCTTCCTGGCCTCAGCTCCACTCCTGCCTTGCCTTTGCACCTAGTCCCCAGGCGTCCTTGCGGAGGGCTTAGGGGCCGGTGGGGTGCACGCTGCCAAGCCCTCCAGCCGTGAGAGCTCTGTCTTAGGGAAGGGAATGGCAAGTGCAGGGCTCCTCCAGCGGTCGCTTGGCCGCCCAGACTCAGCACAGCACGGAGAGCACCAGGCTTCCCAGGGCCCCTGGCTGTGGTCTGCAGCCCCACACACCCGGAGGCTGACTCCGTGAGCGCCCAGAAGGTGCCTGACAGACGTCATTTCCCTAGTGCTCTCCCCACCAGCAGAGACGTGGGCAGGTGGTTGGGGCCTGCCCCTGCGTGTCTGGGCTGCCGCCCACAGCCTCCGCTCAGGGGAAGCAGCCCCTGTGCCAAGACCTGCAGGAGGCGCGGGGCGTCCCTGCCTGGAAGCCAAGTGCACGGTCCGCTTGGAAGCGAGCCTCCTTGGGAAGAGTCGAGGGAGCCAAGCCGCGTGCAGCTGCAAGCCCTGCTTGGGCCGAGCCGAGTGTGCCTCCAGGACGGCAGAGCTCCAGCTCTGCTCAGAGGCCGGATCTAGTCACGTGCCTTGCGCGAGGCTGCTCTGCCCTGGGCGAGACTTGCCCAGGCTTGCCTCGCTGCTAGGCTTGCTGCCCGGGAAGGAGCAGGCTGCGCGATGCTGGGAGAGGCCACTGGCGCCTTCCTGGCCTCAGCTCCACTCCTGCCTTGCCTTTGCATCTAGGCCCCGAGCGTCCTTGGGGAAGGCTTAGGAGCCGGTGGCTTGCACACTGCCGAGCCCTCCAGCAGTGAGGCCTCTCGTAGAGGGGAGGGGAGGGCAAGTGCAGGGCTCCACCAGCGGTTGCTTGGCCGCCCAGACTCAGCGCCGCACGGAGAGCACAAGGCTCCCAGGTCCCCTGGCTGTGGTCTGCAGCCCCACACTCCCGGAGGCTGACTCCGTGGGCGCCCAGAAGGTGCCTGACAGACGTCATGTCCCTAGCGCTCTGCTCCCCAGCAGAGACGTGTGCAGGTGGTGGGGCCTGCCCCTGCGTGTCTGGGCTCCCGCCGGCAGCCCCAGCTCCAGGGAAGCAGCCCCTGAGCCAAGACCTGTAGGGGGCGCGGGGCGCCCCCGCCTGGAAGCCTAGCGCACAGCATGCGGGAAGCGAGCCTCCTCGGGAGAAGAGGAGGCAGCCCAGCTGCGTGCGTCTGCACTCACTCCTTGGGCGGAGCCCAGTGAGCCTCCAGTACGGCAGAGCTCCAGCTCTGCTCAGAGGCCCGATCTGGCAGAGTTGCTGGTGTGAGGCTGCTCTGCCCTGGGCGAGCCTTGCCCAGACTTGCCTCGCTGCTAGGCTTCCTGCCCGGGAAGGAGCAGGCTGCGCCAGACAGGCAGACGCTCCTGGCGCCTTCCTGGCCTCAGCTCCACTCCTGCCTTGCCTTTGCACCTAGTCCCCAGGCGTCCTTGCGGAGGGCTTAGGGGCCGGTGGGGTGCACGCTGCCAAGCCCTCCAGCCGTGAGAGCTCTGTCATAGGGAAGGGAATGGCAAGTGCAGGGCTCCTCCAGCGGTCGCTTGGCCGCCCAGACTCAGCACAGCACGGAGAGCACCAGGCTTCCCAGGGCCCCTGGCTGTGGTCTGCAGCCCCACACACCCGGAGGCTGACTCCGTGAGCGCCCAGAAGGTGCCTGACAGACGTCATTTCCCTAGTGCTCTCCCCACCAGCAGAGACGTGTGCAGGTGGTTGGGGCCTGCCCCTGCGTGTCTGGGCTGCCGCCCACAGCCTCCGCTCAGGGGAAGCAGCCCCTGTGCCAAGACCTGCAGGAGGCGCTGGGCGTCCCTGCCTGGAAGCCAAGTGCACGGTCCGCTTGGAAGCGAGCCTCCTTGGGAAGAGTCGAGGGAGCCAAGCCGCGTGCAGCTGCAAGCCCTGCTTGGGCCGAGCCGAGTGTGCCTCCAGGACGGCAGAGCTCCAGCTCTGCTCAGAGGCCGGATCTAGTCAAGTGCCTTGCGCGAGGCTGCTCTGCCCTGGGCGAGACTTGCCCAGGCTTGCCTCGCTGCTAGGCTTGCTGCCCGGGAAGGAGCAGGCTGTGCGATGCTGGGAGAGGTCACTGGCGCCTTCCTGGCCTCAGCTCCACTCCTGCCTTGCCTTTGCATCTAGGCCCCGGGCGTCCTTGGGGAAGGCTTAGGAGCCGGTGGCTTGCACACTGCCGAGCCCTCCAGCAGTGAGGCCTCTTGTAGAGGGGAGGGGAGGGCAAGTGCAGGGCTCCACCAGCGGTTGCTTGGCCGCCCAGACTCAGCGCCGCACGGAGAGCACAAGGCTCCCAGGTCCCCTGGCTGTGGTCTGCAGCCCCACACTCCCGGAGGCTGACTCCGTGGGCGCCCAGAAGGTGCCTGACAGACGTCATGTCCCTAGCGCTCTGCTCCCCAGCAGAGACGTGTGCAGGTGGTGGGGCCTGCCCCTGCGTGTCTGGGCTCCCGCCGGCAGCCCCAGCTCCAGGGAAGCAGCCCCTGAGCCAAGACCTGTAGGGGGCGCGGGGCGCCCCCGCCTGGAAGCCTAGCGCACAGCATGCGGGAAGCGAGCCTCCTCGGGAGAAGAGGAGGCAGCCCAGCTGCGTGCGTCTGCACTCACTCCTTGGGCGGAGCCCAGTGAGCCTCCAGTACGGCAGAGCTCCAGCTCTGCTCAGAGGCCCGATCTGGCAGAGTTGCTGGCGTGAGGCTGCTCTGCCCTGGGCGAGCCTTGCCCAGACTTGCCTCGCTGCTAGGCTTCCTGCCCGGGAAGGAGCAGGCTGCGCCAGACAGGCAGACGCTCCTGGCGCCTTCCTGGCCTCAGCTCCACTCCTGCCTTGCCTTTGCACCTAGTCCCCAGGCGTCCTTGCGGAGGGCTTAGGGGCCGGTGGGGTGCACGCTGCCAAGCCCTCCAGCCGTGAGAGCTCTGTCATAGGGAAGGGAATGGCAAGTGCAGGGCTCCTCCAGCGGTCGCTTGGCCGCCCAGACTCAGCACAGCACGGAGAGCACCAGGCTTCCCAGGGCCCCTGGCTGTGGTCTGCAGCCCCACACCCCCGGAGGCTGACTCCGTGAGCGCCCAGAAGGTGCCTGACAGACGTCATTTCCCTAGTGCTCTCCCCACCAGCAGAGACGTGTGCAGGTGGTTGGGGCCTGCCCCTGCGTGTCTGGGCTGCCGCCCACAGCCTCCGCTCAGGGGAAGCAGCCCCTGTGCCAAGACCTGCAGGAGGCGCGGGGCGTCCCTGCCTGGAAGCCAAGTGCACGGTCCGCTTGGAAGCGAGCCTCCTTGGGAAGAGTCGAGGGAGCCAAGCCGCGTGCAGCTGCAAGCCCTGCTTGGGCCGAGCCGAGTGTGCCTCTAGGACGGCAGAGCTCCAGCTCTGCTCAGAGGCCGGATCTAGTCAAGTGCCTTGCGCGAGGCTGCTCTGCCCTGGGCGAGACTTGCCCAGGCTTGCCTCGCTGCTAGGCTTGCTGCCCGGGAAGGAGCAGGCTGTGCGATGCTGGGAGAGGCCACTGGCGCCTTCCTGGCCTCAGCTCCACTCCTGCCTTGCCTTTGCATCTAGGCCCCGGGCGTCCTTGGGGAAGGCTTAGGAGCCGGTGGCTTGCACACTGCCGAGCCCTCCAGCAGTGAGGCCTCTCGTAGAGGGGAGGGGAGGGCAAGTGCAGGGCTCCACCAGCGGTTGCTTGGCCGCCCAGACTCAGCGCCGCACGGAGAGCACAAGGCTCCCAGGTCCCCTGGCTGTGGTCTGCAGCCCCACACTCCCGGAGGCTGACTCCGTGGGCGCCCAGAAGGTGCCTGACAGACGTCATGTCCCTAGCGCTCTGCTCCCCGGCAGAGACGTGTGCAGGTGGTGGGGCCTGCCCCTGCGTGTCTGGGCTCCCGCCGGCAGCCCCAGCTCCAGGGAAGCAGCCCCTGAGCCAAGACCTGTAGGGGGCGCGGGGCGCCCCCGCCTGGAAGCCTAGCGCACAGCATGCGGGAAGCGAGCCTCCTCGGGAGAAGAGGAGGCAGCCCAGCTGCGTGCGTCTGCACTCACTCCTTGGGCGGAGCCCAGTGAGCCTCCAGTACGGCAGAGCTCCAGCTCTGCTCAGAGGCCCGATCTGGCAGAGTGGCTGGCGTGAGGCCGCTCTGCCCTGGGCGAGCCTTGCCCAGACTTGCCTCGCTGCTAGGCTTCCTGCCCGGGAAGGAGCAGGCTGCGCCAGACAGGCAGACGCTCCTGGCGCCTTCCTGGCCTCAGCTCCACTCCTGCCTTGCCTTTGCACCTAGTCCCCAGGCGTCCTTGCGGAGGGCTTAGGGGCCGGTGGGGTGCACGCTGCCAAGCCCTCCAGCCGTGAGAGCTCTGTCATAGGGAAGGGAATGGCAAGTGCAAGGCTCCTCCAGCGGTCGCTTGGCCGCCCAGACTCAGCACAGCACGGAGAGCACCAGGCTTCCCAGGGCCCCTGGCTGTGGTCTGCAGCCCCACACACCCGGAGGCTGACTCCGTGAGCGCCCAGAAGGTGCCTGACAGACGTCATTTCCCTAGTGCTCTCCCCACCAGCAGAGACGTGTGCAGGTGGTTGGGGCCTGCCCCTGCGTGTCTGGGCTGCCGCCCACAGCCTCCGCTCAGGGGAAGCAGCCCCTGTGCCAAGACCTGCAGGAGGCGCTGGGCGTCCCTGCCTGGAAGCCAAGTGCACGGTCCGCTTGGAAGCGAGCCTCCTTGGGAAGAGTCGAGGGAGCCAAGCCGCGTGCAGCTGCAAGCCCTGCTTGGGCCGAGCCGAGTGTGCCTCCAGGACGGCAGAGCTCCAGCTCTGCTCAGAGGCCGGATCTAGTCAAGTGCCTTGCGCGAGGCTGCTCTGCCCTGGGCGAGACTTGCCCAGGCTTGCCTCGCTGCTAGGCTTGCTGCCCGGGAAGGAGCAGGCTGTGCGATGCTGGGAGAGGCCACTGGCGCCTTCCTGGCCTCAGCTCCACTCCTGCCTTGCCTTTGCATCTAGGCCCCGGGCGTCCTTGGGGAAGGCTTAGGAGCCGGTGGCTTGCACACTGCCGAGCCCTCCAGCAGTGAGGCCTCTCGTAGAGGGGAGGGGAGGGCAAGTGCAGGGCTCCACCAGCGGTTGCTTGGCCGCCCAGACTCAGCGCCGCACGGAGAGCACAAGGCTCCCAGGTCCCCTGGCTGTGGTCTGCAGCCCCACACTCCCGGAGGCTGACTCCGTGGGCGCCCAGAAGGTGCCTGACAGACGTCATGTCCCTAGCGCTCTGCTCCCCAGCAGAGACGTGTGCAGGTGGTGGGGCCTGCCCCTGCGTGTCTGGGCTCCCGCCGGCAGCCCCAGCTCCAGGGAAGCAGCCCCTGAGCCAAGACCTGTAGGGGGAGCGGGGCGCCCCCGCCTGGAAGCCTAGCGCACAGCATGCGGGAAGCGAGCCTCCTCGGGAGAAGAGGAGGCAGCCCAGCTGCGTGCGTCTGCACTCACTCCTTGGGCGGAGCCCAGTGAGCCTCCAGTACGGCAGAGCTCCAGCTCTGCTCAGAGGCCCGATCTGGCAGAGTGGCTGGCGTGAGGCCGCTCTGCCCTGGGCGAGCCTTGCCCAGACTTGCCTCGCTGCTAGGCTTCCTGCCCGGGAAGGAGCAGGCTGCGCCAGACAGGCAGACGCTCCTGGCGCCTTCCTGGCCTCAGCTCCACTCCTGCCTTGCCTTTGCACCTAGTCCCCAGGCGTCCTTGCGGAGGGCTTAGGGGCCGGTGGGGTGCACGCTGCCAAGCCCTCCAGCCGTGAGAGCTCTGTCATAGGGAAGGGAATGGCAAGTGCAGGGCTCCTCCAGCGGTCGCTTGGCCGCCCAGACTCAGCACAGCACGGAGAGCACCAGGCTTCCCAGGGCCCCTGGCTGTGGTCTGCAGCCCCACACACCCGGAGGCTGACTCCGTGAGCGCCCAGAAGGTGCCTGACAGACGTCATTTCCCTAGTGCTCTCCCCACCAGCAGAGACGTGTGCAGGTGGTTGGGGCCTGCCCCTGCGTGTCTGGGCTGCTGCCCACAGCCTCCGCTCAGGGGAAGCAGCCCCTGTGCCAAGACCTCTAGGAGGCGCGGGGCGTCCCTGCCTGGAAGCCAAGTGCACGGTCCGCTTGGAAGCGAGCCTCCTTGGGAAGAGTCGAGGGAGCCAAGCCGCGTGCAGCTGCAAGCCCTGCTTGGGCCGAGCCGAGTGTGCCTCCAGGACGGCAGAGCTCCAGCTCTGCTCAGAGGCCGGATCTAGTCAAGTGCCTTGCGCGAGGCTGCTCTGCCCTGGGCGAGACTTGCCCAGGCTTGCCTCGCTGCTAGGCTTGCTGCCCGGGAAGGAGCAGGCTGTGCGATGCTGGGAGAGGCCACTGGCGCCTTCCTGGCCTCAGCTCCACTCCTGCCTTGCCTTTGCATCTAGGCCCCGGGCGTCCTTGGGGAAGGCTTAGGAGCCGGTGGCTTGCACACTGCCGAGCCCTCCAGCAGTGAGGCCTCTCGTAGAGGGGAGGGGAGGGCAAGTGCAGGGCTCCACCAGCGGTTGCTTGGCCGCCCAGACTCAGCGCCGCACGGAGAGCACAAGGCTCCCAGGTCCCCTGGCTGTGGTCTGCAGCCCCACACTCCCGGAGGCTGACTCCGTGGGCGCCCAGAAGGTGCCTGACAGACGTCATGTCCCTAGCGCTCTGCTCCCCAGCAGAGACGTGTGCAGGTGGTGGGGCCTGCCCCTGCGTGTCTGGGCTCCCGCCGGCAGCCCCAGCTCCAGGGAAGCAGCCCCTGAGCCAAGACCTGTAGGGGGCGCGGGGCGCCCCCGCCTGGAAGCCTAGCGCACAGCATGAGGGAAGCGAGCCTCCTCGGGAGAAGAGGAGGCAGCCCAGCTGCGTGCGTCTGCACTCACTCCTTGGGCGGAGCCCAGTGAGCCTCCAGTACGGCAGAGCTCCAGCTCTGCTCAGAGGCCCGATCTGGCAGAGTTGCTGGCGTGAGGCTGCTCTGCCCTGGGCGAGCCTTGCCCAGACTTGCCTCGCTGCTAGGCTTCCTGCCCGGGAAGGAGCAGGCTGCGCCAGACAGGCAGACGCTCCTGGCGCCTTCCTGGCCTCAGCTCCACTCCTGCCTTGCCTTTGCACCTAGTCCCCAGGCGTCCTTGCGGAGGGCTTAGGGGCCGGTGGGGTGCACGCTGCCAAGCCCTCCAGCCGTGAGAGCTCTGTCTTAGGGAAGGGAATGGCAAGTGCAGGGCTCCTCCAGCGGTCGCTTGGCCGCCCAGACTCAGCACAGCACGGAGAGCACCAGGCTTCCCAGGGCCCCTGGCTGTGGTCTGCAGCCCCACACACCCGGAGGCTGACTCCGTGAGCGCCCAGAAGGTGCCTGACAGACGTCATTTCCCTAGTGCTCTCCCCACCAGCAGAGACGTGGGCAGGTGGTTGGGGCCTGCCCCTGCGTGTCTGGGCTGCCGCCCACAGCCTCTGCTCAGGGGAAGCAGCCCCTGTGCCAAGACCTGCAGGAGGCGCGGGGCGTCCCTGCCTGGAAGCCAAGTGCACGGTCCGCTTGGAAGCGAGCCTCCTTGGGAAGAGTCGAGGGAGCCAAGCCGCGTGCAGCTGCAAGCCCTGCTTGGGCCGAGCCGAGTGTGCCTCCAGGACGGCAGAGCTCCAGCTCTGCTCAGAGGCCGGATCTAGTCAAGTGCCTTGCGCGAGGCTGCTCTGCCCTGGGCGAGACTTGCCCAGGCTTGCCTCGCTGCTAGGCTTGCTGCCCGGGAAGGAGCAGGCTGCGCGATGCTGGGAGAGGCCACTGGCGCCTTCCTGGCCTCAGCTCCACTCCTGCCTTGCCTTTGCATCTAGGCCCCGGGCGTCCTTGGGGAAGGCTTAGGAGCCGGTGGCTTGCACACTGCCGAGCCCTCCAGCAGTGAGGCCTCTCGTAGAGGGGAGGGGAGGGCAAGTGCAGGGCTCCACCAGCGGTTGCTTGGCCACCCAGACTCAGCGCCGCACGGAGAGCACAAGGCTCCCAGGTCCCCTGGCTGTGGTCTGCAGCCCCACACTCCCGGAGGCTGACTCCGTGGGCGCCCAGAAGGTGCCTGACAGACGTCATGTCCCTAGCGCTCTGCTCCCCAGCAGAGACGTGTGCAGGTGGTGGGGCCTGCCCCTGCGTGTCTGGGCTCCCGCCGGCAGCCCCAGCTCCAGGGAAGCAGCCCCTGAGCCAAGACCTGTAGGGGGCGCGGGGCGCCCCCGCCTGGAAGCCTAGCGCACAGCATGCGGGAAGCGAGCCTCCTCGGGAGAAGAGGAGGCAGCCCAGCTGCGTGCGTCTGCACTCACTCCTTGGGCGGAGCCCAGTGAGCCTCCAGTACGGCAGAGCTCCAGCTCTGCTCAGAGGCCCGATCTGGCAGAGTTGCTGGTGTGAGGCTGCTCTGCCCTGGGCGAGCCTTGCCCAGACTTGCCTCGCTGCTAGGCTTCCTGCCCGGGAAGGAGCAGGCTGCGCCAGACAGGCAGACGCTCCTGGCGCCTTCCTGGCCTCAGCTCCACTCCTGCCTTGCCTTTGCACCTAGTCCCCAGGCGTCCTTGCGGAGGGCTTAGGGGCCGGTGGGGTGCACGCTGCCAAGCCCTCCAGCCGTGAGAGCTCTGTCATAGGGAAGGGAATGGCAAGTGCAGGGCTCCTCCAACGGTCGCTTGGCCGCCCAGACTCAGCACAGCACGGAGAGCACCAGGCTTCCCAGGGCCCCTGGCTGTGGTCTGCAGCCCCACACTCCCGGAGGCTGACTCCGTGGGCGCCCAGAAGGTGCCTGACAGACGTCATGTCCCTAGCGCTCTGCTCCCCAGCAGAGACGTGTGCAGGTGGTGGGGCCTGCCCCTGCGTGTCTGGGCTCCCGCCGGCAGCCCCAGCTCCAGGGAAGCAGCCCCTGAGCCAAGACCTGTAGGGGGCGCGGGGCGCCCCCGCCTGGAAGCCTAGCGCACAGCATGCGGGAAGCGAGCCTCCTCGGGAGAAGAGGAGGCAGCCCAGCTGCGTGCGTCTGCACTCACTCCTTGGGCGGAGCCCAGTGAGCCTCCAGTACGGCAGAGCTCCAGCTCTGCTCAGAGGCCCGATCTGGCAGAGTGGCTGGCGTGAGGCCGCTCTGCCCTGGGCGAGCCTTGCCCAGACTTGCCTCGCTGCTAGGCTTCCTGCCCGGGAAGGAGCAGGCTGCGCCAGACAGGCAGACGCTCCTGGCGCCTTCCTGGCCTCAGCTCCACTCCTGCCTTGCCTTTGCACCTAGTCCCCAGGCGTCCTTGCGGAGGGCTTAGGGGCCGGTGGGGTGCACGCTGCCAAGCCCTCCAGCCGTGAGAGCTCTGTCATAGGGAAGGGAATGGCAAGTGCAGGGCTCCTCCAGCGCTCGCTTGGCCGCCCAGACTCAGCACAGCACGGAGAGCACCAGGCTTCCCAGGGCCCCTGGCTGTGGTCTGCAGCCCCACACACCCGGAGGCTGACTCCGTGAGCGCCCAGAAGGTGCCTGACAGACGTCATTTCCCTAGTGCTCTCCCCACCAGCAGAGACGTGTGCAGGTGGTTGGGGCCTGCCCCTGCGTGTCTGGGCTGCCGCCCACAGCCTCCGCTCAGGGGAAGCAGCCCCTGTGCCAAGACCTGCAGGAGGCGCTGGGCGTCCCTGCCTGGAAGCCAAGTGCACGGTCCGCTTGGAAGCGAGCCTCCTTGGGAAGAGTCGAGGGAGCCAAGCCGCGTGCAGCTGCAAGCCCTGCTTGGGCCGAGCCGAGTGTGCCTCCAGGACGGCAGAGCTCCAGCTCTGCTCAGAGGCCGGATCTAGTCAAGTGCCTTGCGCGAGGCTGCTCTGCCCTGGGCGAGACTTGCCCAGGCTTGCCTCGCTGCTAGGCTTGCTGCCCGGGAAGGAGCAGGCTGTGCGATGCTGGGAGAGGCCACTGGCGCCTTCCTGGCCTCAGCTCCACTCCTGCCTTGCCTTTGCATCTAGGCCCCGGGCGTCCTTGGGGAAGGCTTAGGAGCCGGTGGCTTGCACACTGCCGAGCCCTCCAGCAGTGAGGCCTCTCGTAGAGGGGAGGGGAGGGCAAGTGCAGGGCTCCACCAGCGGTTGCTTGGCCGCCCAGACTCAGCGCCGCACGGAGAGCACAAGGCTCCCAGGTCCCCTGGCTGTGGTCTGCAGCCCCACACTCCCGGAGGCTGACTCCGTGGGCGCCCAGAAGGTGCCTGACAGACGTCATGTCCCTAGCGCTCTGCTCCCCAGCAGAGACGTGTGCAGGTGGTGGGGCCTGCCCCTGCGTGTCTGGGCTCCCGCCGGCAGCCCCAGCTCCAGGGAAGCAGCCCCTGAGCCAAGACCTTTAGGGGGCGCGGGGCGCCCCCGCCTGGAAGCCTAGCGCACAGCATGCGGGAAGCGAGCCTCCTCGGGAGAAGAGGAGGCAGCCCAGCTGCGTGCGTCTGCACTCACTCCTTGGGCGGAGCCCAGTGAGCCTCCAGTACGGCAGAGCTCCAGCTCTGCTCAGAGGCCCGATCTGGCAGAGTTGCTGGCGTGAGGCTGCTCTGCCCTGGGCGAGCCTTGCCCAGACTTGCCTCGCTGCTAGGCTTCCTGCCCGGGAAGGAGCAGGCTGCGCCAGACAGGCAGACGCTCCTGGCGCCTTCCTGGCCTCAGCTCCACTCCTGCCTTGCCTTTGCACCTAGTCCCCAGGCGTCCTTGCGGAGGGCTTAGGGGCCGGTGGGGTGCACGCTGCCAAGCCCTCCAGCCGTGAGAGCTCTGTCTTAGGGAAGGGAATGGCAAGTGCAGGGCTCCTCCAGCGGTCGCTTGGCCGCCCAGACTCAGCACAGCACGGAGAGCACCAGGCTTCCCAGGGCCCCTGGCTGTGGTCTGCAGCCCCACACACCCGGAGGCTGACTCCGTGAGCGCCCAGAAGGTGCCTGACAGACGTCATTTCCCTAGTGCTCTCCCCACCAGCAGAGACGTGGGCAGGTGGTTGGGGCCTGCCCCTGCGTGTCTGGGCTGCCGCCCACAGCCTCCGCTCAGGGGAAGCAGCCCCTGTGCCAAGACCTGCAGGAGGCGCGGGGCGTCCCTGCCTGGAAGCCAAGTGCACGGTCCGCTTGGAAGCGAGCCTCCTTGGGAAGAGTCGAGGGAGCCAAGCCGCGTGCAGCTGCAAGCCCTGCTTGGGCCGAGCCGAGTGTGCCTCCAGGACGGCAGAGCTCCAGCTCTGCTCAGAGGTCGGATCTAGTCACGTGCCTTGCGCGAGGCTGCTCTGCCCTGGGCGAGACTTGCCCAGGCTTGCCTCGCTGCTAGGCTTGCTGCCCGGGAAGGAGCAGGCTGCGCGATGCTGGGAGAGGCCACTGGCGCCTTCCTGGCCTCAGCTCCACTCCTGCCTTGCCTTTGCATCTAGGCCCCGAGCGTCCTTGGGGAAGGCTTAGGAGCCGGTGGCTTGCACACTGCCGAGCCCTCCAGCAGTGAGGCCTCTCGTAGAGGGGAGGGGAGGGCAAGTGCAGGGCTCCACCAGCGGTTGCTTGGCCGCCCAGACTCAGCGCCGCACGGAGAGCACAAGGCTCCCAGGTCCCCTGGCTGTGGTCTGCAGCCCCACACTCCCGGAGGCTGACTCCGTGGGCGCCCAGAAGGTGCCTGACAGACGTCATGTCCCTAGCGCTCTGCTCCCCAGCAGAGACGTGTGCAGGTGGTGGGGCCTGCCCCTGCGTGTCTGGGCTCCCGCCGGCAGCCCCAGCTCCAGGGAAGCAGCCCCTGAGCCAAGACCTGTAGGGGGCGCGGGGCGCCCCCGCCTGGAAGCCTAGCGCACAGCATGCGGGAAGCGAGCCTCCTCGGGAGAAGAGGAGGCAGCCCAGCTGCGTGCGTCTGCACTCACTTCTTGGGCGGAGCCCAGTGAGCCTCCAGTACGGCAGAGCTCCAGCTCTGCTCAGAGGCCCGATCTGGCAGAGTTGCTGGTGTGAGGCTGCTCTGCCCTGGGCGAGCCTTGCCCAGACTTGCCTCGCTGCTAGGCTTCCTGCCCGGGAAGGAGCAGGCTGCGCCAGACAGGCAGACGCTCCTGGCGCCTTCCTGGCCTCAGCTCCACTCCTGCCTTGCCTTTGCACCTAGTCCCCAGGCGTCCTTGCGGAGGGCTTAGGGGCCGGTGGGGTGCACGCTGCCAAGCCCTCCAGCCGTGAGAGCTCTGTCATAGGGAAGGGAATGGCAAGTGCAGGGCTCCTCCAGCGGTCGCTTGGCCGCCCAGACTCAGCACAGCACGGAGAGCACCAGGCTTCCCAGGGCCCCTGGCTGTGGTCTGCAGCCCCACACACCCGGAGGCTGACTCCGTGAGCGCCCAGAAGGTGCCTGACAGACGTCATTTCCCTAGTGCTCTCCCCACCAGCAGAGACGTGTGCAGGTGGTTGGGGCCTGCCCCTGCGTGTCTGGGCTGCCGCCCACAGCCTCCGCTCAGGGGAAGCAGCCCCTGTGCCAAGACCTGCAGGAGGCGCGGGGCGTCCCTGCCTGGAAGCCAAGTGCACGGTCCGCTTGGAAGCGAGCCTCCTTGGGAAGAGTCGAGGGAGCCAAGCCGCGTGCAGCTGCAAGCCCTGCTTGGGCCGAGCCGAGTGTGCCTCCAGGACGGCAGAGCTCCAGCTCTGCTCAGAGGCCGGATCTAGTCAAGTGCCTTGCGCGAGGCTGCTCTGCCCTGGGCGAGACTTGCCCAGGCTTGCCTCGCTGCTAGGCTTGCTGCCCGGGAAGGAGCAGGCTGTGCGATGCTGGGAGAGGTCACTGGCGCCTTCCTGGCCTCAGCTCCACTCCTGCCTTGCCTTTGCATCTAGGCCCCGGGCGTCCTTGGGGAAGGCTTAGGAGCCGGTGGCTTGCACACTGCCGAGCCCTCCAGCAGTGAGGCCTCTTGTAGAGGGGAGGGGAGGGCAAGTGCAGGGCTCCACCAGCGGTTGCTTGGCCGCCCAGACTCAGCGCCGCACGGAGAGCACAAGGCTCCCAGGTCCCCTGGCTGTGGTCTGCAGCCCCACACTCCCGGAGGCTGACTCCGTGGGCGCCCAGAAGGTGCCTGACAGACGTCATGTCCCTAGCGCTCTGCTCCCCAGCAGAGACGTGTGCAGGTGGTGGGGCCTGCCCCTGCGTGTCTGGGCTCCCGCCGGCAGCCCCAGCTCCAGGGAAGCAGCCCCTGAGCCAAGACCTGTAGGGGGCGCGGGGCGCCCCCGCCTGGAAGCCTAGCGCACAGCATGCGGGAAGCGAGCCTCCTCGGGAGAAGAGGAGGCAGCCCAGCTGCGTGAGTCTGCACTCACTCCTTGGGCGGAGCCCAGTGAGCCTCCAGTACGGCAGAGCTCCAGCTCTGCTCAGAGGCCCGATCTGGCAGAGTTGCTGGCGTGAGGCTGCTCTGCCCTGGGCGAGCCTTGCCCAGACTTGCCTCGCTGCTAGGCTTCCTGCCCGGGAAGGAGCAGGCTGCGCCAGACAGGCAGACGCTCCTGGCGCCTTCCTGGCCTCAGCTCCACTCCTGCCTTGCCTTTGCACCTAGTCCCCAGGCGTCCTTGCGGAGGGCTTAGGGGCCGGTGGGGTGCACGCTGCCAAGCCCTCCAGCCGTGAGAGCTCTGTCATAGGGAAGGGAATGGCAAGTGCAGGGCTCCTCCAGCGGTCGCTTGGCCGCCCAGACTCAGCACAGCACGGAGAGCACCAGGCTTCCCAGGGCCCCTGGCTGTGGTCTGCAGCCCCACACCCCCGGAGGCTGACTCCGTGAGCGCCCAGAAGGTGCCTGACAGACGTCATTTCCCTAGTGCTCTCCCCACCAGCAGAGACGTGTGCAGGTGGTTGGGGCCTGCCCCTGCGTGTCTGGGCTGCCGCCCACAGCCTCCGCTCAGGGGAAGCAGCCCCTGTGCCAAGACCTGCAGGAGGCGCGGGGCGTCCCTGCCTGGAAGCCAAGTGCACGGTCCGCTTGGAAGCGAGCCTCCTTGGGAAGAGTCGAGGGAGCCAAGCCGCGTGCAGCTGCAAGCCCTGCTTGGGCCGAGCCGAGTGTGCCTCTAGGACGGCAGAGCTCCAGCTCTGCTCAGAGGCCGGATCTAGTCAAGTGCCTTGCGCGAGGCTGCTCTGCCCTGGGCGAGACTTGCCCAGGCTTGCCTCGCTGCTAGGCTTGCTGCCCGGGAAGGAGCAGGCTGTGCGATGCTGGGAGAGGCCACTGGCGCCTTCCTGGCCTCAGCTCCACTCCTGCCTTGCCTTTGCATCTAGGCCCCGGGCGTCCTTGGGGAAGGCTTAGGAGCCGGTGGCTTGCACACTGCCGAGCCCTCCAGCAGTGAGGCCTCTCGTAGAGGGGAGGGGAGGGCAAGTGCAGGGCTCCACCAGCGGTTGCTTGGCCGCCCAGACTCAGCGCCGCACGGAGAGCACAAGGCTCCCAGGTCCCCTGGCTGTGGTCTGCAGCCCCACACTCCCGGAGGCTGACTCCGTGGGCGCCCAGAAGGTGCCTGACAGACGTCATGTCCCTAGCGCTCTGCTCTCCGGCAGAGACGTGTGCAGGTGGTGGGGCCTGCCCCTGCGTGTCTGGGCTCCCGCCGGCAGCCCCAGCTCCAGGGAAGCAGCCCCTGAGCCAAGACCTGTAGGGGGCGCGGGGCGCCCCCGCCTGGAAGCCTAGCGCACAGCATGCGGGAAGCGAGCCTCCTCGGGAGAAGAGGAGGCAGCCCAGCTGCGTGCGTCTGCACTCACTCCTTGGGCGGAGCCCAGTGAGCCTCCAGTACGGCAGAGCTCCAGCTCTGCTCAGAGGCCCGATCTGGCAGAGTGGCTGGCGTGAGGCCGCTCTGCCCTGGGCGAGCCTTGCCCAGACTTGCCTCGCTGCTAGGCTTCCTGCCCGGGAAGGAGCAGGCTGCGCCAGACAGGCAGACGCTCCTGGCGCCTTCCTGGCCTCAGCTCCACTCCTGCCTTGCCTTTGCACCTAGTCCCCAGGCGTCCTTGCGGAGGGCTTAGGGGCCGGTGGGGTGCACGCTGCCAAGCCCTCCAGCCGTGAGAGCTCTGTCATAGGGAAGGGAATGGCAAGTGCAGGGCTCCTCCAGCGGTCGCTTGGCCGCCCAGACTCAGCACAGCACGGAGAGCACCAGGCTTCCCAGGGCCCCTGGCTGTGGTCTGCAGCCCCACACACCCGGAGGCTGACTCCTTGAGCGCCCAGAAGGTGCCTGACAGACGTCATTTCCCTAGTGCTCTCCCCACCAGCAGAGACGTGTGCAGGTGGTTGGGGCCTGCCCCTGCGTGTCTGGGCTGCTGCCCACAGCCTCCGCTCAGGGGAAGCAGCCCCTGTGCCAAGACCTCTAGGAGGCGCGGGGCGTCCCTGCCTGGAAGCCAAGTGCACGGTCCGCTTGGAAGCGAGCCTCCTTGGGAAGAGTCGAGGGAGCCAAGCCGCGTGCAGCTGCAAGCCCTGCTTGGGCCGAGCCGAGTGTGCCTCCAGGACGGCAGAGCTCCAGCTCTGCTCAGAGGCCGGATCTAGTCAAGTGCCTTGCGCGAGGCTGCTCTGCCCTGGGCGAGACTTGCCCAGGCTTGCCTCGCTGCTAGGCTTGCTGCCCGGGAAGGAGCAGGCTGTGCGATGCTGGGAGAGGCCACTGGCGCCTTCCTGGCCTCAGCTCCACTCCTGCCTTGCCTTTGCATCTAGGCCCCGGGCGTCCTTGGGGAAGGCTTAGGAGCCGGTGGCTTGCACACTGCCGAGCCCTCCAGCAGTGAGGCCTCTCGTAGAGGGGAGGGGAGGGCAAGTGCAGGGCTCCACCAGCGGTTGCTTGGCCGCCCAGACTCAGCGCCGCACGGAGAGCACAAGGCTCCCAGGTCCCCTGGCTGTGGTCTGCAGCCCCACACTCCCGGAGGCTGACTCCGTGGGCGCCCAGAAGGTGCCTGACAGACGTCATGTCCCTAGCGCTCTGCTCCCCAGCAGAGACGTGTGCAGGTGGTGGGGCCTGCCCCTGCGTGTCTGGGCTCCCGCCGGCAGCCCCAGCTCCAGGGAAGCAGCCCCTGAGCCAAGACCTGTAGGGGGCGCGGGGCGCCCCCGCCTGGAAGCCTAGCGCACAGCATGAGGGAAGCGAGCCTCCTCGGGAGAAGAGGAGGCAGCCCAGCTGCGTGCGTCTGCACTCACTCCTTGGGCGGAGCCCAGTGAGCCTCCAGTACGGCAGAGCTCCAGCTCTGCTCAGAGGCCCGATCTGGCAGAGTTGCTGGCGTGAGGCTGCTCTGCCCTGGGCGAGCCTTGCCCAGACTTGCCTCGCGGCTAGGCTTCCTGCCCGGGAAGGAGCAGGCTGCGCCAGACAGGCAGACGCTCCTGGCGCCTTCCTGGCCTCAGCTCCACTCCTGCCTTGCCTTTGCACCTAGTCCCCAGGCGTCCTTGCGGAGGGCTTAGGGGCCGGTGGGGTGCACGCTGCCAAGCCCTCCAGCCGTGAGAGCTCTGTCTTAGGGAAGGGAATGGCAAGTGCAGGGCTCCTCCAGCGGTCGCTTGGCCGCCCAGACTCAGCACAGCACGGAGAGCACCAGGCTTCCCAGGGCCCCTGGCTGTGGTCTGCAGCCCCACACACCCGGAGGCTGACTCCGTGAGCGCCCAGAAGGTGCCTGACAGACGTCATTTCCCTAGTGCTCTCCCCACCAGCAGAGACGTGGGCAGGTGGTTGGGGCCTGCCCCTGCGTGTCTGGGCTGCCGCCCACAGCCTCTGCTCAGGGGAAGCAGCCCCTGTGCCAAGACCTGCAGGAGGCGCGGGGCGTCCCTGCCTGGAAGCCAAGTGCACGGTCCGCTTGGAAGCGAGCCTCCTTGGGAAGAGTCGAGGGAGCCAAGCCGCGTGCAGCTGCAAGCCCTGCTTGGGCCGAGCCGAGTGTGCCTCCAGGACGGCAGAGCTCCAGCTCTGCTCAGAGGCCGGATCTAGTCAAGTGCCTTGCGCGAGGCTGCTCTGCCCTGGGCGAGACTTGCCCAGGCTTGCCTCGCTGCTAGGCTTGCTGCCCGGGAAGGAGCAGGCTGCGCGATGCTGGGAGAGGCCACTGGCGCCTTCCTGGCCTCAGCTCCACTCCTGCCTTGCCTTTGCATCTAGGCCCCGGGCGTCCTTGGGGAAGGCTTAGGAGCCGGTGGCTTGCACACTGCCGAGCCCTCCAGCAGTGAGGCCTCTCGTAGAGGGGAGGGGAGGGCAAGTGCAGGGCTCCACCAGCGGTTGCTTGGCCACCCAGACTCAGCGCCGCACGGAGAGCACAAGGCTCCCAGGTCCCCTGGCTGTGGTCTGCAGCCCCACACTCCCGGAGGCTGACTCCGTGGGCGCCCAGAAGGTGCCTGACAGACGTCATGTCCCTAGCGCTCTGCTCCCCAGCAGAGACGTGTGCAGGTGGTGGGGCCTGCCCCTGCGTGTCTGGGCTCCCGCCGGCAGCCCCAGCTCCAGGGAAGCAGCCCCTGAGCCAAGACCTGTAGGGGGCGCGGGGCGCCCCCGCCTGGAAGCCTAGCGCACAGCATGCGGGAAGCGAGCCTCCTCGGGAGAAGAGGAGGCAGCCCAGCTGCGTGCGTCTGCACTCACTCCTTGGGCGGAGCCCAGTGAGCCTCCAGTACGGCAGAGCTCCAGCTCTGCTCAGAGGCCCGATCTGGCAGAGTTGCTGGTGTGAGGCTGCTCTGCCCTGGGCGAGCCTTGCCCAGACTTGCCTCGCTGCTAGGCTTCCTGCCCGGGAAGGAGCAGGCTGCGCCAGACAGGCAGACGCTCCTGGCGCCTTCCTGGCCTCAGCTCCACTCCTGCCTTGCCTTTGCACCTAGTCCCCAGGCGTCCTTGCGGAGGGCTTAGGGGCCGGTGGGGTGCACGCTGCCAAGCCCTCCAGCCGTGAGAGCTCTGTCATAGGGAAGGGAATGGCAAGTGCAGGGCTCCTCCAACGGTCGCTTGGCCGCCCAGACTCAGCACAGCACGGAGAGCACCAGGCTTCCCAGGGCCCCTGGCTGTGGTCTGCAGCCCCACACCCCCGGAGGCTGACTCCGTGAGCGCCCAGAAGGTGCCTGACAGACGTCATTTCCCTAGTGCTCTCCCCACCAGCAGAGACGTGTGCAGGTGGTTGGGGCCTGCCCCTGCGTGTCTGGGCTGCCGCCCACAGCCTCCGCTCAGGGGAAGCAGCCCCTGTGCCAAGACCTGCAGGAGGCGCGGGGCGTCCCTGCCTGGAAGCCAAGTGCACGGTCCGCTTGGAAGCGAGCCTCCTTGGGAAGAGTCGAGGGAGCCAAGCCGCGTGCAGCTGCAAGCCCTGCTTGGGCCGAGCCGAGTGTGCCTCCAGGACGGCAGAGCTCCAGCTCTGCTCAGAGGCCGGATCTAGTCAAGTGCCTTGCGCGAGGCTGCTCTGCCCTGGGCGAGACTTGCCCAGGCTTGCCTCGCTGCTAGGCTTGCTGCCCGGGAAGGAGCAGGCTGTGCGATGCTGGGAGAGGTCACTGGCGCCTTCCTGGCCTCAGCTCCACTCCTGCCTTGCCTTTGCATCTAGGCCCCGGGCGTCCTTGGGGAAGGCTTAGGAGCCGGTGGCTTGCACACTGCCGAGCCCTCCAGCAGTGAGGCCTCTTGTAGAGGGGAGGGGAGGGCAAGTGCAGGGCTCCACCAGCGGTTGCTTGGCCGCCCAGACTCAGCGCCGCACGGAGAGCACAAGGCTCCCAGGTCCCCTGGCTGTGGTCTGCAGCCCCACACTCCCGGAGGCTGACTCCGTGGGCGCCCAGAAGGTGCCTGACAGACGTCATGTCCCTAGCGCTCTGCTCCCCAGCAGAGACGTGTGCAGGTGGTGGGGCCTGCCCCTGCGTGTCTGGGCTCCCGCCGGCAGCCCCAGCTCCAGGGAAGCAGCCCCTGAGCCAAGACCTGTAGGGGGCGCGGGGCGCCCCCGCCTGGAAGCCTAGCGCACAGCATGCGGGAAGCGAGCCTCCTCGGGAGAAGAGGAGGCAGCCCAGCTACGTGCGTCTGCACTCACTCCTTGGGCGGAGCCCAGTGAGCCTCCAGTACGGCAGAGCTCCAGCTCTGCTCAGAGGCCCGATCTGGCAGAGTTGCTGGCGTGAGGCTGCTCTGCCCTGGGCGAGCCTTGCCCAGACTTGCCTCGCTGCTAGGCTTCCTGCCCGGGAAGGAGCAGGCTGCGCCAGACAGGCAGACGCTCCTGGCGCCTTCCTGGCCTCAGCTCCACTCCTGCCTTGCCTTTGCACCTAGTCCCCAGGCGTCCTTGCGGAGGGCTTAGGGGCCGGTGGGGTGCACGCTGCCAAGCCCTCCAGCCGTGAGAGCTCTGTCATAGGGAAGGGAATGGCAAGTGCAGGGCTCCTCCAGCGGTCGCTTGGCCGCCCAGACTCAGCACAGCACGGAGAGCACCAGGCTTCCCAGGGCCCCTGGCTGTGGTCTGCAGCCCCACACCCCCGGAGGCTGACTCCGTGAGCGCCCAGAAGGTGCCTGACAGACGTCATTTCCCTAGTGCTCTCCCCACCAGCAGAGACGTGTGCAGGTGGTTGGGGCCTGCCCCTGCGTGTCTGGGCTGCCGCCCACAGCCTCCGCTCAGGGGAAGCAGCCCCTGTGCCAAGACCTGCAGGAGGCGCGGGGCGTCCCTGCCTGGAAGCCAAGTGCACGGTCCGCTTGGAAGCGAGCCTCCTTGGGAAGAGTCGAGGGAGCCAAGCCGCGTGCAGCTGCAAGCCCTGCTTGGGCCGAGCCGAGTGTGCCTCCAGGACGGCAGAGCTCCAGCTCTGCTCAGAGGCCGGATCTAGTCAAGTGCCTTGCGCGAGGCTGCTCTGCCCTGGGCGAGACTTGCCCAGGCTTGCCTCGCTGCTAGGCTTGCTGCCCGGGAAGGAGCAGGCTGTGCGATGCTGGGAGAGGCCACTGGCGCCTTCCTGGCCTCAGCTCCACTCCTGCCTTGCCTTTGCATCTAGGCCCCGGGCGTCCTTGGGGAAGGCTTAGGATCCGGTGGCTTGCACACTGCCGAGCCCTCCAGCAGTGAGGCCTCTCGTAGAGGGGAGGGGAGGGCAAGTGCAGGGCTCCACCAGCGGTTGCTTGGCCGCCCAGACTCAGCGCCGCACGGAGAGCACAAGGCTCCCAGGTCCCCTGGCTGTGGTCTGCAGCCCCACACTCCCGGAGGCTGACTCCGTGGGCGCCCAGAAGGTGCCTGACAGACGTCATGTCCCTAGCGCTCTGCTCCCCAGCAGAGACGTGTGCAGGTGGTGGGGCCTGCCCCTGCGTGTCTGGGCTCCCGCCGGCAGCCCCAGCTCCAGGGAAGCAGCCCCTGAGCCAAGACCTGTAGGGGGCGCGGGGCGCCCCCGCCTGGAAGCCTAGCGCACAGCATGCGGGAAGCGAGCCTCCTCGGGAGAAGAGGAGGCAGCCCAGCTGCGTGCGTCTGCACTCACTCCTTGGGCGGAGCCCAGTGAGCCTCCAGTACGGCAGAGCTCCAGCTCTGCTCAGAGGCCCGATCTGGCAGAGTTGCTGGCGTGAGGCTGCTCTGCCCTGGGCGAGCCTTGCCCAGACTTGCCTCGCTGCTAGGCTTCCTGCCCGGGAAGCAGCAGGCTGCGCCAGACAGGCAGACGCTCCTGGCGCCTTCCTGGCCTCAGCTCCACTCCTGCCTTGCCTTTGCACCTAGTCCCCAGGCGTCCTTGCGGAGGGCTTAGGGGCCGGTGGGGTGCACGCTGCCAAGCCCTCCAGCCGTGAGAGCTCTGTCTTAGGGAAGGGAATGGCAAGTGCAGGGCTCCTCCAGCGGTCGCTTGGCCGCCCAGACTCAGCACAGCACGGAGAGCACCAGGCTTCCCAGGGCCCCTGGCTGTGGTCTGCAGCCCCACACACCCGGAGGCTGACTCCGTGAGCGCCCAGAAGGTGCCTGACAGACGTCATTTCCCTAGTGCTCTCCCCACCAGCAGAGACGTGGGCAGGTGGTTGGGGCCTGCGCCTGCGTGTCTGGGCTGCCGCCCACAGCCTCCGCTCAGGGGAAGCAGCCCCTGTGCCAAGACCTGCAGGAGGCGCGGGGCGTCCCTGCCTGGAAGCCAAGTGCACGGTCCGCTTGGAAGCGAGCCTCCTTGGGAAGAGTCGAGGGAGCCAAGCCGCGTGCAGCTGCAAGCCCTGCTTGGGCCGAGCCGAGTGTGCCTCCAGGACGGCAGAGCTCCAGCTCTGCTCAGAGGCCGGATCTAGTCAAGTGCCTTGCGCGAGGCTGCTCTGCCCTGGGCGAGACTTGCCCAGGCTTGCCTCGCTGCTAGGCTTGCTGCCCGGGAAGGAGCAGGCTGCGCGATGCTGGGAGAGGCCACTGGCGCCTTCCTGGCCTCAGCTCCACTCCTGCCTTGCCTTTGCATCTAGGCCCCGGGCTTCCTTGGGGAAGGCTTAGGAGCCGGTGGCTTGCACACTGCCGAGCCCTCCAGCAGTGAGGCCTCTCGTAGAGGGGAGGGGAGGGCAAGTGCAGGGCTCCACCAGCGGTTGCTTGGCCGCCCAGACTCAGCGCCGCACGGAGAGCACAAGGCTCCCAGGTCCCCTGGCTGTGGTCTGCAGCCCCACACTCCCGGAGGCTGACTCCGTGGGCGCCCAGAAGGTGCCTGACAGACGTCATGTCCCTAGCGCTCTGCTCCCCAGCAGAGACGTGTGCAGGTGGTGGGGCCTGCCCCTGCGTGTCTGGGCTCCCGCCGGCAGCCCCAGCTCCAGGGAAGCAGCCCCTGAGCCAAGACCTGTAGGGGGCGCGGGGCGCCCCCGCCTGGAAGCCTAGCGCACAGCATGCGGGAAGCGAGCCTCCTCGGGAGAAGAGGAGGCAGCCCAGCTGCGTGCGTCTGCACTCACTCCTTGGGCGGAGCCCAGTGAGCCTCCAGTACGGCAGAGCTCCAGCTCTGCTCAGAGGCCCGATCTGGCAGAGTTGCTGGCGTGAGGCTGCTCTGCCCTGGGCGAGCCTTGCCCAGACTTGCCTCGCTGCTAGGCTTCCTGCCCGGGAAGGAGCAGGCTGCGCCAGACAGGCAGACGCTCCTGGCGCCTTCCTGGCCTCAGCTCCACTCCTGCCTTGCCTTTGCACCTAGTCCCCAGGCGTCCTTGCGGAGGGCTTAGGGGCCGGTGGGGTGCACGCTGCCAAGCCCTCCAGCCGTGAGAGCTCTGTCATAGGGAAGGGAATGGCAAGTGCAGGGCTCCTCCAGCGGTCGCTTGGCCGCCCAGACTCAGCACAGCACGGAGAGCACCAGGCTTCCCAGGGCCCCTGGCTGTGGTCTGCAGCCCCACACACCCGGAGGCTGACTCCGTGAGCGCCCAGAAGGTGCCTGACAGACGTCATTTCCCTAGTGCTCTCCCCACCAGCAGAGACGTGTGCAGGTGGTTGGGGCCTGCCCCTGCGTGTCTGGGCTGCCGCCCACAGCCTCCGCTCAGGGGAAGCAGCCCCTGTGCCAAGACCTGCAGGAGGCGCGGGGCGTCCCTGCCTGGAAGCCAAGTGCACGGTCCGCTTGGAAGCGAGCCTCCTTGGGAAGAGTCGAGGGAGCCAAGCCGCGTGCAGCTGCAAGCCCTGCTTGGGCCGAGCCGAGTGTGCCTCCAGGACGGCAGAGCTCCAGCTCTGCTCAGAGGCCGGATCTAGTCAAGTGCCTTGCGCGAGGCTGCTCTGCCCTGGGCGAGACTTGCCCAGGCTTGCCTCGCTGCTAGGCTTGCTGCCCGGGAAGGAGCAGGCTGTGCGATGCTGGGAGAGGTCACTGGCGCCTTCCTGGCCTCAGCTCCACTCCTGCCTTGCCTTTGCATCTAGGCCCCGGGCGTCCTTGGGGAAGGCTTAGGAGCCGGTGGCTTGCACACTGCCGAGCCCTCCAGCAGTGAGGCCTCTCGTAGAGGGGAGGGGAGGGCAAGTGCAGGGCTCCACCAGCGGTTGCTTGGCCGCCCAGACTCAGCGCCGCACGGAGAGCACAAGGCTCCCAGGTCCCCTGGCTGTGGTCTGCAGCCCCACACTCCCGGAGGCTGACTCCGTGGGCGCCCAGAAGGTGCCTGACAGACGTCATGTCCCTAGCGCTCTGCTCCCCAGCAGAGACGTGTGCAGGTGGTGGGGCCTGCCCCTGCGTGTCTGGGCTCCCGCTGGCAGCCCCAGCTCCAGGGAAGCAGCCCCTGAGCCAAGACCTGTAGGGGGCGCGGGGCGCCCCCGCCTGGAAGCCTAGCGCACAGCATGCGGGAAGCGAGCCTCCTCGGGAGAAGAGGAGGCAGCGCAGCTGCGTGCGTCTGCACTCACTCCTTGGGGGGAGCCCAGTGAGCCTCCAGTACGGCAGAGCTCCAGCTCTGCTCAGAGGCCCGATCTGGCAGAGTTGCTGGCGTGAGGCTGCTCTGCCCTGGGCGAGCCTTGCCCAGACTTGCCTCGCTGCTAGGCTTCCTGCCCGGGAAGGAGCAGGCTGCGCCAGACAGGCAGACGCTCCTGGCGCCTTCCTGGCCTCAGCTCCACTCCTGCCTTGCCTTTGCACCTAGTCCCCAGGCGTCCTTGCGGAGGGCTTAGGGGCCGGTGGGGTGCACGCTGCCAAGCCCTCCAGCCGTGAGAGCTCTGTCATAGGGAAGGGAATGGCAAGTGCAGGGCTCCTCCAGCGGTCGCTTGGCCGCCCAGACTCAGCACAGCACGGAGAGCACCAGGCTTCCCAGGGCCCCTGGCTGTGGTCTGCAGCCCCACACACCCGGAGGCTGACTCCGTGAGCGCCCAGAAGGTGCCTGACAGACGTCATTTCCCTAGTGCTCTCCCCACCAGCAGAGACGTGTGCAGGTGGTTGGGGCCTGCCCCTGCGTGTCTGGGCTGCCGCCCACAGCCTCCGCTCAGGGGAAGCAGCCCCTGTGCCAAGACCTGCAGGAGGCGCGGGGCGTCCCTGCCTGGAAGCCAAGTGCACGGTCCGCTTGGAAGCGAGCCTCCTTGGGAAGAGTCGAGGGAGCCAAGCCGCGTGCAGCTGCAAGCCCTGCTTGGGCCGAGCCGAGTGTGCCTCCAGGACGGCAGAGCTCCAGCTCTGCTCAGAGGCCGGATCTAGTCAAGTGCCTTGCGCGAGGCTGCTCTGCCCTGGGCGAGACTTGCCCAGGCTTGCCTCGCTGCTAGGCTTGCTGCCCGGGAAGGAGCAGGCTGTGCGATGCTGGGAGATGCCACTGGCGCCTTCCTGGCCTCAGCTCCACTCCTGCCTTGCCTTTGCATCTAGGCCCCGGGCGTCCTTGGGGAAGGCTTAGGAGCCGGTGGCTTGCACACTGCCGAGCCCTCCAGCAGTGAGGCCTCTCGTAGAGGGGAGGGGAGGGCAAGTGCAGGGCTCCACCAGCGGTTGCTTGGCCGCCCAGACTCAGCGCCGCACGGAGAGCACAAAGCTCCCAGGTCCCCTGGCTGTGGTCTGCAGCCCCACACTCCCGGAGGCTGACTCCGTGGGCGCCCAGAAGGTGCCTGACAGACGTCATGTCCCTAGCGCTCTGCTCCCCAGCAGAGACGTGTGCAGGTGGTGGGGCCTGCCCCTGCGTGTCTGGGCTCCCGCCGGCAGCCCCAGCTCCAGGGAAGCCGCGCCTGAGCCAAGACCTGTAGGGGGCGCGGGGCGCCCCCGCCTGGAAGCCTAGCGCACAGCATGCGGGAAGCGAGCCTCCTCGGGAGAAGAGGAGGCAGCCCAGCTGCGTGCGTCTGCACTCACTCCTTGGGCGGAGCCCAGTGAGCCTCCAGTACGGCAGAGCTCCAGCTCTGCTCAGAGGCCCGATCTGGCAGAGTTGCTGGCGTGAGGCTGCTCTGCCCTGGGCGAGCCTTGCCCAGACTTGCCTCGCTGCTAGGCTTCCTGCCCGGGAAGGAGCAGGCTGCGCCAGACAGGCAGACGCTCCTGGCGCCTTCCTGGCCTCAGCTCCACTCCTGCCTTGCCTTTGCACCTAGTCCCCAGGCGTCCTTGCGGAGGGCTTAGGGGCCGGTGGGGTGCACGCTGCCAAGCCCTCCAGCCGTGAGAGCTCTGTCATAGGGAAGGGAATGGCAAGTGCAGGGCTCCTCCAGCGGTCGCTTGGCCGCCCAGACTCAGCACAGCACGGAGAGCACCAGGCTTCCCAGGGCCCCTGGCTGTGGTCTGCAGCCCCACACACCCGGAGGCTGACTCCGTGAGCGCCCAGAAGGTGCCTGACAGACGTCATTTCCCTAGTGCTCTCCCCACCAGCAGAGACGTGTGCAGGTGGTTGGGGCCTGCCCCTGCGTGTCTGGGCTGCCGCCCACAGCCTCCGCTCAGGGGAAGCAGCCCCTGTGCCAAGACCTGCAGGAGGCGCGGGGCGTCCCTGCCTGGAAGCCAAGTGCACGGTCCGCTTGGAAGCGAGCCTCCTTGGGAAGAGTCGAGGGAGCCAAGCCGCGTGCAGCTGCAAGCCCTGCTTGGGCCGAGCCGAGTGTGCCTCCAGGACGGCAGAGCTCCAGCTCTGCTCAGAGGCCGGATCTAGTCAAGTGCCTTGCGCGAGGCTGCTCTGCCCTGGGCGAGACTTGCCCAGGCTTGCCTCGCTGCTAGGCTTGCTGCCCGGGAAGGAGCAGGCTGTGCGATGCTGGGAGATGCCACTGGCGCCTTCCTGGCCTCAGCTCCACTCCTGCCTTGCCTTTGCATCTAGGCCCCGGGCGTCCTTGGGGAAGGCTTAGGAGCCGGTGGCTTGCACACTGCCGAGCCCTCCAGCAGTGAGGCCTCTCGTAGAGGGGAGGGGAGGGCAAGTGCAGGGCTCCACCAGCGGTTGCTTGGCCGCCCAGACTCAGCGCCGCACGGAGAGCACAAAGCTCCCAGGTCCCCTGGCTGTGGTCTGCAGCCCCACACTCCCGGAGGCTGACTCCGTGGGCGCCCAGAAGGTGCCTGACAGACGTCATGTCCCTAGCGCTCTGCTCCCCAGCAGAGACGTGTGCAGGTGGTGGGGCCTGCCCCTGCGTGTCTGGGCTCCCGCCGGCAGCCCCAGCTCCAGGGAAGCCGCGCCTGAGCCAAGACCTGTAGGGGGCGCGGGGCGCCCCCGCCTGGAAGCCTAGCGCACAGCATGCGGGAAGCGAGCCTCCTCGGGAGAAGAGGAGGCAGCCCAGCTGCGTGCGTCTGCACTCACTCCTTGGGCGGAGCCCAGTGAGCCTCCAGTACGGCAGAGCTCCAGCTCTGCTCAGAGGCCCGATCTGGCAGAGTTGCTGGCGTGAGGCTGCTCTGCCCTGGGCGAGCCTTGCCCAGACTTGCCTCGCTGCTAGGCTTCCTGCCCGGGAAGGAGCAGGCTGCGCCAGACAGGCAGACGCTCCTGGCGCCTTCCTGGCCTCAGCTCCACTCCTGCCTTGCCTTTGCACCTAGTCCCCAGGCGTCCTTGCGGAGGGCTTAGGGGCCGGTGGGGTGCACGCTGCCAAGCCCTCCAGCCGTGAGAGCTCTGTCATAGGGAAGGGAATGGCAAGTGCAGGGCTCCTCCAGCGGTCGCTTGGCCGCCCAGACTCAGCACAGCACGGAGAGCACCAGGCTTCCCAGGGCCCCTGGCTGTGGTCTGCAGCCCCACACACCCGGAGGCTGACTCCGTGAGCGCCCAGAAGGTGCCTGACAGACGTCATTTCCCTAGTGCTCTCCCCACCAGCAGAGACGTGTGCAGGTGGTTGGGGCCTGCCCCTGCGTGTCTGGGCTGCCGCCCACAGCCTCCGCTCAGGGGAAGCAGCCCCTGTGCCAAGACCTGCAGGAGGCGCGGGGCGTCCCTGCCTGGAAGCCAAGTGCACGGTCCGCTTGGAAGCGAGCCTCCTTGGGAAGAGTCGAGGGAGCCAAGCCGCGTGCAGCTGCAAGCCCTGCTTGGGCCGAGCCGAGTGTGCCTCCAGGACGGCAGAGCTCCAGCTCTGCTCAGAGGTCGGATCTAGTCACGTGCCTTGCGCGAGGCTGCTCTGCCCTGGGCGAGACTTGCCCAGGCTTGCCTCGCTGCTAGGCTTGCTGCCCGGGAAGGAGCAGGCTGCGCGATGCTGGGAGAGGCCACTGGCGCCTTCCTGGCCTCAGCTCCACTCCTGCCTTGCCTTTGCATCTAGGCCCCGAGCGTCCTTGGGGAAGGCTTAGGAGCCGGTGGCTTGCACACTGCCAAGCCCTCCAGCAGTGAGGCCTCTCTTAGAGGGGAGGGGAGGGCAAGTGCAGGGCTCCTCCAGCGCTCGCTTGGCGCCCAGACTCAGCGCCGCACGGAGAGCACAAGGCTCCCAGGTCCCCTGGCTGTGGTCTGCAGCCCCACACACCCGGAGGCTGACTCCGTGGGCGCCCAGAAGGTGCCTGACAGACGTCATGTCCCTAGCGCTCTGCTCCCCAGCAGAGACGTGTGCAGGTGGTGGGGCCTGCCCCTACGTGTCTGGGCTCCCGCCGGCAGCCCCAGCTCAAGGGAAGCAGCCCCTGAGGCAAGACCTGTAGGAGGCGCGGGGAGTCCTGCCTGGAAGCCAAGTGCAGAGTACGCTTGGAAGGGAGCCTCCTTGGGAAGAGTCGAGGGAGCCAAGCCAGGTGCAGCTGCCATCCCTGCTTGGGCCGAGCCGAGTGTGCCTCCAGTACGGCAGAGCTCCAGCTCTGCTCAGAGGCCGGATCCAGTCAAGTGCCTTGCGCGAGGCTGCTCTGCCCTGGGCGAGACTTGCCCAGGCTTGCCTCGCTGCTAGGCTTGCTGCCCAGGAAGGAGCAGGCTGCGCGATGCTGGGAGAGGCCACTGGCGCCTTCCTGGCCTCAGCTCCACTCCTGCCTTGCCTTTGCATCTAGGCCCCAGGCGTCCGTGGGGAAGGCTTAGGAGCCGGTGTCTTGCACACTGCCAAGCCCTCCAGCAGTGAGGCCTCTCTTAGAGGGGAGGGGAGGGCAAGTGCAGGGCTCCTCCAGCGCTCGCTTGGCCGCCCAGACTCAGCACAGCACAGAGAGCACAAGGCTCCCAGGTCCCCTGGCTGTGGTCTGCAGCCCCACACACCCGGAGGCTGACTCCGTGGGCGCCCAGAAGGTGCCTGACAGACGTCATGTCCCTAGCGCTCTGCTCCCCAGCAGAGACGTGTGCAGGTGGTGGGGCCTGCCCCTGCGTGTCTGGGCTCCCGCCGGCAGCCCCAGCTCCAGGGAAGCCGCGCCTGAGCCAAGACCTGTAGGGGGCGCGGGGCGCCCCCGCCTGGAAGCCTAGCGCACAGCATGCGGGAAGCGAGCCTCCTCGGGAGAAGAGGAGGCAGCCCAGCTGCGTGCGTCTGCACTCACTCCTTGGGCGGAGCCCAGTGAGCCTCCAGTACGGCAGAGCTCCAGCTCTGCTCAGAGGCCCGATCTGGCAGAGTTGCTGGCGTGAGGCTGCTCTGCCCTGGGCGAGCCTTGCCCAGACTTGCCTCGCTGCTAGGCTTCCTGCCCGGGAAGGAGCAGGCTGCGCCAGACAGGCAGACGCTCCTGGCGCCTTCCTGGCCTCAGCTCCACTCCTGCCTTGCCTTTGCACCTAGTCCCCAGGCGTCCTTGCGGAGGGCTTAGGGGCCGGTGGGGTGCACGCTGCCAAGCCCTCCAGCCGTGAGAGCTCTGTCATAGGGAAGGGAATGGCAAGTGCAGGGCTCCTCCAGCGGTCGCTTGGCCGCCCAGACTCAGCACAGCACGGAGAGCACCAGGCTTCCCAGGGCCCCTGGCTGTGGTCTGCAGCCCCACACACCCGGAGGCTGACTCCGTGAGCGCCCAGAAGGTGCCTGACAGACGTCATTTCCCTAGTGCTCTCCCCACCAGCAGAGACGTGTGCAGGTGGTTGGGGCCTGCCCCTGCGTGTCTGGGCTGCCGCCCACAGCCTCCGCTCAGGGGAAGCAGCCCCTGTGCCAAGACCTGCAGGAGGCGCGGGGCGTCCCTGCCTGGAAGCCAAGTGCACGGTCCGCTTGGAAGCGAGCCTCCTTGGGAAGAGTCGAGGGAGCCAAGCCGCGTGCAGCTGCAAGCCCTGCTTGGGCCGAGCCGAGTGTGCCTCCAGGACGGCAGAGCTCCAGCTCTGCTCAGAGGCCGGATCTAGTCAAGTGCCTTGCGCGAGGCTGCTCTGCCCTGGGCGAGACTTGCCCAGGCTTGCCTCGCTGCTAGGCTTGCTGCCCGGGAAGGAGCAGGCTGTGCGATGCTGGGAGATGCCACTGGCGCCTTCCTGGCCTCAGCTCCACTCCTGCCTTGCCTTTGCATCTAGGCCCCGGGCGTCCTTGGGGAAGGCTTAGGAGCCGGTGGCTTGCACACTGCCGAGCCCTCCAGCAGTGAGGCCTCTCGTAGAGGGGAGGGGAGGGCAAGTGCAGGGCTCCACCAGCGGTTGCTTGGCCGCCCAGACTCAGCGCCGCACGGAGAGCACAAAGCTCCCAGGTCCCCTGGCTGTGGTCTGCAGCCCCACACTCCCGGAGGCTGACTCCGTGGGCGCCCAGAAGGTGCCTGACAGACGTCATGTCCCTAGCGCTCTGCTCCCCAGCAGAGACGTGTGCAGGTGGTGGGGCCTGCCCCTGCGTGTCTGGGCTCCCGCCGGCAGCCCCAGCTCCAGGGAAGCCGCGCCTGAGCCAAGACCTGTAGGGGGCGCGGGGCGCCCCCGCCTGGAAGCCTAGCGCACAGCATGCGGGAAGCGAGCCTCCTCGGGAGAAGAGGAGGCAGCCCAGCTGCGTGCGTCTGCACTCACTCCTTGGGCGGAGCCCAGTGAGCCTCCAGTACGGCAGAGCTCCAGCTCTGCTCAGAGGCCCGATCTGGCAGAGTTGCTGGCGTGAGGCTGCTCTGCCCTGGGCGAGCCTTGCCCAGACTTGCCTCGCTGCTAGGCTTCCTGCCCGGGAAGGAGCAGGCTGCGCCAGACAGGCAGACGCTCCTGGCGCCTTCCTGGCCTCAGCTCCACTCCTGCCTTGCCTTTGCACCTAGTCCCCAGGCGTCCTTGCGGAGGGCTTAGGGGCCGGTGGGGTGCACGCTGCCAAGCCCTCCAGCCGTGAGAGCTCTGTCATAGGGAAGGGAATGGCAAGTGCAGGGCTCCTCCAGCGGTCGCTTGGCCGCCCAGACTCAGCACAGCACGGAGAGCACCAGGCTTCCCAGGGCCCCTGGCTGTGGTCTGCAGCCCCACACACCCGGAGGCTGACTCCGTGAGCGCCCAGAAGGTGCCTGACAGACGTCATTTCCCTAGTGCTCTCCCCACCAGCAGAGACGTGTGCAGGTGGTTGGGGCCTGCCCCTGCGTGTCTGGGCTGCCGCCCACAGCCTCCGCTCAGGGGAAGCAGCCCCTGTGCCAAGACCTGCAGGAGGCGCGGGGCGTCCCTGCCTGGAAGCCAAGTGCACGGTCCGCTTGGAAGCGAGCCTCCTTGGGAAGAGTCGAGGGAGCCAAGCCGCGTGCAGCTGCAAGCCCTGCTTGGGCCGAGCCGAGTGTGCCTCCAGGACGGCAGAGCTCCAGCTCTGCTCAGAGGTCGGATCTAGTCACGTGCCTTGCGCGAGGCTGCTCTGCCCTGGGCGAGACTTGCCCAGGCTTGCCTCGCTGCTAGGCTTGCTGCCCGGGAAGGAGCAGGCTGCGCGATGCTGGGAGAGGCCACTGGCGCCTTCCTGGCCTCAGCTCCACTCCTGCCTTGCCTTTGCATCTAGGCCCCGAGCGTCCTTGGGGAAGGCTTAGGAGCCGGTGGCTTGCACACTGCCAAGCCCTCCAGCAGTGAGGCCTCTCTTAGAGGGGAGGGGAGGGCAAGTGCAGGGCTCCTCCAGCGCTCGCTTGGCGCCCAGACTCAGCGCCGCACGGAGAGCACAAGGCTCCCAGGTCCCCTGGCTGTGGTCTGCAGCCCCACACACCCGGAGGCTGACTCCGTGGGCGCCCAGAAGGTGCCTGACAGACGTCATGTCCCTAGCGCTCTGCTCCCCAGCAGAGACGTGTGCAGGTGGTGGGGCCTGCCCCTACGTGTCTGGGCTCCCGCCGGCAGCCCCAGCTCAAGGGAAGCAGCCCCTGAGGCAAGACCTGTAGGAGGCGCGGGGAGTCCTGCCTGGAAGCCAAGTGCAGAGTACGCTTGGAAGGGAGCCTCCTTGGGAAGAGTCGAGGGAGCCAAGCCAGGTGCAGCTGCCATCCCTGCTTGGGCCGAGCCGAGTGTGCCTCCAGTACGGCAGAGCTCCAGCTCTGCTCAGAGGCCGGATCCAGTCAAGTGCCTTGCGCGAGGCTGCTCTGCCCTGGGCGAGACTTGCCCAGGCTTGCCTCGCTGCTAGGCTTGCTGCCCAGGAAGGAGCAGGCTGCGCGATGCTGGGAGAGGCCACTGGCGCCTTCCTGGCCTCAGCTCCACTCCTGCCTTGCCTTTGCATCTAGGCCCCAGGCGTCCGTGGGGAAGGCTTAGGAGCCGGTGTCTTGCACACTGCCAAGCCCTCCAGCAGTGAGGCCTCTCTTAGAGGGGAGGGGAGGGCAAGTGCAGGGCTCCTCCAGCGCTCGCTTGGCCGCCCAGACTCAGCACAGCACAGAGAGCACAAGGCTCCCAGGTCCCCTGGCTGTGGTCTGCAGCCCCACACACCCGGAGGCTGACTCCGTGGGCGCCCAGAAGGTGCCTGACAGACGTCATGTCCCTAGCGCTCTGCTCCCCAGCAGAGACGTGTGCAGGTGGTGGGGCCTGCCCCTGCGTGTCTGGGCTCCCGCCGGCAGCCCCAGCTCAAGGGAAGCAGCCCCTGAGGCAAGACCTGTAGGAGGCGCGGGGCGCCCCCGCCTGGAAGCCTAGTGCACAGCATGCGGGAAGCGAGCCTCCTCGGGAGAAGAGGAGGCAGCGCAGCTGCGTGCGTCTGCAATCACTCCTTGGGCGGAGCCCAGTGAGCCTCCAGTACGGCAGAGCTCCAGCTCTGCTCAGAGGCCCGATCTGGCAGAGTTGCTGGTGTGAGGCTGCTCTGCCCTGGGCGAGCCTTGCCCAGACTTGCCTCGCTGCTAGGCTTCCTGCCCGGGAAGGAGCAGGCTGCGCCAGACAGGCAGACGCTCCTGGCGCCTTCCTGGCCTCAGCTCCACTCCTGCCTTGCCTTTGTACCTAGTCCCCAGGCGTCCTTGCGGACGGCTTAGGGGCCCGTGGGTTGCACGCTGCCAAGCCCTCCAGCCGTGAGAGCTCTGTCATAGGGAAGGGAATGGCAAGTGCAGGGCTCCTCCAGCGGTCGCTTGGCCGCCCAGACTCAGCACAGCACGGAGAGCCCCAGGCTCCCAGGGCCCCTGGCTGTGGTCTGCAGCCCCACACACCCGGAGGCTGACTCCGTGAGCGCCCAGAAGGTGCCTGACAGACGTCATTTCCCTAGTGCTCTCCCTACCAGCAGAGACGTGGGCAGGTGGTTGGGGCCTGCCCCTGCGTGTCTGGGCTGCCGCCCACAGCCTCAGCTCAGGGGAAGCAGCCCCTGTGCCAAGACTGGCAGGAGGCGCGGGGAGTCCTGCCTGGAAGCCAAGTGCAGAGTACGCTTGGAAGGGAGCCTCCTTGGGAAGAGTCGAGGGAGCCAAGCCAGGTGCAGCTGCCATCCCTGCTTGGGCCGAGCCGAGTGTGCCTCCAGTACGGCAGAGCTCCAGCTCTGCTCAGAGGCCGGATCCAGTCAAGTGCCTTGCGCGAGGCTGCTCTGCCCTGGGCGAGACTTGCCCAGGCTTGCCTCGCTGCTAGGCTTGCTGCCCAGGAAGGAGCAGGCTGCGCGATGCTGGGAGAGGCCACTGGCGCCTTCCTGGCCTCAGCTCCACTCCTGCCTTGCCTTTGCATCTAGGCCCCAGGCGTCCGTGGGGAAGGCTTAGGAGCCGGTGTCTTGCACACTCCCATGCCCTCCAGCAGTGAGGCCTCTCTTAGAGGGGAGGGGAGGGCAAGTGCAGGGCTCCTCCAGCGCTCGCTTGGCCGCCCAGACTCAGCGCCGCACGGAGAGCACAAGGCTCCCAGGTCCCCTGGCTGTGGTCTGCAGCCCCACACACCCGGAGGCTGACTCCGTGGGCGCCCAGAAGGTGCCTGACAGACGTCATGTCCCTAGCGCTCTGCTCCCCAGCAGAGACGTGTGCAGGTGGTGGGGCCTGCCCCTGCGTGTCTGGGCTCCCGCCGGCAGCCCCAGCTCAAGGGAAGCAGCCCCTGAGGCAAGACCTGTAGGAGGCGCGGGGCGCCCCCGCCTGGAAGCCTAGTGCACAGCATGCGGGAAGCGAGCCTCCTCGGGAGAAGAGGAGGCAGCGCAGCTGCGTGCGTCTGCAATCACTCCTTGGGCGGAGCCCAGTGAGCCTCCAGTACGGCAGAGCTCCAGCTCTGCTCAGAGGCCCGATCTGGCAGAGTTGCTGGCGTGAGGCTGCTCTGCCCTGGGCGAGCCTTGCCCAGACTTGCCTCGCTGCTAGGCTTCCTGCCCGGGAAGGAGCAGGCTGCGCCAGACAGGCAGACGCTCCTGGCGCCTTCCTGGCCTCAGCTCCACTACTGCCTTTCCTTTGTACCTAGTCCCCAGGCGTCCTTGCGGACGGCTTAGGGGCCCGTGGGTTGCACGCTGCCAAGCCCTCCAGCCGTGAGAGCTCTGTCATAGGGAAGGGAATGGCAAGTGCAGGGCTCCTCCAGCGGTCGCTTGGCCGCCCAGACTCAGCACAGCACGGAGAGCCCCAGGCTCCCAGGGCCCCTGGCTGTGTTCTGCAGCCCCACACACCCGGAGGCTGACTCCGTGAGCGCCCAGAAGGTGCCTGACAGACGTCATTTCCCTAGTGCTCTCCCTACCAGCAGAGACGTGGGCAGGTGGTTGGGGCCTGCCCCTGCGTGTCTGGGCTGCCGCCCACAGCCTCAGCTCAGGGGAAGCAGCCCCTGTGCCAAGACTGGCAGGAGGCGCGGGGAGTCCTGCCTGGAAGCCAAGTGCAGAGTACGCTTGGAAGGGAGCCTCCTTGGGAAGAGTCGAGGGAGCCAAGCCAGGTGCAGCTGCCATCCCTGCTTGGGCCGAGCCGAGTGTGCCTCCAGTACGGCAGAGCTCCAGCTCTGCTCAGAGGCCGGATCCAGTCAAGTGCCTTGCGCGAGGCTGCTCTGCCCTGGGCGAGACTTGCCCAGGCTTGCCTCGCTGCTAGGCTTGCTGCCCAGGAAGGAGCAGGCTGCGCGATGCTGGGAGAGGCCACTGGCGCCTTCCTGGCCTCAGCTCCACTCCTGCCTTGCCTTTGCATCTAGGCCCCAGGCGTCCGTGGGGAAGGCTTAGGAGCCGGTGGCTTGCACACTGCCAAGCCCTCCAGCAGTGAGGCCTCTCTTAGAGGGGAGGGGAGGGCAAGTGCAGGGCTCCTCCAGCGCTCGCTTGGCCGCCCAGACTCAGCACAGCACGGAGAGCACAAGGCTCCCAGGTCCCCTGGCTGTGGTCTGCAGCCCCACACACCCGGAGGCTGACTCCGTGGGCGCCCAGAAGGTGCCTGACAGACGTCATTTCCCTAGTGCTCTCCCCACCAGCAGAGACGTGGGCAGGTGGTTGGGGCCTGCCCCTGCGTGTCTGGGCTGCCGCCCACAGCCTCAGCTCAGGGGAAGCAGCCCCTGTGCCAAGACTGGCAGGAGGCGCGGGGCGTCCCTGCCTGGAAGCCAAGTGCAGAGCACGCTTGGAAGCGAGCCTCCTTGGGAAGAGTCGAGGGAGCCTAGCCGCGTGCAGCTGCAATCCCTGCTTGGGCCGAGCCGAGTGTGCCTCCAGTACGGCAGAGCTCCAGCTCTGCTCAGAGGCCGGATCCAGTCAAGTGCCTTGCGCGAGGCTGCTCTGCCCTGGGCGAGACTTGCCCAGGCTTGTCTCGCTGCTAGGCTTGCTGCCCAGGAAGGAGCAGGCTGCGTGATGCTGGGAGAGGCCACTGGCGCCTTCCTGGCCTCAGCTCCACTCCTGCCTTGCCTTTGCATCTAGGCCCCAGGCGTCCGTGCGGAAGGCTTAGGAGCCGGTGGCTTGCACACTGCCAAGCCCTCCAGCAGTGAGGCCTCTCTTACAGGGGAGGGGAGGGCAAGTGCAGGGCTCCTCCAGCGCTCGCTTGGCCGCCCAGACTCAGCGCCGCACGGAGAGCACAAGGCTCCCAGGTCCCCTGGCTGTGGTCTGCAGCCCCACACACCCGGAGGCTGACTCCGTGGGCGCCCAGAAGGTGCCTGACAGACGTCATGTCCCTAGCGCTCTGCTCCCCAGCAGAGACGTGTGCAGGTGGTGGGGCCTGCCCCTGCGTGTCTGGGCACCCGCCGGCAGCCCCAGCTCAAGGGAAGCAGCCCCTGAGGCAAGACCTGTAGGAGGCGCGGGGCGCCCCCGCCTGGAAGCCTAGTGCACAGCATGCGGGAAGCGAGCCTCCGCGGGAGAAGAGGAGGCAGCGCAGCTGCGTGCGTCTGCAATCACTCCTTGGGCGGAGCCCAGTGAGCCTCCAGTACGGCAGAGCTCCAGCTCTGCTCAGAGGCCCGATCTGGCAGAGTTGCTGGCGTGAGGCTGCTCTGCCCTGGGCGAGCCTTGCCCAGACTTGCCTCGCTGCTAGGCTTCCTGCCCGGGAAGGAGCAGGCTGCGCCAGACAGGCAGACGCTCCTGGCGCCTTCCTGGCCTCAGCTCCACTCCTGCCTTGCCTTTGCATCTAGGCCCCAGGCGTCCTTGCGGAGGGCTTAGGGGCCGGTGGGGTGCACGCTGCCAAGCCGTCCAGCCGTGAGAGCTCTGTCATAGGGAAGGGAATGGCAAGTGCAGGGCTCCTCCAGCGCTCGCTTGGCCGCCCAGACTCAGCACAGCACGGAGTGCCCCAGGCTCCCAGGGCCCCTGGATGTGGTCTGCAGCCCCACACACCCGGAGGCTGACTCCGTGAGCGCCCAGAAGGAGCCTGACAGACGTCATTTCCCTAGTGCTCTCCCTACCAGCAGAGACGTGGGCAGGTGGTTGGGGCCTGCCCCTGCGTGTCTGGGCTGCCGCCCACAGCCTCAGCTCAGGGGAAGCAGCCCCTGTGCCAAGACTGGCAGGAGGCGCGGGGAGTCCTGCCTGGAAGCCAAGTGCAGAGTACGCTTGGAAGCGAGCCTCCTTGGGAAGAGTCGAGGGAGCCAAGCCAGGTGCAGCTGCCATCCCTGCTTGGGCCGAGCCGAGTGTGCCTCCAGTACGGCAGAGCTCCAGCTCTGCTCAGAGGCCGGATCCAGTCAAGTGCCTTGCGCGAGGCTGCTCTGCCCTGGGCGAGACTTGCCCAGGCTTGCCTCGCTGCTAGGCTTGCTGCCCAGGAAGGAGCAGGCTGCGCGATGCTGGGAGAGGCCACTGGCGCCTTCCTGGCCTCAGCTCCACTCCTGCCTTGACTTTGCATCTAGGCCCCAGGCGTCCGTGCGGAAGGCTTAGGAGCCGGTGGCTTGCACACTGCCAAGCCCTCCAGCAGTGAGGCCTCTCTTAGAGGGGAGGGGAGGGCAAGTGCAGGGCTCCTCCAGCGCTCGCTTGGCCGCCCAGACTCAGCGCCGCACGGAGAGCACAAGGCTCCCAGGTCCCCTGGCTGTGGTCTGCAGCCCCACACACCCGGAGGCTGACTCCGTGGGCGCCCAGAAGGTGCCTGACAGACGTCATATCCCTAGCGCTCTGCTCCCCAGCAGAGACGTGTGCAGGTGGTGGGGCCTGCCCCTGCGTGTCTGGGCTCCCGCCGGCAGCCCCAGCTCAAGGGAAGCAGCCCCTGAGGCAAGACCTGTAGGAGGCGCGGGGCGCCCCCGCCTGGAAGCTTAGTGCACAGCATGCGGGAAGCGAGCCTCCGCGGGAGAAGAGGAGGCAGCGCAGCTGCGTGCGTCTGCAATAACTCCTTGGGCGGAGCCCAGTGAGCCTCCAGTACGGCAGAGCTCCAGCTCTGCTCAGAGGCCCGATCTGGCAGAGTTGCTGGTGTGAGGCTGCTCTGCCCTGGGTGAGCCTTGCCCAGACTTGCCTCGCTGCTAGGCTTCCTGCCCGGGAAGGAGCAGGCTGCGCCAGACAGGCAGACGCTCCTGGCGCCTTCCTGGCCTCAGCTCCACTCCTGCCTTGCCTTTGCACCTAGTCCCCAGGCGTCCTTGCG
Source organism: Budorcas taxicolor (assembly GCF_023091745.1). Classification (NCBI taxonomy): domain Eukaryota; kingdom Metazoa; phylum Chordata; class Mammalia; order Artiodactyla; family Bovidae; genus Budorcas; species Budorcas taxicolor. The sequence goes on from NW_026291555.1 coordinate 130,128, forward strand.
GAGGGCTTAGGGGCCGGTGGGTTGCACGCTGCCAAGCCGTCCAGCCGTGAGAGCTCTGTCATAGGGAAGGGAATGGCAAGTGCAGGGCTCCTCCAGCGCTCGCTTGGCCGCCCAGACTCAGCACAGCACGGAGAGCCCCAGGCTCCCAGGGCCCCTGGCTGTGGTCTGCAGCCCCACACACCCGGAGGCTGACTCCGTGAGCGCCCAGAAGGAGCCTGACAGACGTCATTTCCCTAGTGCTCTCCCCACCAGCAGAGACGTGGGCAGGTGGTTGGGGCCTGCCCCTGCGTGTCTGGGCTGCCGCCCACAGCCTCAGCTCAGGGGAAGCAGCCCCTGTGCCAAGACTGGCAGGAGGCGCGGGGAGTCCTGCCTGGAAGCCAAGTGCAGAGTACGCTTGGAAGCGAGCCTCCTTGGGAAGAGTCGAGGGAGCCAAGCCAGGTGCAGCTGCCATCCCTGCTTGGGCCGAGCCGAGTGTGCCTCCAGTAAGGCAGAGCTCCAGCTCTGCTCAGAGGCCGGATCCAGTCAAGTGCCTTGCTCGAGGCTGCTCTGCCCTGGGCGAGACTTGCCCAGGCTTGCCTCGCTGCTAGGCTTGCTGCCCAGGAAGGAGCAGGCTGCGCGATGCTGGGAGAGGCCACTGGCGCCTTCCTGGCCTCAGCTCCACTCCTGCCTTGCCTTTGCATTTGGCCCCAGGCGTCCGTGCGGAAGGCTTAGGAGCCGGTGGCTTGCACACTGCCAAGCCCTCCAGCAGTGAGGCCTCTCTTAGAGGGGAGGGGAGGGCAAGTGCAGGGCTCCTCCAACGCTCGCTTGGCCGCCCAGACTCAGCGCCGCACGGAGAGCACAAGGCTCCCAGGTCCCCTGGCTGTGGTCTGCAGCCCCACACACCCGGAGGCTGACTCCGTGGGCGCCCAGAAGGTGCCTGACAGACGTCATGTCCCTAGCGCTCTGCTCCCCAGCAGAGACGTGTGCAGGTGGTGGGGCCTGCCCCTGCGTGTCTGGGCTCCCGCCGGCAGCCCCAGCTCAAGGGAAGCAGCCCCTGAGGCAAGACCTGTAGGAGGCGCGGGGCGCCCCCGCCTGGAAGCCTAGTGCACAGCATGCGGGAAGCGAGCCTCCTCGGGAGAAGAGGAGGCAGCGCAGCTGCGTGCGTCTGCAATCACTCCTTGGGCGGAGCCCAGTGAGCCTCCAGTACGGCAGAGCTCCAGCTCTGCTCAGAGGCCCGATCTGGCAGAGTTGCTGGCGTGTGGCTGCTCTGCCCTGGGCGAGCCTTGCCCAGACTTGCCTCGTTGCTAGGCTTCCTGCCCGGGAAGGAGCAGGCTGCGCCAGACAGGCAGACGCTCCTGGCTCCTTCCTGGCCTCAGCTCCACTCCTGCCTTTCCTTTGCACCTAGTCCCCAGGCGTCCTTGCGGAGGGCTTAGGGGCCGGTGGGTTGCACGCTGCCAAGCCCTCCAGCCGTGAGAGCTCTGTCATAGGGAAGGGAATGGCAAGTGCAGGGCTCCTCCAGCGCTCGCTTGGCCGCCCAGACTCAGCACAGCACGGAGAGCCCCAGGCTCCCAGGGCCCCTGGCTGTGGTCTGCAGCCCCACACACCCGGAGGCTGACTCCGTGAGCGCCCAGAAGGTGCCTGACAGACGTCATTTCCCTAGTGCTCTCCCCACCAGCAGAGACGTGGGCAGGTGGTTGGGGCCTGCCCCTGCGTGTCTGGGCTGCCGCCCACAGCCTCAGCTCAGGGGAAGCAGCCCCTGTGCCAAGACTGGCAGGAGGCGCGGGGAGTCCTGCCTGGAAGCCAAGTGCAGAGTACGCTTGGAAGGGAGCCTCCTTGGGAAGAGTCGAGGGAGCCAAGCCAGGTGCAGCTGCCATCCCTGCTTGGGCCGAGCCGAGTGTGCCTCCAGTACGGCAGAGCTCCAGCTCTGCTCAGAGGCCGGATCCAGTCAAGTGCCTTGCGCGAGGCTGCTCTGCCCTGGGCGAGACTTGCCCAGGCTTGCCTCGCTGCTAGGCTTGCTGCCCAGGAAGGAGCAGGCTGCGCGATGCTGGGAGAGGCCACTGGCGCCTTCCTGGCCTCAGCTCCACTCCTGCCTTGCCTTTGCATCTAGGCCCCAGGCGTCCGTGCGGAAGGCTTAGGAGCCGGTGGCTTGCACACTGCCAAGCCCTCCAGCAGTGAGGCCTCTCTTAGAGGGGAGGGGAGGGCAAGTGCAGGGCTCCTCCAGCGCTCGCTTGGCCGCCCAGACTCAGCACAGCACGGAGAGCACAAGGCTCCCAGGTCCCCTGGCTGTGGTCTGCAGCCCCACACACCCGGAGGCTGACTCCGTGGGCGCCCAGAAGGTGCCTGACAGACGTCATGTCCCTAGCGCTCTGCTCCCCAGCAGAGACGTGTGCAGGTGGTGGGGCCTGCCCCTGCGTGTCTGGGCTCCCGCCGGCAGCCCCAGCTCAAGGGAAGCAGCCCCTGAGGCAAGACCTGTAGGAGGCGCGGGGCGCCCCCGCCTGGAAGCCTAGTGCACAGCATGCGGGAAGCGAGCCTCCTCGGGAGAAGAGGAGGCAGCGCAGCTGCGTGCGTCTGCAATAACTCCTTGGGCGGAGCCCAGTGAGCCTCCAGTACGGCAGAGCTCCAGCTCTGCTCAGAGGCCCGATCTGGAAGAGTTGCTGGCGTGAGGCTGCTCTGCCCTGGGCGAGCCTTGCCCAGACTTGCCTCGTTGCTAGGCTTCCTGCCCGGGAAGGAGCAGGCTGCGCCAGACAGGCAGACGCTCCTGGTGCCTTCCTGGCCTCAGCTCCACTCCTGCCTTGCCTTTGCACCTAGTCCCCAGGCGTCCTTGCGGAGGGCTTAGGGGCCGGTGGGTTGCACGCTGCCAAGCCCTCCAGCCGTGAGAGCTCTGTCATAGGGAAGGGAATGGCAAGTGCAGGGCTCCTCCAGCGCTCGCTTGGCCGCCCAGACTCAGCACAGCACGGAGAGCCCCAGGCTCCCAGGGCCCCTGGATGTGGTCTGCAGCCCCACACACCCGGAGGCTGACTCCGTGAGCGCCCAGAAGGAGCCTGACAGACGTCATTTCCCTAGTGCTCTCCCTACCAGCAGAGACGTGGGCAGGTGGTTGGGGCCTGCCCCTGCGTGTCTGGGCTGCCGCCCACAGCCTCAGCTCAGGGGAAGCAGCCCCTGTGCCAAGACTGGCAGGAGGCGCGGGGAGTCCTGCCTGGAAGCCAAGTGCAGAGTACGCTTGGAAGCGAGCCTCCTTGGGAAGAGTCGAGGGAGCCAAGCCAGGTGCAGCTGCCATCCCTGCTTGGGCCGAGCCGAGTGTGCCTCCAGTACGGCAGAGCTCCAGCTCTGCTCAGAGGCCGGATCCAGTCAAGTGCCTTGCGCGAGGCTGCTCTGCCCTGGGCGAGACTTGCCCAGGCTTGCCTCGCTGCTAGGCTTGCTGCCCAGGAAGGAGCAGGCTGCGCGATGCTGGGAGAGGCCACTGGCGCCTTCCTGGCCTCAGCTCCACTCCTGCCTTGACTTTGCATCTAGGCCCCAGGCGTCCGTGCGGAAGGCTTAGGAGCCGGTGGCTTGCACACTGCCAAGCCCTCCAGCAGTGAGGCCTCTCTTAGAGGGGAGGGGAGGGCAAGTGCAGGGCTCCTCCAGCGCTCGCTTGGCCGCCCAGACTCAGCGCCGCACGGAGAGCACAAGGCTCCCAGGTCCCCTGGCTGTGGTCTGCAGCCCCACACACCCGGAGGCTGACTCCGTGGGCGCCCAGAAGGTGCCTGACAGACGTCATATCCCTAGCGCTCTGCTCCCCAGCAGAGACGTGTGCAGGTGGTGGGGCCTGCCCCTGCGTGTCTGGGCTCCCGCCGGCAGCCCCAGCTCAAGGGAAGCAGCCCCTGAGGCAAGACCTGTAGGAGGCGCGGGGCGCCCCCGCCTGGAAGCTTAGTGCACAGCATGCGGGAAGCGAGCCTCCGCGGGAGAAGAGGAGGCAGCGCAGCTGCGTGCGTCTGCAATAACTCCTTGGGCGGAGCCCAGTGAGCCTCCAGTACGGCAGAGCTCCAGCTCTGCTCAGAGGCCCGATCTGGCAGAGTTGCTGGTGTGAGGCTGCTCTGCCCTGGGTGAGCCTTGCCCAGACTTGCCTCGCTGCTAGGCTTCCTGCCCGGGAAGGAGCAGGCTGCGCCAGACAGGCAGACGCTCCTGGCGCCTTCCTGGCCTCAGCTCCACTCCTGCCTTGCCTTTGCACCTAGTCCCCAGGCGTCCTTGCGGAGGGCTTAGGGGCCGGTGGGTTGCACGCTGCCAAGCCGTCCAGCCGTGAGAGCTCTGTCATAGGGAAGGGAATGGCAAGTGCAGGGCTCCTCCAGCGCTCGCTTGGCCGCCCAGACTCAGCACAGCACGGAGAGCCCCAGGCTCCCAGGGCCCCTGGCTGTGGTCTGCAGCCCCACACACCCGGAGGCTGACTCCGTGAGCGCCCAGAAGGAGCCTGACAGACGTCATTTCCCTAGTGCTCTCCCCACCAGCAGAGACGTGGGCAGGTGGTTGGGGCCTGCCCCTGCGTGTCTGGGCTGCCGCCCACAGCCTCAGCTCAGGGGAAGCAGCCCCTGTGCCAAGACTGGCAGGAGGCGCGGGGAGTCCTGCCTGGAAGCCAAGTGCAGAGTACGCTTGGAAGCGAGCCTCCTTGGGAAGAGTCGAGGGAGCCAAGCCAGGTGCAGCTGCCATCCCTGCTTGGGCCGAGCCGAGTGTGCCTCCAGTAAGGCAGAGCTCCAGCTCTGCTCAGAGGCCGGATCCAGTCAAGTGCCTTGCTCGAGGCTGCTCTGCCCTGGGCGAGACTTGCCCAGGCTTGCCTCGCTGCTAGGCTTGCTGCCCAGGAAGGAGCAGGCTGCGCGATGCTGGGAGAGGCCACTGGCGCCTTCCTGGCCTCAGCTCCACTCCTGCCTTGACTTTGCATCTAGGCCCCAGGCGTCCGTGCGGAAGGCTTAGGAGCCGGTGGCTTGCACACTGCCAAGCCCTCCAGCAGTGAGGCCTCTCTTAGAGGGGAGGGGAGGGCAAGTGCAGGGCTCCTCCAGCGCTCGCTTGGCCGCCCAGACTCAGCGCCGCACGGAGAGCACAAGGCTCCCAGGTCCCCTGGCTGTGGTCTGCAGCCCCACACACCCGGAGGCTGACTCCGTGGGCGCCCAGAAGTTGCCTGACAGACGTCATATCCCTAGCGCTCTGCTCCCCAGCAGAGACGTGTGCAGGTGGTGGGGCCTGCCCCTGCGTGTCTGGGCTCCCGCCGGCAGCCCCAGCTCAAGGGAAGCAGCCCCTGAGGCAAGACCTGTAGGAGGCGCGGGGCGCCCCCGCCTGGAAGCTTAGTGCACAGCATGCGGGAAGCGAGCCTCCGCGGGAGAAGAGGAGGCAGCGCAGCTGCGTGCGTCTGCAATAACTCCTTGGGCGGAGCCCAGTGAGCCTCCAGTACGGCAGAGCTCCAGCTCTGCTCAGAGGCCCGATCTGGCAGAGTTGCTGGTGTGAGGCTGCTCTGCCCTGGGTGAGCCTTGCCCAGACTTGCCTCGCTGCTAGGCTTCCTGCCCGGGAAGGAGCAGGCTGCGCCAGACAGGCAGACGCTCCTGGCTCCTTCCTGGCCTCAGCTCCACTCCTGCCTTGCCTTTGCACCTAGTCCCCAGGCGTCCTTGCGGAGGGCTTAGGGGCCGGTGGGTTGCACGCTGCCAAGCCGTCCAGCCGTGAGAGCTCTGTCATAGGGAAGGGAATGGCAAGTGCAGGGCTCCTCCAGCGCTCGCTTGGCCGCCCAGACTCAGCACAGCACGGAGAGCCCCAGGCTCCCAGGGCCCCTGGCTGTGGTCTGCAGCCCCACACACCCAGAGGCTGACTCCGTGAGCGCCCAGAAGGAGCCTGACAGACGTCATTTCCCTAGTGCTCTCCCCACCAGCAGAGACGTGGGCAGGTGGTTGGGGCCTGCCCCTGCGTGTCTGGGCTGCCGCCCACAGCCTCAGCTCAGGGGAAGCAGCCCCTGTGCCAAGACTGGCAGGAGGCGCGGGGAGTCCTGCCTGGAAGCCAAGTGCAGAGTACGCTTGGAAGCGAGCCTCCTTGGGAAGAGTCGAGGGAGCCAAGCCAGGTGCAGCTGCCATCCCTGCTTGGGCCAAGCCGAGTGTGCCTCCAGTAAGGCAGAGCTCCAGCTCTGCTCAGAGGCCGGATCCAGTCAAGTGCCTTGCTCGAGGCTGCTCTGCCCTGGGCGAGACTTGCCCAGGCTTGCCTCGCTGCTAGGCTTGCTGCCCAGGAAGGAGCAGGCTGCGCGATGCTGGGAGAGGCCACTGGCGCCTTCCTGGCCTCAGCTCCACTCCTGCCTTGCCTTTGCATCTAGGCCCCAGGCGTCCGTGCGGAAGGCTTAGGAGCCGGTGGCTTGCACACTGCCAAGCCCTCCAGCAGTGAGGCCTCTCTTAGAGGGGAGGGGAGGGCAAGTGCAGGGCTCCTCCAGCGCTCGCTTGGCCGCCCAGACTCAGCGCCGCACGGAGAGCACAAGGCTCCCAGGTCCCCTGGCTGTGGTCTGCAGCCCCACACACCCGGAGGCTGACTCCGTGGGCGCCGAGAAGATGCCTGACAGACGTCATATCCCTAGCGCTCTGCTCCCCAGCAGAGACGTGTGCAGGTGGTGGGGCCTGCCCCTGCGTGTCTGGGCTCCCGCCGGCAGCCCCAGCTCAAGGGAAGCAGCCCCTGAGGCAAGACCTGTAGGAGGCGCGGGGCGCCCCCGCCTGGAAGCCTAGTGCACAGCATGCGGGAAGCGAGCCTCCTCGGGAGAAGAGGAGGCAGCGCAGCTGCGTGCGTCTGCAATAACTCCTTGGGCGGAGCCCAGTGAGCCTCCAGTACGGCAGAGCTCCAGCTCTGCTCAGAGGCCCGATCTGGCAGAGTTGCTGGCGTGTGGCTGCTCTGCCCTGGGCGAGCCTTGCCCAGACTTGCCTCGTTGCTAGGCTTCCTGCCCGGGAAGGAGCAGGCTGCGCCAGACAGGCAGACGCTCCTGGTGCCTTCCTGGCCTCAGCTCCACTCCTGCCTTGCCTTTGCACCTAGTCCCCAGGCGTCCTTGCGGAGGGCTTAGGGGCCGGTGGGTTGCACGCTGCCAAGCCCTCCAGCCGTGAAAGCTCTGTCATAGGGAAGGGAATGGCAAGTGCAGGGCTCCTCCAGCGCTCGCTTGGCCGCCCAGACTCAGCACAGCACGGAGAGCCCCAGGCTCCCAGGGCCCCTGGCTGTGGTCTGCAGCCCCACACACCCGGAGGCTGACTCCGTGGGCGCCGAGAAGGTGCCTGACAGACGTCATATCCCTAGCGCTCTGCTCCCCAGCAGAGACGTGTGCAGGTGGTGGGGCCTGCCCCTGCGTGTCTGGGCTCCCGCCGGCAGCCCCAGCTCAAGGGAAGCAGCCCCTGAGGCAAGACCTGTAGGAGGCGCGGGGCGCCCCCGCCTGGAAGCCTAGTGCACAGCATGCGGGAAGCGAGCCTCCTCGGGAGAAGAGGAGGCAGCGCAGCTGCGTGCGTCTGCAATCACTCCTTGGGCGGAGCCCAGTGAGCCTCCAGTACGGCAGAGCTCCAGCTCTGCTCAGAGGCCCGATCTGGCAGAGTTGCTGGCGTGAGGCTGCTCTGCCCTGGGCGAGCCTTGCCCAGACTTGCCTCGCTGCTAGGCTTCCTGCCCGGGAAGGAGCAGGCTGCGCCAGACAGGCAGACGCTCCTGGCGCCTTCCTGGCCTCAGCTCCACTACTGCCTTTCCTTTGTACCTAGTCCCCAGGCGTCCTTGCGGACGGCTTACGGGCCCGTGGGTTGCACGCTGCCAAGCCCTCCAGCCGTGAGAGCTCTGTCATAGGGAAGGGAATGGCAAGTGCAGGGCTCCTCCAGCGGTCGCTTGGCCGCCCAGACTCAGCACAGCACGGAGAGCCCCAGGCTCCCAGGGCCCCTGGCTGTGTTCTGCAGCCCCACACACCCGGAGGCTGACTCCGTGAGCGCCCAGAAGGTGCCTGACAGACGTCATTTCCCTAGTGCTCTCCCTACCAGCAGAGACGTGGGCAGGTGGTTGGGGCCTGCCCCTGCGTGTCTGGGCTGCCGCCCACAGCCTCAGCTCAGGGGAAGCAGCCCCTGTGCCAAGACTGGCAGGAGGCGCGGGGAGTCCTGCCTGGAAGCCAAGTGCAGAGTACGCTTGGAAGGGAGCCTCCTTGGGAAGAGTCGAGGGAGCCAAGCCAGGTGCAGCTGCCATCCCTGCTTGGGCCGAGCCGAGTGTGCCTCCAGTACGGCAGAGCTCCAGCTCTGCTCAGAGGCCGGATCCAGTCAAGTGCCTTGCGCGAGGCTGCTCTGCCCTGGGCGAGACTTGCCCAGGCTTGCCTCGCTGCTAGGCTTGCTGCCCAGGAAGGAGCAGGCTGCGCGATGCTGGGAGAGGCCACTGGCGCCTTCCTGGCCTCAGCTCCACTCCTGCCTTGCCTTTGCATCTAGGCCCCAGGCGTCCGTGGGGAAGGCTTAGGAGCCGGTGTCTTGCACACTGCCAAGCCCTCCAGCAGTGAGGCCTCTCTTAGAGGGGAGGGGAGGGCAAGTGCAGGGCTCCTCCAGCGCTCGCTTGGCCGCCCAGACTCAGCACAGCACGGAGAGCACAAGGCTCCCAGGTCCCCTGGCTGTGGTCTGCAGCCCCACACACCCGGAGGCTGACTCCGTGGGCGCCCAGAAGGTGCCTGACAGACGTCATGTCCCTAGCGCTCTGCTCCCCAGCAGAGACGTGTGCAGGTGGTGGGGCCTGCCCCTGCGTGTCTGGGCTCCCGCCGGCAGCCCCAGCTCAAGGGAAGCAGCCCCTGAGGCAAGACCTGTAGGAGGCGCGGGGCGCCCCCGCCTGGAAGCCTAGTGCACAGCATGCGGGAAGCGAGCCTCCTCGGGAGAAGAGGAGGCAGCGCAGCTGCGTGCGTCTGCAATAACTCCTTGGGCGGAGCCCAGTGAGCCTCCAGTACGGCAGAGCTCCAGCTCTGCTCAGAGGCCCGATCTGGCAGAGTTGCTGGTGTGAGGCTGCTCTGCCCTGGGTGAGCCTTGCCCAGACTTGCCTCGCTGCTAGGCTTCCTGCCCGGGAAGGAGCAGGCTGCGCCAGACAGGCAGACGCTCCTGGCGCCTTCCTGGCCTCAGCTCCACTCCTGCCTTGCCTTTGCACCTAGTCCCCAGGCGTCCTTGCGGAGGGCTTAGGGGCCGGTGTGTTGCACGCTGCCAAGCCGTCCAGCCGTGAGAGCTCTGTCATAGGGAAGGGAATGGCAAGTGCAGGGCTCCTCCAGCGCTCGCTTGGCCGCTCAGACTCAGCACAGCACGGAGAGCCCCAGGCTCCCAGGGCCCCTGGCTGTGGTCTGCAGCCCCACACACCCGGAGGCTGACTCCGTGAGCGCCCAGAAGGAGCCTGACAGACGTCATTTCCCTAGTGCTCTCCCCACCAGCAGAGACGTCGGCAGGTGGTTGGGGCCTGCCCCTGCGTGTCTGGGCTGCCGCCCACAGCCTCAGCTCAGGGGAAGCAGCCCCTGTGCCAAGACTGGCAGGAGGCGCGGGGAGTCCTGCCTGGAAGCCAAGTGCAGAGTACGCTTGGAAGCGAGCCTCCTTGGGAAGAGTCGAGGGAGCCAAGCCAGGTGCAGCTGCCATCCCTGCTTGGGCCGAGCCGAGTGTGCCTCCAGTAAGGCAGAGCTCCAGCTCTGCTCAGAGGCCGGATCCAGTCAAGTGCCTTGCTCGAGGCTGCTCTGCCCTGGGCGAGACTTGCCCAGGCTTGCCTCGCTGCTAGGCTTGCTGCCCAGGAAGGAGCAGGCTGCGCGATGCTGGGAGAGGCCACTGGCGCCTTCCTGGCCTCAGCTCCACTCCTGCCTTGCCTTTGCATTTGGCCCCAGGCGTCCGTGCGGAAGGCTTAGGAGCCGGTGGCTTGCACACTGCCAAGCCCTCCAGCAGTGAGGCCTCTCTTAGAGGGGAGGGGAGGGCAAGTGCAGGGCTCCTCCAACGCTCGCTTGGCCGCCCAGACTCAGCGCCGCACGGAGAGCACAAGGCTCCCAGGTCCCCTGGCTGTGGTCTGCAGCCCCACACACCCGGAGGCTGACTCCGTGGGCGCCCAGAAGGTGCCTGACAGACGTCATGTCCCTAGCGCTCTGCTCCCCAGCAGAGACGTGTGCAGGTGGTGGGGCCTGCCCCTGCGTGTCTGGGCTCCCGCCGGCAGCCCCAGCTCAAGGGAAGCAGCCCCTGAGGCAAGACCTGTAGGAGGCGCGGGGCGCCCCCGCCTGGAAGCCTAGTGCACAGCATGCGGGAAGCGAGCCTCCTCGGGAGAAGAGGAGGCAGCGCAGCTGCGTGCGTCTGCAATCACTCCTTGGGCGGAGCCCAGTGAGCCTCCAGTACGGCAGAGCTCCAGCTCTGCTCAGAGGCCCGATCTGGCAGAGTTGCTGGCGTGTGGCTGCTCTGCCCTGGGCGAGCCTTGCCCAGACTTGCCTCGTTGCTAGGCTTCCTGCCCGGGAAGGAGCAGGCTGCGCCAGACAGGCAGACGCTCCTGGCTCCTTCCTGGCCTCAGCTCCACTCCTGCCTTTCCTTTGCACCTAGTCCCCAGGCGTCCTTGCGGAGGGCTTAGGGGCCGGCGGGTTGCACGCTGCCAAGCCCTCCAGCCGTGAGAGCTCTGTCATAGGGAAGGGAATGGCAAGTGCAGGGCTCCTCCAGCGCTCGCTTGGCCGCCCAGACTCAGCACAGCACGGAGAGCCCCAGGCTCCCAGGGCCCCTGGCTGTGGTCTGCAGCCCCACACACCCGGAGGCTGACTCCGTGAGCGCCCAGAAGGTGCCTGACAGACGTCATATCCCTAGCGCTCTGCTTCCCAGCAGAGACGTGGGCAGGTGGTGGGGCCTGCCCCTGCGTGTCTGGGCTCCCGCCGGCAGCCCCAGCTCAAGGGAAGCATCCCCTGAGGCAAGACCTGTAGGAGGCGCGGGGCGCCCCCGCCTGGAAGCCTAGTGCACAGCATGCGGGAAGCGAGCCTCCGCCGGAGAAGAGGAGGCAGCCCAGCTGCGTGCGTCTGCAATCACTCCTTGGGCGGAGCCCAGTGAGCCTCCAGTACGGCAGAGCTCCAGCTCTGCTCAGAGGCCCGATCTGGCAGAGTTGCTGGCGTATGGCTGCTCAGCCCTGGGCGAGCCTTGCCCAGACTTGCCTCGTTGCTAGGCTTCCTGCCCGGGAAGGAGCAGGCTGCGCCAGACAGACAGACGCTCCTGGCGCCTTCCTGGCCTCAGCTCCACTCCTGCCTTGCCTTTGCACGTAGTCCCCAGGCGTCCTTGCGGAGGGCTTAGGGGCCGGTGGGTTGCACGCTGCCAAGCCCTCCAGCCGTGAGAGCTCTGTCATAGGGAAGGGAATGGCAAGTGCAGGGCTCCTCCAGCGCTCGCTTGGCCGCCCAGACTCAGCACAGCACGGAGAGCCCCAGGATCCCAGGGCCCCTGGCTGTGGTCTGCAGCCCCACACACCCGGAGGCTGACTCCGTGAGCGCCCAGAAGGTGCCTGACAGACGTCATTTCCCTAGTGCTCTCCCCACCAGCAGAGACGTCGGCAGGTGGTTGGGGCCTGCCCCTGCGTGTCTGGGCTGCCGCCCACAGCCTCAGCTCAGGGGAAGCAGCCCCTGTGCCAAGACTGGCAGGAGGCGCGGCGAGTCCTGCCTGGAAGCCAAGTGCAGAGTACGCTTGGAAGGGAGCCTCCTTGGGAAGAGTCGAGGGAGCCAAGCCAGGTGCAGCTGCCATCCCTGCTTGGGCCGAGCCGAGTGTGCCTCCAGTACGGCAGAGCTCCAGCTCTGCTCAGAGGCCGGATCCAGTCAAGTGCCTTGCGCGAGGCTGCTCTGCCCTGGGCGAGACTTGCCCAGGCTTGCCTCGCTGCTAGGCTTGCTGCCCAGGAAGGAGCAGGCTGCGCGATGCTGGGAGAGGCCACTGGCGCCTTCCTGGCCTCAGCTCCACTCCTGCCTTGCCTTTGCATCTAGGCCCCAGGCGTCCGTGCGGAAGGCTTAGGAGCCGGTGGCTTGCACACTGCCAAGCCCTCCAGCAGTGAGGCCTCTCTTAGAGGGGAGGGGAGGGCAAGTGCAGGGCTCCTCCAGCGCTCGCTTGGCCGCCCAGACTCAGCGCCGCACGGAGAGCACAAGGCTCCCAGGTCCCCTGGCTGTGGTCTGCAGCCCCACACACCTGGAGGCTGACTCCGTGGGCGCCGAGAAGGTGCCTGACAGACGTCATATCCCTAGCGCTCTGCTTCCCAGCAGAGACGTGTGCAGGTGGTGGGGCCTGCCCCTGCGTGTCTGGGCTCCCGCCGGCAGTCCCAGCTCAAGGGAAGCAGCCCCTGAGGCAAGACCTGTAGGAGGCGCGGGGCGCCCCCGCCTGGAAGCCTAGTGCACAGCATGCGGGAAGCGAGCCTCCGCGGGAGAAGAGGAGGCAGCGCAGCTGCGTGCGTCTGCAATCACTCCTTGGGCGGAGCCCAGTGAGCCTCCAGTACGGCAGAGCTCCAGCTCTGCTCAGAGGCCCGATCTGGCAGAGTTGCTGGCGTGTGGCTGCTCTGCCCTGGGAGAGCCTTGCCCAGACTTGCCTCGTTGCTAGGCTTCCTGCCCGGGAAGGAGCAGGCTGCGCCAGACAGGCAGACGCTCCTGGCGCCTTCCTGGCCTCAGCTCCACTCCTGCCTTGCCTTTGCACCTAGTCCCCAGGCGTCCTTGCGGAGGGCTTAGGGGCCGGTGGGGTGCACGCTGCCAAGCCCTGCAGCCGTGAGAGCTCTGTCATAGGGAAGGGAATGGCAAGTGCAGGGCTCCTCCAGCGCTCGCTTGGCCGCCCAGACTCAGCACAGCACGGAGAGCCCCAGGCTCCCAGGGCCCCTGGCTGTGGTCTGCAGCCCCACACACCCGGAGGCTGACTCCGTGAGCGCCCAGAAGGTGCCTGACAGACGTCATTTCCCTAGTGCTCTCCCCACCAGCAGAGACGTGGGCAGGTGGTTGGGGCCTGCCCCTGCGTGTCTGGGCTGCCGCCCACAGCCTCAGCTCAGGGGAAGCAGCCCCTGTGCCAAGACTGGCAGGAGGCGCGGGGAGTCCTGCCTGGAAGCCAAGTGCAGAGTACGCTTGGAAGGGAGCCTCCTTGGGAAGAGTCGAGGGAGCCAAGCCAGGTGCAGCTGCCATCCCTGCTTGGGCCGAGCCGAGTGTGCCTCCAGTAAGGCAGAGCTCCAGCTCTGCTCAGAGGCCGGATCCAGTCAAGTGCCTTGCGCGAGGCTGCTCTGCCCTGGGCGAGACTTGCCCAGGCTTGCCTCGCTGCTAGGCTTGCTGCCCAGGAAGGAGCAGGCTGCGCGATGCTGGGAGAGGCCACTGGCGCCTTCCTGGCCTCAGCTCCACTCCTGCCTTGCCTTTGCATCTAGGCCCCAGGCGTCCGTGCGGAAGGCTTAGGAGCCGGTGGCTTGCACACTGCCAAGCCCTCCAGCAGTGAGGCCTCTCTTAGAGGGGAGGGGAGGGCAAGTGCAGGGCTCCTCCAGCGCTCGCTTGGCCGCCCAGACTCAGCGCCGCACGGAGAGCACAAGGCTCCCAGGTCCCCTGGCTGTGGTCTGCAGCCCCACACACCCGGAGGCTGACTCCGTGGGCGCCCAGAAGGTGCCTGACAGACGTCATGTCCCTAGCGCTCTGCTCCCCAGCAGAGACGTGTGCAGGTGGTGGGGCCTGCCCCTGCGTGTCTGGGCTCCCGCCGGCAGCCCCAGCTCAAGGGAAGCAGCCCCTGAGGCAAGACCTGTAGGAGGCGCGGGGCGCCCCCGCCTGGAAGCCTAGTGCACAGCATGCGGGAAGCGAGCCTCCTCGGGAGAAGAGGAGGCAGCGCAGCCTCGTGCGTCTGCAATCACTCCTTGGGCGGAGCCCAGTGAGCCTCCAGTACGGCAGAGCTCCAGCTCTGCTCAGAGGCCCGATCTGGCAGAGTTGCTGGCGTGAGGCTGCTCTGCCCTGGGCGAGCCTTGCCCAGACTTGCCTCGCTGATAGGCTTCCTGCCCGGGAAGGAGCAGGCTGCACCAGACAGGTAGACGCTCCTGGCGCCTTCCTGGCCTCAGCTCCACTCCTGCCTTGCCTTTGCACCTAGTCCCCAGGCGTCCTTGCGGAGGGCTTAGGGGCCGGTGGGTTGCACGCTGCCAAGCCGTCCAGCCGTGAGAGCTCTGTCATAGGGAAGGGAATGGCAAGTGCAGGGCTCCTCCAGCGCTCGCTTGGCCGCCCAGACTCAGCACAGCACGGAGAGCCCCAGGCTCCCAGGGCCCCTGGCTGTGGTCTGCAGCCCCACACACCCGGAGGCTGACTCCGTGAGCGCCCAGAAGGTGCCTGACAGACGTCATTTCCCTAGTGCTCTCCCCACCAGCAGAGACGTGGGCAGGTGGTTGGGGCCTGCCCCTGCGTGTCTGGGCTGCCGCCCACAGCCTCAGCTCAGGGGAAGCAGCCCCTGTGCCAAGACTGGCAGGAGGCGCGGGGAGTCCTGCCTGGAAGCCAAGTGCAGAGTACGCTTGGAAGCGAGCCTCCTTGGGAAGAGTCGAGGGAGCCAAGCCAGGTGCAGCTGCCATCCCTGCTTGGGCCGAGCCGAGTGTGCCTCCAGTACGGCAGAGCTCCAGCTCTGCTCAGAGGCCGGATCCAGTCAAGTGCCTTGCGCGAGGCTGCTCTGCCCTGGGCGAGACTTGCCCAGGCTTGCCTCGCTGCTAGGCTTGCTGCCCAGGAAGGAGCAGGCTGCGCGATGCTGGGAGAGGCCACTGGCGCCTTCCTGGCCTCAGCTCCACTCCTGCCTTGCCTTTGCATCTAGGCCCCAGGCGTCCGTGCGGAAGGCTTAGGAGCCGGTGGCTTGCACACTGCCAAGCCCTCCAGCAGTGAGGCCTCTCTTAGAGGGGAGGGGAGGGCAAGTGCAGGGCTCCTCCAGCGCTCGCTTGGCCGCCCAGACTCAGCGCCGCACGGAGAGCACAAGGCTCCCAGGTCCCCTGGCTGTGGTCTGCAGCCCCACACACCCGGAGGCTGACTCCGTGGGCGCCCAGAAGGTGCCTGACAGACGTCATGTCCCTAGCGCTCTGCTCCCCAGCAGAGACGTGTGCAGGTGGTGGGGCCTGCCCCTGCGTGTCTGGGCTCCCGCCGGCAGCCCCAGCTCAAGGGAAGCAGCCCCTGAGGCAAGACCTGTAGGAGGCGCGGGGCGCCCCCGCCTGGAAGCCTAGTGCACAGCATGCGGGAAGCGAGCCTCCTCGGGAGAAGAGGAGGCAGCGCAGCTGCGTGCGTCTGCAATCACTCCTTGGGCGGAGCCCAGTGAGCCTCCAGTACGGCAGAGCTCCAGCTCTGCTCAGAGGCCCGATCTGGCAGAGTTGCTGGCGTGAGGCTGCTCTGCCCTGGGCGAGCCTTGCCCAGACTTGCCTCGCTGATAGGCTTCCTGCCCGGGAAGGAGCAGGCTGCACCAGACAGGTAGACGCTCCTGGCGCCTTCCTGGCCTCAGCTCCACTCCTGCCTTGCCTTTGCACCTAGTCCCCAGGCGTCCTTGCGGAGGGCTTAGGGGCCGGTGGGTTGCACGCTGCCAAGCCGTCCAGCCGTGAGAGCTCTGTCATAGGGAAGGGAATGGCAAGTGCAGGGCTCCTCCAGCGCTCGCTTGGCCGCCCAGACTCAGCACAGCACGGAGAGCCCCAGGCTCCCAGGGCCCCTGGCTGTGGTCTGCAGCCCCACACACCCGGAGGCTGACTCCGTGAGCGCCCAGAAGGTGCCTGACAGACGTCATTTCCCTAGTGCTCTCCCCACCAGCAGAGACGTGGGCAGGTGGTTGGGGCCTGCCCCTGCGTGTCTGGGCTGCCGCCCACAGCCTCAGCTCAGGGGAAGCAGCCCCTGTGCCAAGACTGGCAGGAGGCGCGGGGAGTCCTGCCTGGAAGCCAAGTGCAGAGTACGCTTGGAAGCGAGCCTCCTTGGGAAGAGTCGAGGGAGCCAAGCCAGGTGCAGCTGCCATCCCTGCTTGGGCCGAGCCGAGTGTGCCTCCAGTACGGCAGAGCTCCAGCTCTGCTCAGAGGCCGGATCCAGTCAAGTGCCTTGCGCGAGGCTGCTCTGCCCTGGGCGAGACTTGCCCAGGCTTGCCTCGCTGCTAGGCTTGCTGCCCAGGAAGGAGCAGGCTGCGCGATGCTGGGAGAGGCCACTGGCGCCTTCCTGGCCTCAGCTCCACTCCTGCCTTGCCTTTGCATCTAGGCCCCAGGCGTCCGTGCGGAAGGCTTAGGAGCCGGTGGCTTGCACACTGCCAAGCCCTCCAGCAGTGAGGCCTCTCTTAGAGGGGAGGGGAGGGCAAGTGCAGGGCTCCTCCAGCGCTCGCTTGGCCGCCCAGACTCAGCGCCGCATGGAGAGCACAAGGCTCCCAGGTCCCCTGGCTGTGGTCTGCAGCCCCACACACCCGGAGGCTGACTCCGTGAGCGCCCAGAAGGTGCCTGACAGACGTCATTTCCCTAGTGCTCTCCCCACCAGCAGAGACGTCGGCAGGTGGTTGGGGCCTGCCCCTGCGTGTCTGGGCTGCCGCCCACAGCCTCAGCTCAGGGGAAGCAGCCCCTGTGCCAAGACTGGCAGGAGGCGCGGGGCGTCCCTGCCTGGAAGCCAAGTGCAGAGCACGCTTGGAAGCGAGCCTCCTTGGGAAGAGTCGAGGGAGCCAAGCGGCGTGCAGCTGCAATCCCTGCTTGGGCCGAGCCGAGTGTGCCTCCAGTACGGCAGAGCTCCAGCTCTGCTCAGAGGCCGGATCCTGTCAAGTGCCTTGCGCGAGGCTGCTCTGCCCTGGGCGAGACTTGCCCAGGCTTGCCTCGCTGCTAGGCTTGCTGCCCAGGAAGGAGCAGG
Source organism: Budorcas taxicolor (assembly GCF_023091745.1). Taxonomy (NCBI): domain Eukaryota; kingdom Metazoa; phylum Chordata; class Mammalia; order Artiodactyla; family Bovidae; genus Budorcas; species Budorcas taxicolor. The sequence continues at coordinate 146,872 of NW_026291555.1, forward strand.
CTGCGCGATGCTGGGAGAGGCCACTGGCGCCTTCCTGGCCTCAGCTCCACTCCTGCCTTGCCTTTGCATCTAGGCCCCAGGCGTCCGTGGGGAAGGCTTAGGAGCCGGTGGCTTGCACACTGCCAAGCCCTCCAGCAGTGAGGCCTCTCTTAGAGGGGAGGGGAGGGCAAGTGCAGGGCTCCTCCAGCGCTCGCTTGGCCGCCCAGACTCAGCGCCGCACGGAGAGCACAAGGCTCCCAGGTCCCCTGGCTGTGGTCTGCAGCCCCACACACCCGGAGGCTGACTCCGTGGGCGCCCAGAAGGTGCCTGACAGACGTCATGTCCCTAGCGCTCTGCTCCCCAGCAGAGACGTGTGCAGGTGGTGGGGCCTGCCCCTGCGTGTCTGGGCTCCCGCCGGCAGCCCCAGCTCAAGGGAAGCAGCCCCTGAGGCAAGACCTGTAGGAGGCGCGGGGCGCCCCCGCCTGGAAGCCTAGTGCACAGCATGCGGGAAGCGAGCCTCCTCGGGAGAAGAGGAGGCAGCGCAGCCTCGTGCGTCTGCAATCACTCCTTGGGCGGAGCCCAGTGAGCCTCCAGTACGGCAGAGCTCCAGCTCTGCTCAGAGGCCCGATCTGGCAGAGTTGCTGGCGTGAGGCTGCTCTGCCCTGGGCGAGCCTTGCCCAGACTTGCCTCGCTGATAGGCTTCCTGCCCGGGAAGGAGCAGGCTGCACCAGACAGGTAGACGCTCCTGGCGCCTTCCTGGCCTCAGCTCCACTCCTGCCTTGCCTTTGCACCTAGTCCCCAGGCGTCCTTGCGGAGGGCTTAGGGGCCGGTGGGTTGCACGCTGCCAAGCCGTCCAGCCGTGAGAGCTCTGTCATAGGGAAGGGAATGGCAAGTGCAGGGCTCCTCCAGCGCTCGCTTGGCCGCCCAGACTCAGCACAGCACGGAGAGCCCCAGGCTCCCAGGGCCCCTGGCTGTGGTCTGCAGCCCCACACACCCGGAGGCTGACTCCGTGAGCGCCCAGAAGGTGCCTGACAGACGTCATTTCCCTAGTGCTCTCCCCACCAGCAGAGACGTGGGCAGGTGGTTGGGGCCTGCCCCTGCGTGTCTGGGCTGCCGCCCACAGCCTCAGCTCAGGGGAAGCAGCCCCTGTGCCAAGACTGGCAGGAGGCGCGGGGAGTCCTGCCTGGAAGCCAAGTGCAGAGTACGCTTGGAAGGGAGCCTCCTTGGGAAGAGTCGAGGGAGCCAAGCCAGGTGCAGCTGCCATCCCTGCTTGGGCCGAGCCGAGTGTGCCTCCAGTACGGCAGAGCTCCAGCTCTGCTCAGAGGCCGGATCCAGTCAAGTGCCTTGCGCGAGGCTGCTCTGCCCTGGGCGAGACTTGCCCAGGCTTGCCTCGCTGCTAGGCTTGCTGCCCAGGAAGGAGCAGGCTGCGCGATGCTGGGAGAGGCCACTGGCGCCTTCCTGGCCTCAGCTCCACTCCTGCCTTGCCTTTGCATCTAGGCCCCAGGCGTCCGTGCGGAAGGCTTAGGAGCCGGTGGCTTGCACACTGCCAAGCCCTCCAGCAGTGAGGCCTCTCTTAGAGGGGAGGGGAGGGCAAGTGCAGGGCTCCTCCAGCGCTCGCTTGGCCGCCCAGACTCAGCGCCGCACGGAGAGCACAAGGCTCCCAGGTCCCCTGGCTGTGGTCTGCAGCCCCACACACCCGGAGGCTGACTCCGTGGGCGCCCAGAAGGTGCCTGACAGACGTCATGTCCCTAGCGCTCTGCTCCCCAGCAGAGACGTGTGCAGGTGGTGGGGCCTGCCCCTGCGTGTCTGGGCTCCCGCCGGCAGCCCCAGCTCAAGGGAAGCAGCCCCTGAGGCAAGACCTGTAGGAGGCGCGGGGCGCCCCCGCCTGGAAGCCTAGTGCACAGCATGCGGGAAGCGAGCCTCCTCGGGAGAAGAGGAGGCAGCGCAGCTGCGTGCGTCTGCAATCACTCCTTGGGCGGAGCCCAGTGAGCCTCCAGTACGGCAGAGCTCCAGCTCTGCTCAGAGGCCCGATCTGGCAGAGTTGCTGGCGTGAGGCTGCTCTGCCCTGGGCGAGCCTTGCCCAGACTTGCCTCGCTGATAGGCTTCCTGCCCGGGAAGGAGCAGGCTGCACCAGACAGGTAGACGCTCCTGGCGCCTTCCTGGCCTCAGCTCCACTCCTGCCTTGCCTTTGCACCTAGTCCCCAGGCGTCCTTGCGGAGGGCTTAGGGGCCGGTGGGTTGCACGCTGCCAAGCCGTCCAGCCGTGAGAGCTCTGTCATAGGGAAGGGAATGGCAAGTGCAGGGCTCCTCCAGCGCTCGCTTGGCCGCCCAGACTCAGCACAGCACGGAGAGCCCCAGGCTCCCAGGGCCCCTGGCTGTGGTCTGCAGCCCCACACACCCGGAGGCTGACTCCGTGAGCGCCCAGAAGGTGCCTGACAGACGTCATTTCCCTAGTGCTCTCCCCACCAGCAGAGACGTGGGCAGGTGGTTGGGGCCTGCCCCTGCGTGTCTGGGCTGCCGCCCACAGCCTCAGCTCAGGGGAAGCAGCCCCTGTGCCAAGACTGGCAGGAGGCGCGGGGAGTCCTGCCTGGAAGCCAAGTGCAGAGTACGCTTGGAAGCGAGCCTCCTTGGGAAGAGTCGAGGGAGCCAAGCCAGGTGCAGCTGCCATCCCTGCTTGGGCCGAGCCGAGTGTGCCTCCAGTACGGCAGAGCTCCAGCTCTGCTCAGAGGCCGGATCCAGTCAAGTGCCTTGCGCGAGGCTGCTCTGCCCTGGGCGAGACTTGCCCAGGCTTGCCTCGCTGCTAGGCTTGCTGCCCAGGAAGGAGCAGGCTGCGCGATGCTGGGAGAGGCCACTGGCGCCTTCCTGGCCTCAGCTCCACTCCTGCCTTGCCTTTGCACCTAGTCCCCAGGCGTCCTTGCGGAGGGCTTAGGGGCCGGTGGGTTGCACGCTGCCAAGCCCTCCAGCCGTGAGAGCTCTGTCATAGGGAAGGGAATGGCAAGTGCAGGGCTCCTCCAGCGCTCGCTTGGCCGCCCAGACTCAGCACAGCACGTAGAGCCCCAGGCTCCCAGGGCCCCTGGCTGTGGTCTGCAGCCCCACACACCCGGAGGCTGACTCCGTGAGCGCCCAGAAGGTGCCTGACAGACGTCATTTCCCTAGTGCTCTCCCCACCAGCAGAGACGTGGGCAGGTGGTTGGGGCCTGCCCCTGCGTGTCTGGGCTGCCGCCCACAGCCTCAGCTCAGGGGAAGCAGCCCCTGTGCCAAGACTGGCAGGAGGCGCGGGGAGTCCTGCCTGGAAGCCAAGTGCAGAGTACGCTTGGAAGGGAGCCTCCTTGGGAAGAGTCGAGGGAGCCAAGCCAGGTGCAGCTGCCATCCCTGCTTGGGCCGAGCCGAGTGTGCCTCCAGTACGGCAGAGCTCCAGCTCTGCTCAGAGGCCGGATCCAGTCAAGTGCCTTGCGCGAGGCTGCTCTGCCCTGGGCGAGACTTGCCCAGGCTTGCCTCGCTGCTAGGCTTGCTGCCCAGGAAGGAGCAGGCTGCGCGATGCTGGGAGAGGCCACTGGCGCCTTCCTGGCCTCAGCTCCACTCCTGCCTTGCCTTTGCATCTAGGCCCCAGGCGTCCGTGCGGAAGGCTTAGGAGCCGGTGGCTTGCACACTGCCAAGCCCTCCAGCAGTGAGGCCTCTCTTAGAGGGGAGGGGAGGGCAAGTGCAGGGCTCCTCCAGCGCTCGCTTGGCCGCCCAGACTCAGCGCCGCATGGAGAGCACAAGGCTCCCAGGTCCCCTGGCTGTGGTCTGCAGCCCCACACACCCGGAGGCTGACTCCGTGAGCGCCCAGAAGGTGCCTGACAGACGTCATTTCCCTAGTGCTCTCCCCACCAGCAGAGACGTCGGCAGGTGGTTGGGGCCTGCCCCTGCGTGTCTGGGCTGCCGCCCACAGCCTCAGCTCAGGGGAAGCAGCCCCTGTGCCAAGACTGGCAGGAGGCGCGGGGCGTCCCTGCCTGGAAGCCAAGTGCAGAGCACGCTTGGAAGCGAGCCTCCTTGGGAAGAGTCGAGGGAGCCAAGCGGCGTGCAGCTGCAATCCCTGCTTGGGCCGAGCCGAGTGTGCCTCCAGTACGGCAGAGCTCCAGCTCTGCTCAGAGGCCGGATCCTGTCAAGTGCCTTGCGCGAGGCTGCTCTGCCCTGGGCGAGACTTGCCCAGGCTTGCCTCGCTGCTAGGCTTGCTGCCCAGGAAGGAGCAGGCTGCGCGATGCTGGGAGAGGCCACTGGCGCCTTCCTGGCCTCAGCTCCACTCCTGCCTTGCCTTTGCATCTAGGCCCCAGGCGTCCGTGGGGAAGGCTTAGGAGCCGGTGGCTTGCACACTGCCAAGCCCTCCAGCAGTGAGGCCTCTCTTAGAGGGGAGGGGAGGGCAAGTGCAGGGCTCCTCCAGCGCTCGCTTGGCCGCCCAGACTCAGCGCCGCACGGAGAGCACAAGGCTCCCAGGTCCCCTGGCTGTGGTCTGCAGCCCCACACACCTGGAAGCTGACTCCGTGGGCGCCGAGAAGGTGCCTGACAGACGTCATATCCCTAGCGCTCTGCTCCCCAGCAGAGACGTGTGCAGGTGGTGGGGCCTGCCCCTGCGTGTCTGGGCTCCCGCCGGCAGCCCCAGCTCAAGGGAAGCAGCCCCTGAGGCAAGACCTGTAGGAGGCGCGGGGCGCCCCCGCCTGGAAGCCTAGTGCACAGCATGCGGGAAGCGAGCCTCCTCGGGAGAAGAGGAGGCAGCGCAGCTGCGTGAGTCTGCAATCACTCCTTGGGCGGAGCCCAGTGAGCCTCCAGTACGGCAGAGCTCCAGCTCTGCTCAGAGGCCCGATCTGGCAGAGTTGCTGGCGTGTGGCTGCTCTGCCCTGGGCGAGCCTTGCCCAGACTTGCCTCGTTGCTAGGCTTCCTGCCCGGGAAGGAGCAGGCTGCGCCAGACAGGCAGACGCTCCTGGCGCCTTCCTGGCCTCAGCTCCACTCCTGCCTTGCCTTTGCACCTAGTCCCCAGGCGTCCTTGCGGAGGGCTTAGGGGCCGGTGGGTTGCACGCTGCCAAGCCCTGCAGCCGTGAGAGCTCTGTCTTAGGGAAGGGAATGGCAAGTGCAGGGCTCCTCCAGCGCTCGCTTGGCCGCCCAGACTCAGCACAGCACGGAGAGCCCCAGGCTCCCAGGGCCCCTGGCTGTGGTCTGCAGCCCCACACACCCGGAGGCTGACTCAGTGAGCGCCCAGAAGGTGCCTGACAGACGTCATTTCCCTAGTGCTCTCCCCACCAGCAGAGACGTGGGCAGGTGGTTGGGGCCTGCCCCTGCGTGTCTGGGCTGCCGCCCACAGCCTCAGCTCAGGGGAAGCAGCCCCTGTGCCAAGACTTGCAGGAGGCGCGGGGATTCCTGCCTGGAAGCCAAGTGCAGAGTACGCTTGGAAGGGAGCCTCCTTGGGAAGAGTCGAGGGAGCCAAGCCAGGTGCAGCTGCCATCCCTGCTTGGGCCGAGCGAGTGTGCCTCCAGTACGGCAGAGCTCCAGCTCTGCTCAGAGGCCGGATCCAGTCAAGTGCCTTGCGCGAGGCTGCTCTGCCCTGGGCGAGACTTGCCCAGGCTTGCCTCGCTGCTAGGCTTGCTGCCCAGGAAGGAGCAGGCTGCGCGATGCTGGGAGAGGCCACTGGCGCCTTCCTGGCCTCAGCTCCACTCCTGCCTTGCCTTTGCACCTAGTCCCCAGGCGTCCTTGCGGAGGGCTTAGGGGCCGGTGGTTTGCACGCTGCCAAGCCCTCCAGCCGTGAGAGCTCTGTCATAGGGAAGGGAATGGCAAGTGCAGGGCTCCTCCAGCGCTCGCTTGGCCGCCCAGACTCAGCACAGCACGGAGAGCCCCAGGCTCCCAGGGCCCCTGGCTGTGGTCTGCAGCCCCACACACCCGGAGGCTGACTCCGTGAGCGCCCAGAAGGTGCCTGACAGACGTCATTTCCCTAGTGCTCTCCCCACCAGCAGAGACGTGGGCAGGTGGTTGGGGCCTGCCCCTGCGTGTCTGGGCTGCCGCCCACAGCCTCAGCTCAGGGGAAGCAGCCCCTGTGCCAAGACTGGCAGGAGGCGCGGGGAGTCCTGCCTGGAAGCCAAGTGCAGAGTACGCTTGGAAGGGAGCCTCCTTGGGAAGAGTCGAGGGAGCCAAGCCAGGTGCCGCTGCCATCCCTGCTTGGGCCGAGCCGAGTGTGCCTCCAGGACGGCAGAGCTCCAGCTCTGCTCAGAGGCCGGATCCAGTCAAGTGCCTTGCGCGAGGCTGCTCTGCCCTGGGCGAGACTTGCCCAGGCTTGCCTCGCTGCTAGGCTTGCTGCCCAGGAAGGAGCAGGCTGCGCGATGCTGGGAGAGGCCACTGGCGCCTTCCTGGCCTCAGCTCCACTCCTGCGTTGCCTTTGCATCTAGGCCCCAGGCGTCCGTGCGGAAGGCTTAGGAGCCGGTGGCTTGCACACTGCCAAGCCCTCCAGCAGTGAGGCCTCTCTTAGAGGGGAGGGGAGGGCAAGTGCAGGGCTCCTCCAGCGCTCGCTTGGCCGCCCAGACTCAGCGCCGCACGGAGAGCACAAGGCTCCCAGGTCCCCTGGCTGTGGTCTGCAGCCCCACACACCCGGAGGCTGACTCCGTGGGCGCCCAGAAGGTGCCTGACAGACGTCATATCCCTAGCGCTCTGCTTCCCAGCAGAGACGTGTGCAGGTGGTGGGGCCTGCCCCTGCGTGTCTGGGCTCCCGCCGGCAGCCCCAGCTCAAGGGAAGCAGCCCCTGAGGCAAGACCTGTAGGAGGCGCGGGGCGCCCCCGCCTGGAAGCCTAGTGCACAGCATGCGGGAAGCGAGCCTCCTCAGGAGAAGAGGAGGCAGCGCAGCTGCGTGCGTCTGCAATCACTCCTTGGGCGGAGCCCAGTGAGCCTCCAGTACGGCAGAGCTCCAGCTCTGCTCAGAGGCCCGATCTGGCAGAGTTGCTGGCGTGAGGCTGCTCTGCCCTGGGCGAGCCTTGCCCAGACTTGCCTCGCTGCTAGGCTTCCTGCCCGGGAAGGAGCAGGCTGCGCCAGACAGGCAGACGCTCCTGGCGCCTTCCTGGCCTCAGCTCCACTCCTGCCTTGCCTTTGCACCTAGTCCCCAGGCGTCCTTGCGGAGGGCTTAGGGGCTGGTGGGTTGCACGCTGCCAAGCCCTCCAGCCGTGAGAGCTCTGTCATAGGGAAGGGAATGGCAAGTGCAGGGCTCCTCCAGCGCTCGCTTGGCCGCCCAGACTCAGCACAGCACGGAGAGCCCCAGGCTCCCAGGGCCCCTGGCTGTGGTCTGCAGCCCCACACACCCGGAGGCTGACTCCGTGAGCGCCCAGAAGGTGCCTGACAGACGTCATTTCCCTAGTGCTCTCCCCACCAGCAGAGACGTGGGCAGGTGGTTGGGGCCTGCCCCTGCGTGTCTGGGCTGCCGCCCACAGCCTCAGCTCAGGGGAAGCAGCCCCTGTGCCAAGACTTGCAGGAGGCGCGGGGATTCCTGCCTGGAAGCCAAGTGCAGAGTACGCTTGGAAGCGAGCCTCCTTGGGAAGAGTCGAGGGAGCCAAGCCAGGTGCAGCTGCCATCCCTGCTTGGGCCGAGCCGAGTGTGCCTCCAGTACGGCAGAGCTCCAGCTCTGCTCAGAGGCCGGATCCAGTCAAGTGCCTTGCGCGAGGCTGCTCTGCCCTGGGCGAGACTTGCCCAGGCTTGCCTCGCTGCTAGGCTTGCTGCCCAGGAAGGAGCAGGCTGCGCGATGCTGGGAGAGGCCACTGGCGCCTTCCTGGCCTCAGCTCCACTCCTGCCTTGCCTTTGCATCTAGGCCCCAGGCGTCCGTGCGGAAGGCTTAGGAGCCGGTGGCTTGCACACTGCCAAGCCCTCCAGCAGTGAGGCCTCTCTTAGAGGGGAGGGGAGGGCAAGTGCAGGGCTCCTCCAGCGCTCGCTTGGCCGCCCAGACTCAGCGCCGCACGGAGAGCACAAGGCTCCCAGGTCCCCTGGCTGTGGTCTGCAGCCCCACACACCCGGAGGCTGACTCCGTGGGCGCCCAGAAGGTGCCTGACAGACGTCATATCCCTAGCGCTCTGCTTCCCAGCAGAGACGTGTGCAGGTGGTGGGGCCTGCCCCTGCGTGTCTGGGCTCCCGCCGGCAGCCCCAGCTCAAGGGAAGCAGCCCCTGAGGCAAGACCTGTAGGAGGCGCGGGGCGCCCCCGCCTGGAAGCCTAGTGCACAGCATGCGGGAAGTGAGCCTCCTCAGGAGAAGAGGAGGCAGCGCAGCTGCGTGCGTCTGCAATCACTCCTTGGGCGGAGCCCAGTGAGCCTCCAGTACGGCAGAGCTCCAGCTCTGCTCAGAGGCCCGATCTGGCAGAGTTGCTGGCGTGAGGCTGCTCTGCCCTGGGCGAGCCTTGCCCAGACTTGCCTCGCTGCTAGGCTTCCTGCCCGGGAAGGAGCAGGCTGCGCCAGACAGGCAGACGCTCCTGGCGCCTTCCTGGCCTCAGCTCCACTCCTGCCTTGCCTTTGCACCTAGTCCCCAGGCGTCCTTGCGGAGGGCTTAGGGGCTGGTGGGTTGCACGCTGCCAAGCCCTCCAGCCGTGAGAGCTCTGTCATAGGGAAGGGAATGGCAAGTGCAGGGTACTCCAGCGCTCGCTTGGCCGCCCAGACTCAGCACAGCACGGAGAGCCCCAGGCTCCAGGGCCCCTGGCTGTGGTCTGCAGCCCCACACACCCGGAGGCTGACTCCGTGAGCGCCCAGAAGGTGCCTGACAGACGTCATTTCCCTAGTGCTCTCCCCACCAGCAGAGACGTGGGCAGGTGGTTGGGGCCTGCCCCTGCGTGTCTGGGCTGCCGCCCACAGCCTCAGCTCAGGGGAAGCAGCCCCTGTGCCAAGACTGGCAGGAGGCGCGGGGCGTCCCTGCCTGGAAGCCAAGTGCAGAGCACGCTTGGAAGCGAGCCTCCTTGGGAAGAGTCGAGGGAGCCAAGCCGCGTGCAGCTGCAATCCCTGCTTGGGCCGAGCCGAGTGTGCCTCCAGTACGGCAGAGCTCCAGCTCTGCTCAGAGGCCGGATCCAGTCAAGTGCCTTGCGCGAGGCTGCTCTGCCCTGGGCGAGACTTGCCCAGGCTTGCCTCGCTGCTAGGCTTGCTGCCCAGGAAGGAGCAGGCTGTGCGATGCTGGGAGAGGCCACTGGCGCCTTCCTGGCCTCAGCTCCACTCCTGCCTTGCCTTTGCATCTAGGCCCCAGGCGTCCGTGGGGAAGGCTTAGGAGCCGGTGGCTTGCACACTGCCAAGCCCTCCAGCAGTGAGGCCTCTCTTAGAGGGGAGGGGAGGGCAAGTGCAGGGCTCCTCCAGCGCTCGCTTGGCCGCCCAGACTCAGCGCCGCACGGAGAGCACAAGGCTCCCAGGTCCCCTGGCTGTGGTCTGCAGCCCCACACACCTGGAGGCTGACTCCGTGGGCGCCGAGAAGGTGCCTGACAGACGTCATATCCCTAGCGCTCTGCTCCCCAGCAGAGACGTGTGCAGGTGGTGGGGCCTGCCCCTGCGTGTCTGGGCTCCCGCCGGCAGCCCCAGCTCAAGGGAAGCAGCCCCTGAGGCAAGACCTGTAGGAGGCGCGGGGCGCCCCCGCCTGGAAGCCTAGTGCACAGCATGCGGGAAGCGAGCCTCCGCGGGAGAAGAGGAGGCAGCGCAGCTGCGTGAGTCTGCAATCACTCCTTGGGCGGAGCCCAGTGAGCCTCCAGTACGGCAGAGCTCCAGCTCTGCTCAGAGGCCCGATCTGGCAGAGTTGCTGGCGTGTGGCTGCTCTGCCCTGGGCGAGCCTTGCCCAGACTTGCCTCGTTGCTAGGCTTCCTGCCCGGGAAGGAGCAGGCTGCGCCAGACAGGCAGACGCTCCTGGCGCCTTCCTGGCCTCAGCTCCACTCCTGCCTTGCCTTTGCACCTAGTCCCCAGGCGTCCTTGCGGAGGGCTTAGGGGCCGGTGGGTTGCACGCTGCCAAGCCCTGCAGCCGTGAGAGCTCTGTCATAGGGAAGGGAATGGCAAGTGCAGGGCTCCTCCAGCGCTCGCTTGGCCGCCCAGACTCAGCACAGCACGGAGAGCCCCAGGCTCCCAGGGCCCCTGGCTGTGGTCTGCAGCCCCACACACCCGGAGGCTGACTCCGTGAGCGCCCAGAAGGTGCCTGACAGACGTCATTTCCCTAGTGCTCTCCCCACCAGCAGAGACGTGGGCAGGTGGTTGGGGCCTGCCCCTGCGTGTCTGGGCTGCCGCCCACAGCCTCAGCTCAGGGGAAGCAGCCCCTGTGCCAAGACTTGCAGGAGGCGCGGGGATTCCTGCCTGGAAGCCAAGTGCAGAGTATGCTTGGAAGCGAGCCTCCTTGGGAAGAGTCGAGGGAGCCAAGCCAGGTGCAGCTGCCATCCCTGCTTGGGCCGAGCCGAGTGTGCCTCCAGTACGGCAGAGCTCCAGCTCTGCTCAGAGGCCGGATCCAGTCAAGTGCCTTGCGCGAGGCTGCTCTGCCCTGGGCGAGACTTGCCCAGGCTTGCCTCGCTGCTAGGCTTGCTGCCCAGGAAGGAGCAGGCTGCGCGATGCTGGGAGAGGCCACTGGCGCCTTCCTGGCCTCAGCTCCACTCCTGCCTTGCCTTTGCACCTAGTCCCCAAGCGTCCTTGCGGAGGGCTTAGGGGCCGGTGGTTTGCACGCTGCCAAGCCCTCCAGCCGTGAGAGCTCTGTCATAGGGAAGGGAATGGCAAGTGCAGGGCTCCTCCAGCGCTCGCTTGGCCGCCCAGACTCAGCACAGCACGTAGAGCCCCAGGCTCCCAGGGCCCCTGGCTGTGGTCTGCAGCCCCACACACCCGGAGGCTGACTCCGTGAGCGCCCAGAAGGTGCCTGACAGACGTCATTTCCCTAGTGCTCTCCCCACCAGTAGAGACGTGGGCAGGTGGTTGGGGCCTGCCCCTGCGTGTCTGGGCTGCCGCCCACAGCCTCAGCTCAGGGGAAGCAGCCCCTGTGCCAAGACTGGCAGGAGGCGCGGGGAGTCCTGCCTGGAAGCCAAGTGCAGAGTACGCTTGGAAGGGAGCCTCCTTGGGAAGAGTCGAGGGAGCCAAGCCAGGTGCCGCTGCCATCCCTGCTTGGGCCGAGCCGAGTGTGCCTCCAGTACGGCAGAGCTCCAGCTCTGCTCAGAGGCCGGATCCAGTCAAGTGCCTTGCGCGAGGCTGCTCTGCCCTGGGCGAGACTTGCCCAGGCTTGCCTCGCTGCTAGGCTTGCTGCCCAGGAAGGAGCAGGCTGCGCGATGCTGGGAGAGGCCACTGGCGCCTTCCTGGCCTCAGCTCCACTCCTGCCTTGCCTTTGCATCTAGGCCCCAGGCGTCCGTGCGGAAGGCTTAGGAGCCGGTGGCTTGCACACTGCCAAGCCCTCCAGCAGTGAGGCCTCTCTTAGAGGGGAGGGGAGGGCAAGTGCAGGGCTCCTCCAGCGCTCGCTTGGCCGCCCAGACTCAGCGCCGCACGGAGAGCACAAGGCTCCCAGGTCCCCTGGCTGTGGTCTGCAGCCCCACACACCCGGAGGCTGACTCCGTGGGCGCCGAGAAGGTGCCTGACAGACGTCATATCCCTAGCGCTCTGCTTCCCAGCAGAGACGTGTGCAGGTGGTGGGGCCTGCCCCTGCGTGTCTGGGCTCCCGCCGGCAGCCCCAGCTCAAGGGAAGCAGCCCCTGAGGCAAGACCTGTAGGAGGCGCGGGGCGCCCCCGCCTGGAAGCCTAGTGCACAGCATGCGGGAAGCGAGCCTCCTCAGGAGAAGAGGAGGCAGCGCAGCTGCGTGCGTCTGCAATCACTCCTTGGGCGGAGCCCAGTGAGCCTCCAGTACGGCAGAGCTCCAGCTCTGCTCAGAGGCCCGATCTGGCAGAGTTGCTGGCGTGAGGCTGCTCTGCCCTGGGCGAGCCTTGCCCAGACTTGCCTCGCTGCTAGGCTTCCTGCCCGGGAAGGAGCAGGCTGCGCCAGACAGGCAGACGCTCCTGGCGCCTTCCTGGCCTCAGCTCCACTCCTGCCTTGCCTTTGCACCTAGTCCCCAGGCGTCCTTGCGGAGGGCTTAGGGGCTGGTGGGTTGCACGCTGCCAAGCCCTCCAGCCGTGAGAGCTCTGTCATAGGGAAGGGAATGGCAAGTGCAGGGCTCCTCCAGCGCTCGCTTGGCCGCCCAGACTCAGCACAGCACGGAGAGCCCCAGGCACCCAGGGCCCCTGGCTGTGGTCTGCAGCCCCACACACCCGGAGGCTGACTCCGTGAGCGCCCAGAAGGTGCCTGACAGACGTCATTTCCCTAGTGCTCTCCCCACCAGCAGAGACGTGGGCAGGTGGTTGGGGCCTGCCCCTGCGTGTCTGGGCTGCCGCCCACAGCCTCAGCTCAGGGGAAGCAGCCCCTGTGCCAAGACTTGCAGGAGGCGCGGGGATTCCTGCCTGGAAGCCAAGTGCAGAGTACGCTTGGAAGCGAGCCTCCTTGGGAAGAGTCGAGGGAGCCAAGCCAGGTGCAGCTGCCATCCCTGCTTGGGCCGAGCCGAGTGTGCCTCCAGTACGGCAGAGCTCCAGCTCTGCTCAGAGGCCGGATCCAGTCAAGTGCCTTGCGCGAGGCTGCTCTGCCCTGGGCGAGACTTGCCCAGGCTTGCCTCGCTGCTAGGCTTGCTGCCCAGGAAGGAGCAGGCTGCGCGATGCTGGGAGAGGCCACTGGCGCCTTCCTGGCCTCAGCTCCACTCCTGCCTTGCCTTTGCATCTAGGCCCCAGGCGTCCGTGCGGAAGGCTTAGGAGCCGGTGGCTTGCACACTGCCAAGCCCTCCAGCAGTGAGGCCTCTCTTAGAGGGGAGGGGAGGGCAAGTGCAGGGCTCCTCCAGCGCTCGCTTGGCCGCCCAGACTCAGCGCCGCACGGAGAGCACAAGGCTCCCAGGTCCCCTGGCTGTGGTCTGCAGCCCCACACACCCGGAGGCTGACTCCGTGGGCGCCCAGAAGGTGCCTGACAGACGTCATATCCCTAGCGCTCTGCTTCCCAGCAGAGACGTGTGCAGGTGGTGGGGCCTGCCCCTGCGTGTCTGGGCTCCCGCCGGCAGCCCCAGCTCAAGGGAAGCAGCCCCTGAGGCAAGACCTGTAGGAGGCGCGGGGCGCCCCCGCCTGGAAGCCTAGTGCACAGCATGCGGGAAGCGAGCCTCCTCAGGAGAAGAGGAGGCAGCGCAGCTGCGTGCGTCTGCAATCACTCCTTGGGCGGAGCCCAGTGAGCCTCCAGTACGGCAGAGCTCCAGCTCTGCTCAGAGGCCCGATCTGGCAGAGTTGCTGGCGTGAGGCTGCTCTGCCCTGGGCGAGCCTTGCCCAGACTTGCCTCGCTGCTAGGCTTCCTGCCCGGGAAGGAGCAGGCTGCGCCAGACAGGCAGACGCTCCTGGCGCCTTCCTGGCCTCAGCTCCACTCCTGCCTTGCCTTTGCACCTAGTCCCCAGGCGTCCTTGCGGAGGGCTTAGGGGCTGGTGGGTTGCACGCTGCCAAGCCCTCCAGCCGTGAGAGCTCTGTCATAGGGAAGGGAATGGCAAGTGCAGGGCTCCTCCAGCGCTCGCTTGGCCGCCCAGACTCAGCACAGCACGGAGAGCCCCAGGCTCCCAGGGCCGCTGGCTGTGGTCTGCAGCCCCACACACCCGGAGGCTGACTCCGTGAGCGCCCAGAAGGTGCCTGACAGACGTCATTTCCCTAGTGCTCTCCCCACCAGCAGAGACGTGGGCAGGTGGTTGGGGCCTGCCCCTGCGTGTCTGGGCTGCCGCCCACAGCCTCAGCTCAGGGGAAGCAGCCCCTGTGCCAAGACTGGCAGGAGGCGCGGGGCGTCCCTGCCTGGAAGCCAAGTGCAGAGCACGCTTGGAAGCGAGCCTCCTTGGGAAGAGTCGAGGGAGCCAAGCCGCGTGCAGCTGCAATCCCTGCTTGGGCCGAGCCGAGTGTGCCTCCAGTACGGCAGAGCTCCAGCTCTGCTCAGAGGCCGGATCCAGTCAACTGCCTTGCGCGAGGCTGCTCTGCCCTGGGCGAGACTTGCCCAGGCTTGCCTCGCTGCTAGGCTTGCTGCCCAGGAAGGAGCAGGCTGTGCGATGCTGGGAGAGGCCACTGGCGCCTTCCTGGCCTCAGCTCCACTCCTGCCTTGCCTTTGCATCTAGGCCCCAGGCGTCCGTGGGGAAGGCTTAGGAGCCGGTGGCTTGCACACTGCCAAGCCGTCCAGCAGTGAGGCCTCTCTTAGAGGGGAGGGGAGGGCAAGTGCAGGGCTCCTCCAGCGCTCGCTTGGCCGCCCAGACTCAGCGCCGCACGGAGAGCACAAGGCTCCCAGGTCCCCTGGCTGTGGTCTGCAGCCCCACACACCCGGAGGCTGACTCCGTGGGCGCCCAGAAGGTGCCTGACAGACGTCATGTCCCTAGCGCTCTGCTCCCCAGCAGAGACGTGTGCAGGTGGTGGGGCCTGCCCCTGCGTGTCTGGGCTCCCGCCGGCAGCCCCAGCTCAAGGGAAGCAGCCCCTGAGGCAAGACCTGTAGGAGGCGCGGGGCGCCCCCGCCTGGAAGCCTAGTGCACAGCATGCGGGAAGCGAGCCTCCTCAGGAGAAGAGGAGGCAGCGCAGCTGCGTGCGTCTGCAATCACTCCTTGGGCGGAGCCCAGTGAGCCTCCAGTACGGCAGAGCTCCAGCTCTGCTCAGAGGCCCGATCTGGCAGAGTTGCTGGCGTGAGGCTGCTCTGCCCTGGGCGAGCCTTGCCCAGACTTGCCTCGCTGCTAGGCTTCCTGCCCGGGAAGGAGCAGGCTGCGCCAGACAGGCAGACGCTCCTGGCGCCTTCCTGGCCTCAGCTCCACTCCTGCCTTGCCTTTGCACCTAGTCCCCAGGCGTCCTTGCGGAGGGCTTAGGGGCTGGTGGGTTGCACGCTGCCAAGCCCTCCAGCCGTGAGAGCTCTGTCATAGGGAAGGGAATGGCAAGTGCAGGGCTCCTCCAGCGCTCGCTTGGCCGCCCAGACTCAGCACAGCACGGAGAGCCCCAGGCTCCCAGGGCCCCTGGCTGTGGTCTGCAGCCCCACACACCCGGAGGCTGACTCCGTGAGCGCCCAGAAGGTGCCTGACAGACGTCATTTCCCTAGTGCTCTCCCCACCAGCAGAGACGTGGGCAGGTGGTTGGGGCCTGCCCCTGCGTGTCTGGGCTGCCGCCCACAGCCTCAGCTCAGGGGAAGCAGCCCCTGTGCCAAGACTGGCAGGAGGCGCGGGGATTCCTGCCTGGAAGCCAAGTGCAGAGTACGCTTGGAAGCGAGCCTCCTTGGGAAGAGTCGAGGGAGCCAAGCCAGGTGCAGCTGCCATCCCTGCTTGGGCCGAGCCGAGTGTGCCTCCAGTACGGCAGAGCTCCAGCTCTGCTCAGAGGCCGGATCCAGTCAAGTGCCTTGCGCGAGGCTGCTCTGCCCTGGGCGAGACTTGCCCAGGCTTGCCTCGCTGCTAGGCTTGCTGCCCAGGAAGGAGCAGGCTGCGCGATGCTGGGAGAGGCCACTGGCGCCTTCCTGGCCTCAGCTCCACTCCTGCCTTGCCTTTGCACCTAGTCCCCAGGCGTCCTTGCGGAGGGCTTAGGGGCCGGTGGTTTGCACGCTGCCAAGCCCTCCAGCCGTGAGAGCTCTGTCATAGGGAAGGGAATGGCAAGTGCAGGGCTCCTCCAGCGCTCGCTTGGCCGCCCAGACTCAGCACAGCACGTAGAGCCCCAGGCTCCCAGGGCCCCTGGCTGTGGTCTGCAGCCCCACACACCCGGAGGCTGACTCAGTGAGCGCCCAGAAGGTGCCTGACAGACGTCATTTCCCTAGTGCTCTCCCCACCAGCAGAGACGTGGGCAGGTGGTTGGGGCCTGCCCCTGCGTGTCTGGGCTGCCGCCCACAGCCTCAGCTCAGGGGAAGCAGCCCCTGTGCCAAGACTTGCAGGAGGCGCGGGGATTCCTGCCTGGAAGCCAAGTGCAGAGTATGCTTGGAAGGGAGCCTCCTTGGGAAGAGTCGAGGGAGCCAAGCCAGGTGCAGCTGCCATCCCTGCTTGGGCCGAGCCGAGTGTGCCTCCAGTACGGCAGAGCTCCAGCTCTGCTCAGAGGCCGGATCCAGTCAAGTGCCTTGCGCGAGGCTGCTCTGCCCTGGGCGAGACTTGCCCAGGCTTGCCTCGCTGCTAGGCTTGCTGCCCAGGAAGGAGCAGGCTGCGCGATGCTGGGAGAGGCCACTGGCGCCTTCCTGGCCTCAGCTCCACTCCTGCCTTGCCTTTGCATCTAGGCCCCAGGCGTCCGTGCGGAAGGCTTAGGAGCCGGTGGCTTGCACACTGCCAAGCCCTCCAGCAGTGAGGCCTCTCTTAGAGGGGAGGGGAGGGCAAGTGCAGGGCTCCTCCAGCGCTCGCTTGGCCGCCCAGACTCAGCGCCGCACGGAGAGCACAAGGCTCCCAGGTCCCCTGGCTGTGGTCTGCAGCCCCACACACCCGGAGGCTGACTCCGTGGGCGCCGAGAAGGTGCCTGACAGACGTCATATCCCTAGCGCTCTGCTTCCCAGCAGAGACGTGTGCAGGTGGTGGGGCCTGCCCCTGCGTGTCTGGGCTCCCGCCGGCAGCCCCAGCTCAAGGGAAGCAGCCCCTGAGGCAAGACCTGTAGGAGGCGCGGGGCGCCCCCGCCTGGAAGCCTAGTGCACAGCATGCGGGAAGCGAGCCTCCTCAGGAGAAGAGGAGGCAGCGCAGCTGCGTGCGTCTGCAATCACTCCTTGGGCGGAGCCCAGTGAGCCTCCAGTACGGCAGAGCTCCAGCTCTGCTCAGAGGCCCGATCTGGCAGAGTTGCTGGCGTGAGGCTGCTCTGCCCTGGGCGAGCCTTGCCCAGACTTGCCTCGCTGCTAGGCTTCCTGCCCGGGAAGGAGCAGGCTGCGCCAGACAGGCAGACGCTCCTGGCGCCTTCCTGGCCTCAGCTCCACTCCTGCCTTGCCTTTGCACCTAGTCCCCAGGCGTCCTTGCGGAGGGCTTAGGGGCTGGTGGGTTGCACGCTGCCAAGCCCTCCAGCCGTGAGAGCTCTGTCATAGGGAAGGGAATGGCAAGTGCAGGGCTCCTCCAGCGCTCGCTTGGCCGCCCAGACTCAGCACAGCACGGAGAGCCCCAGGCTCCCAGGGCCCCTGGCTGTGGTCTGCAGCCCCACACACCCGGAGGCTGACTCCGTGAGCGCCCAGAAGGTGCCTGACAGACGTCATTTCCCTAGTGCTCTCCCCACCAGCAGAGACGTGGGCAGGTGGTTGGGGCCTGCCCCTGCGTGTCTGGGCTGCCGCCCACAGCCTCAGCTCAGGGGAAGCAGCCCCTGTGCCAAGACTGGCAGGAGGCGCGGGGATTCCTGCCTGGAAGCCAAGTGCAGAGTACGCTTGGAAGCGAGCCTCCTTGGGAAGAGTCGAGGGAGCCAAGCCAGGTGCAGCTGCCATCCCTGCTTGGGCCGAGCCGAGTGTGCCTCCAGTACGGCAGAGCTCCAGCTCTGCTCAGAGGCCGGATCCAGTCAAGTGCCTTGCGCGAGGCTGCTCTGCCCTGGGCGAGACTTGCCCAGGCTTGCCTCGCTGCTAGGCTTGCTGCCCAGGAAGGAGCAGGCTGCGCGATGCTGGGAGAGGCCACTGGCGCCTTCCTGGCCTCAGCTCCACTCCTGCCTTGCCTTTGCACCTAGTCCCCAGGCGTCCTTGCGGAGGGCTTAGGGGCCGGTGGTTTGCACGCTGCCAAGCCCTCCAGCCGTGAGAGCTCTGTCATAGGGAAGGGAATGGCAAGTGCAGGGCTCCTCCAGCGCTCGCTTGGCCGCCCAGACTCAGCACAGCACGTAGAGCCCCAGGCTCCCAGGGCCCCTGGCTGTGGTCTGCAGCCCCACACACCCGGAGGCTGACTCAGTGAGCGCCCAGAAGGTGCCTGACAGACGTCATTTCCCTAGTGCTCTCCCCACCAGCAGAGACGTGGGCAGGTGGTTGGGGCCTGCCCCTGCGTGTCTGGGCTGCCGCCCACAGCCTCAGCTCAGGGGAAGCAGCCCCTGTGCCAAGACTGGCAGGAGGCGCGGGGAGTCCTGCCTGGAAGCCAAGTGCAGAGTACGCTTGGAAGGGAGCCTCCTTGGGAAGAGTCGAGGGAGCCAAGCCAGGTGCAGCTGCCATCCCTGCTTGGGCCGAGCCGAGTGTGCCTCCAGTACGGCAGAGCTCCAGCTCTGCTCAGAGGCCGGATCCAGTCAAGTGCCTTGCGCGAGGCTGCTCTGCCCTGGGCGAGACTTGCCCAGGCTTGCCTCGCTGCTAGGCTTGCTGCCCAGGAAGGAGCAGGCTGCGCGATGCTGGGAGAGGCCACTGGCGCCTTCCTGGCCTCAGCTCCACTCCTGCCTTGCCTTTGCATCTAGGCCCCAGGCGTCCGTGCGGAAGGCTTAGGAGCCGGTGGCTTGCACACTGCCAAGCCCTCCAGCAGTGAGGCCTCTCTTAGAGGGGAGGGGAGGGCAAGTGCAGGGCTCCTCCAGCGCTCGCTTGGCCGCCCAGACTCAGCGCCGTACGGAGAGCACAAGGCTCCCAGGTCCCCTGGCTGTGGTCTGCAGCCCCACACACCCGGAGGCTGACTCCGTGGGCGCCGAGAAGGTGCCTGACAGACGTCATATCCCTAGCGCTCTGCTTCCCAGCAGAGACGTGTGCAGGTGGTGGGGCCTGCCCCTGCGTGTCTGGGCTCCCGCCGGCAGCCCCAGCTCAAGGGAAGCAGCCCCTGAGGCAAGACCTGTAGGAGGCGCGGGGCGCCCCCGCCTGGAAGCCTAGTGCACAGCATGCGGGAAGCGAGCCTCCTCAGGAGAAGAGGAGGCAGCGCAGCTGCGTGCGTCTGCAATCACTCCTTGGGCGGAGCCCAGTGAGCCTCCAGTACGGCAGAGCTCCAGCTCTGCTCAGAGGCCCGATCTGGCAGAGTTGCTGGCGTGAGGCTGCTCTGCCCTGGGCGAGCCTTGCCCAGACTTGCCTCGCTGCTAGGCTTCCTGCCCGGGAAGGAGCAGGCTGCGCCAGACAGGCAGACGCTCCTGGCGCCTTCCTGGCCTCAGCTCCACTCCTGCCTTGCCTTTGCACCTAGTCCCCAGGCGTCCTTGCGGAGGGCTTAGGGGCTGGTGGGTTGCACGCTGCCAAGCCCTCCAGCCGTGAGAGCTCTGTCATAGGGAAGGGAATGGCAAGTGCAGGGCTCCTCCAGCGCTCGCTTGGCCGCCCAGACTCAGCACAGCACGGAGAGCCCCAGGCTCCCAGGGCCCCTGGCTGTGGTCTGCAGCCCCACACACCCGGAGGCTGACTCCGTGAGCGCCCAGAAGGTGCCTGACAGACGTCATTTCCCTAGTGCTCTCCCCACCAGCAGAGACGTCGGCAGGTGGTTGGGGCCTGCCCCTGCGTGTCTGGGCTGCCGCCCACAGCCTCAGCTCAGGGGAAGCAGCCCCTGTGCCAAGACTGGCAGGAGGCGCGGGGCGTCCCTGCCTGGAAGCCAAGTGCAGAGCACGCTTGGAAGCGAGCCTCCTTGGGAAGAGTCGAGGGAGCCAAGCCGCGTGCAGCTGCAATCCCTGCTTGGGCCGAGCCGAGTGTGCCTCCAGTACGGCAGAGCTCCAGCTCTGCTCAGAGGCCGGATCCAGTCAAGTGCCTTGCGCGAGGCTGCTCTGCCCCTGGGCGAGACTTGCCCAGGCTTGCCTCGCTGCTAGGCTTGCTGCCCAGGAAGGAGCAGGCTGCGCGATGCTGGGAGAGGCCACTGGCGCCTTCCTGGCCTCAGCTCCACTCCTGCCTTGCCTTTGCATCTAGGCCCCAGGCGTCCGTGGGGAAGGCTTAGGAGCCGGTGGCTTGCACACTGCCAAGCCCTCCAGCAGTGAGGCCTCTCTTAGAGGGGGAGGGGAGGGCAAGTGCAGGGCTCCTCCAGCGCTCGCTTGGCCGCCCAGACTCAGCGCCGCACGGAGAGCACAAGGCTCCCAGGTCCCCTGGCTGTGGTCTGCAGCCCCACACACCCGGAGGCTGACTCCGTGGGCGCCGAGAAGGTGCCTGACAGACGTCATATCCCTAGCGCTCTGCTTCCCAGCAGAGACGTGTGCAGGTGGTGGGGCCTGCCCCTGCGTGTCTGGGCTCCCGCCGGCAGCCCCAGCTCAAGGGAAGCAGCCCCTGAGGCAAGACCTGTAGGAGGCGCGGGGCGCCCCCGCCTGGAAGCCTAGTGCACAGCATGCGGGAAGCGAGCCTCCTCAGGAGAAGAGGAGGCAGCGCAGCTGCGTGCGTCTGCAATCACTCCTTGGGCGGAGCCCAGTGAGCCTCCAGTACGGCAGAGCTCCAGCTCTGCTCAGAGGCCCGATCTGGCAGAGTTGCTGGCGTGAGGCTGCTCTGCCCTGGGCGAGCCTTGCCCAGACTTGCCTCGCTGCTAGGCTTCCTGCCTGGGAAGGAGCAGGCTGCGCCAGACAGGCAGACGCTCCTGGCGCCTTCCTGGCCTCAGCTCCACTCCTGCCTTGCCTTTGCACCTAGTCCCCAGGCGTCCTTGCGGAGGGCTTAGGGGCTGGTGGGTTGCACGCTGCCAAGCCCTCCAGCCGTGAGAGCTCTGTCATAGGGAAGGGAATGGCAAGTGCAGGGCTCCTCCAGCGCTCGCTTGGCCGCCCAGACTCAGCACAGCACGGAGAGCCCCAGGCTCCCAGGGCCCCTGGCTGTGGTCTGCAGCCCCACACACCCGGAGGCTGACTCAGTGAGCGCCCAGAAGGTGCCTGACAGACGTCATTTCCCTAGTGCTCTCCCCACCAGCAGAGACGTGGGCAGGTGGTTGGGGCCTGCCCCTGCGTGTCTGGGCTGCCGCCCACAGCCTCAGCTCAGGGGAAGCAGCCCCTGTGCCAAGACTGGCAGGAGGCGCGGGGAGTCCTGCCTGGAAGCCAAGTGCAGAGTACGCTTGGAAGGGAGCCTCCTTGGGAAGAGTCGAGGGAGCCAAGCCAGGTGCAGCTGCCATCCCTGCTTGGGCCGAGCCGAGTGTGCCTCCAGTACGGCAGAGCTCCAGCTCTGCTCAGAGGCCGGATCCAGTCAAGTGCCTTGCGCGAGGCTGCTCTGCCCTGGGCGAGACTTGCCCAGGCTTGCCTCGCTGCTAGGCTTGCTGCCCAGGAAGGAGCAGGCTGCGCGATGCTGGGAGAGGCCACTGGCGCCTTCCTGGCCTCAGCTCCACTCCTGCCTTGCCTTTGCATCTAGGCCCCAGGCGTCCGTGCGGAAGGCTTAGGAGCCGGTGGCTTGCACACTGCCAAGCCCTCCAGCAGTGAGGCCTCTCTTAGAGGGGAGGGGAGGGCAAGTGCAGGGCTCCTCCAGCGCTCGCTTGGCCGCCCAGACTCAGCGCCGCACGGAGAGCACAAGGCTCCCAGGTCCCCTGGCTGTGGTCTGCAGCCCCACACACCCGGAGGCTGACTCCGTGGGCGCCCAGAAGGTGCCTGACAGACGTCATGTCCCTAGCGCTCTGCTCCCCAGCAGAGACGTGTGCAGGTGGTGGGGCCTGCCCCTGCGTGTCTGGGCTCCCGCCGGCAGCCCCAGCTCAAGGGAAGCAGCCCCTGAGGCAAGACCTGTAGGAGGCGCGGGGCGCCCCCGCCTGGAAGCCTAGTGCACAGCATGCGGGAAGCGAGCCTCCTCGGGAGAAGAGGAGGCAGCGCAGCTGCGTGCGTCTGCAATCACTCCTTGGGCGGAGCCCAGTGAGCCTCCAGTACGGCAGAGCTCCAGCTCTGCTCAGAGGCCCGATCTGGCAGAGTTGCTGGCGTGAGGCTGCTCTGCCCTGGGCGAGCCTTGCCCAGACTTGCCTCGCTGCTAGGCTTCCTGCCCGGGAAGGAGCAGGCTGCACCAGACAGGTAGACGCTCCTGGCGCCTTCCTGGCCTCAGCTCCACTCCTGCCTTGCCTTTGCACCTAGTCCCCAGGCGTCCTTGCGGAGGGCCTAGGGGCCGGTGGGTTGCACGCTGCCAAGCCCTCCAGCCGTGAGAGCTCTGTCATAGGGAAGGGAATGGCAAGTGCAGGGCTCCTCCAGCGCTCGCTTGGCTGCCCAGACTCAGCACAGCACGGAGAGCACCAGGCTCCCAGGGCCCCTGGCTGTGGTCTGCAGCCCCACACACCCGGAGGCTGACTCCGTGAGCGCCCAGAAGGTGCCTGACAGACGTCATTTCCCTAGTGCTCTCCCCACCAGCAGAGACGTGGGCAGGTGGTTGGGGCCTGCCCCTGCGTGTCTGGGCTGCCGCCCACAGCCTCAGCTCAGGGGAAGCAGCCCCTGTGCCAAGACTGGCAGGAGGCGCGGGGAGTCCTGCCTGGAAGCCAAGTGCAGAGTACGCTTGGAAGCGAGCCTCCTTGGGAAGAGTCGAGGGAGCCAAGCCAGGTGCAGCTGCCATCCCTGCTTGGGCCGAGCCGAGTGTGCCTCCAGTATGGCAGAGCTCCAGCTCTGCTCAGAGGCCGGATCCAGTCAAGTGCCTTGCGCGAGGCTGCTCTGCCCTGGGCGAGACTTGCCCAGGCTTGCCTCGCTGCTAGGCTTGCTGCCCAGGAAGGAGCAGGCTGCGCGATGCTGGGAGAGGCCACTGGCGCCTTCCTGGCCTCAGCTCCACTCCTGCCTTGCCTTTGCATCTAGGCCCCAGGCGTCCGTGCAGAAGGCTTAGGAGCCGGTGGCTTGCACACTGCCAAGCCCTCCAGCAGTGAGGCCTCTCTTAGAGGGGAGGGGAGGGCAAGTGCAGGGCTCCTCCAGCGCTCGCTTGGCCGCCCAGACTCAGCGCCGCACGGAGAGCACAAGGCTCCCAGGTCCCCTGGCTGTGGTCTGCAGCCCCACACAGCCGGAGGCTGACTCCGTGGGCGCCCAGAAGGTGCCTGCAGACGTCATGTTCCTAGTGCTCTCCTCCCCAGCAGAGACGTGTGCTGGTGGTGGGGCCTGCCCCTGCGTGTCTGGGCTCCCGCCGGCAGCCCCAGCTCAAGGGAAGCAGCCCCTGAGCCAAGACCTGTAGGAGGCGCGGGGCGCCCCCGCCTGGAAGCCTAGTGCACAGCATGCGGGAAGCGAGCCTCCTTGGGAGAAGAGGAGGCAGCCCAGCTGCGTGCCTCTGCAATCACTCCTTGGGCGGAGCCCAGTGAGCCTCCAGTACGGCAGAGCTCCAGCTCTGCTCAGAGGCCCGATCTGGCAGTGTTGGTGGCGTGAGCCTTCTCTGCCCTGGGTGAGCCTTGCCCAGACTTGCCTCGCTGCTAGGCTTCCTGCCCGGGAAGGAGCAGGCTGCGCCAGACAGGCAGACGCTCCTGGCGCCTTCCTGACCTCAGCTCCACTCCTGCCCTGCCTTTGCACCTAGTCCCCAGGCTTCCTTGCGGATGGCTTAGGGGCCGGGGGGTTGCACGCTGCCAAGCCCTCCAGCCGTGAGAGCTCTGTCATCGGGAAGGGAATGGCAAGTGCAGGGCTCCTCCAGCGGTCGCTTGGCCGCCCAGACTCATCACAGCACGGAGAGCACCAGGCTCCCAGGGCCCCTGGCTGTGGTTTGCAGCCCCACACACCCGGAGGCTGACTCGGTGGGCGCCCAGAAGGTGCCTGACAGACGTCATTTCCCGCGTGCTGTCCCCACGAGCAGAGACGTGTGCTGGTGGTTGGGGCCTGCCCCTGCGTGTCTGGGCTGCCGCCCACAGCCTCCGCTCAGGGGAAGCAGCCCCTGTGCCAAGACTTGCAGGAGGCGCGGGGCATCCCTGCCTGGAAGCCAAGTGCAGAGTACGCTTGGAAGCGAGCCTCCTTGGGAAGAGTCGAGGGAGCCAAGCTGCGTGCAGCTGCAATCCCTGCTTGGGCCGAGCCCAGTGAGCCTCCAGGACGGCAGAGCTCCAGCTCTGCTCAGAGGCCGGATCTAGTCAAGTGCCTTGCGCGAGGCTGCTCTGCCCTGGGCCAGACTTGCCCAGGCTTGCCTCGCTGCTAGGCTTGCTGCCCAGGAAGGAGCAGGCTGTGCGATGCTGGGAGAGGCCACTGGCGCCTTCCTGGCCTCAGCTCCACTCCTGCCTTGCCTTTGCATCTAGGCCCCAGGCATCCTTGGGCAAGGCTTAGGAGCCCCTGGCTTGCACACTGCCAAGCCGTCCAGCAGTGAGGCCTCTCTTCGAGGGGAGGGGAGGGCAAGTGCAGGGCTCCTCCAGTGGTTGCTTGGCCGCCCAGACTCAGCGCCGCACGGAGAGCACAAGGCTCCCAGGTCCCCTGGCTGTGGTCTGCAGCCCCACACACCCGGAGGCTGACTCCGTGGGCGCCGAGAAGGTGCCTGACAGACGTCATATCCCTAGCGCTCTGCTCCCCAGCAGAGACGTGTGCAGGTGGTGGGGCCTGCCCCTGCGTGTCTGGGCTCCCGCCGGCAGCCCCAGCTCAAGGGAAGCAGCCCCTGAGGCAAGACCTGTAGGAGGCGCGGGGCGCCCCCGCCTGGAAGCCTAGTGCACAGCATGCGGGAAGCGAGCCTCCTCAGGAGAAGAGGAGGCAGCGCAGCTGCGTGCGTCTGCAATCACTCCTTGGGCGGAGCCCAGTGAGCCTCCAGTACGGCAGAGCTCCAGCTCTGCTCAGAGGCCCGATCTGGCAGAGTTGCTGGCGTGAGGCTGCTCTGCCCTGGGCGAGCCTTGCCCAGACTTGCCTCGCTGCTAGGCTTCCTGCCCGGGAAGGAGCAGGCTGCGCCAGACAGGCAGACGCTCCTGGCGCCTTCCTGGCCTCAGCTCCACTCCTGCCTTGCCTTTGCACCTAGTCCCCAGGCGTCCATGCGGAGGGCTTAGGGGCCGGTGGGGTGCCCGCTGCAAAGCCCTCCAGCCGTGAGAGCTCTGTCATAGGGAAGGGAATGGCAAGTGCAGGGCTCCTCCAGCGCTCGCTTGGCCGCCCAGACTCAGCACAGCACGTAGAGCCCCAGGCTCCCAGGGCCCCTGGCTGTGGTCTGCAGCCCCACACACCCGGAGGCTGACTCCGTGAGCGCCCAGAAGGTGCCTGACAGACGTCATTTCCCTAGTGCTCTCCCCACCAGCAGAGACGTGGGCAGGTGGTTGGGGCCTGCCCCTGCGTGTCTGGGCTGCCGCCCACAGCCTCAGCTCAGGGGAAGCAGCCCCTGTGCCAAGACTGGCAGGAGGCGCGGGGAGTCCTGCCTGGAAGCCAAGTGCAGAGTACGCTTGGAAGGGAGCCTCCTTGGGAAGAGTCGAGGGAGCCAAGCCAGGTGCAGCTGCCATCCCTGCTTGGGCCGAGCCGAGTGTGCCTCCAGTACGGCAGAGCTCCAGCTCTGCTCAGAGGCCGGATCCAGTCAAGTGCCTTGCGCGAGGCTGCTCTGCCCTGGGCGAGACTTGCCCAGGCTTGCCTCGCTGCTAGGCTTGCTGCCCAGGAAGGAGCAGGCTGCGCGATGCTGGGAGAGGCCACTGGCGCCTTCCTGGCCTCAGCTCCACTCCTGCCTTGCCTTTGCATCTAGGCCCCAGGCGTCCGTGCGGAAGGCTTAGGAGCCGGTGGCTTGCACACTGCCAAGCCCTCCAGCAGTGAGGCCTCTCTTAGAGGGGAGGGGAGGGCAAGTGCAGGGCTCCTCCAGCGCTCGCTTGGCCGCCCAGACTCAGCGCCGCACGGAGAGCACAAGGCTCCCAGGTCCCCTGGCTGTGGTCTGCAGCCCCACACACCCGGAGGCTGACTCCGTGGGCGCCGAGAAGGTGCCTGACAGACGTCATATCCCTAGCGCTCTGCTTCCCAGCAGAGACGTGTGCAGGTGGTGGGGCCTGCCCCTGCGTGTCTGGGCTCCCGCCGGCAGCCCCAGCTCAAGGGAAGCAGCCCCTGAGGCAAGACCTGTAGGAGGCGCGGGGCGCCCCCGCCTGGAAGCCTAGTGCACAGCATGCGGGAAGCGAGCCTCCTCAGGAGAAGAGGAGGCAGCGCAGCTGCGTGCGTCTGCAATCACTCCTTGGGCGGAGCCCAGTGAGCCTCCAGTACGGCAGAGCTCCAGCTCTGCTCAGAGGCCCGATCTGGCAGAGTTGCTGGCGTGAGGCTGCTCTGCCCTGGGCGAGCCTTGCCCAGACTTGCCTCGCTGCTAGGCTTCCTGCCCGGGAAGGAGCAGGCTGCGCCAGACAGGCAGACGCTCCTGGCGCCTTCGTGGCCTCAGCTCCACTCCTGCCTTGCCTTTGCACCTAGTCCCCAGGCGTCCTTGCGGAGGGCTTTGGGGCCGGTGGGTTGCACGCTGCCAAGCCCTGCAGCCGTTTGAGCTCTGTCATAGGGAAGGGAATGGCAAGTGCAGGGCTCCTCCAGCGCTCGCTTGGCCGCCCAGACTCAGCACAGCACGGAGAGCCCCAGGCTCCCAGGGCCCCTGGCTGTGGTCTGCAGCCCCACACACCCGGAGGCTGACTCCGTGAGCGCCCAGAAAGTGCCTGACAGACGTCATTTCCCTAGTGCTCTCCCCACCAGCAGAGACGTGGGCAGGTGGTTGGGGCCTGCCCCTGCGTGTCTGGGCTGCCGCCCACAGCCTCAGCTCAGGGGAAGCAGCCCCTGTGCCAAGACTGGCAGGAGGCGCGGGGATTCCTGCCTGGAAGCCAAGTGCAGAGTACGCTTGGAAGCGAGCCTCCTTGGGAAGAGTCGAGGGAGCCAAGCCAGGTGCAGCTGCCATCCCTGCTTGGGCCGAGCCGAGTGTGCCTCCAGTACGGCAGAGCTCCAGCTCTGCTCAGAGGCCGGATCCAGTCAAGTGCCTTGCGCGAGGCTGCTCTGCCCTGGGCGAGACTTGCCCAGGCTTGCCTCGCTGCTAGACTTGCTGCCTAGGAAGGAGCAGGCTGCGCGATGCTGGGAGAGGCCACTGGCACCTTCCTGGCCTCAGCTCCACCCCTGCCTTGCCTTTGCATCTAGGCCCCAGGCGTCCGTGGGGAAGGCTTAGGAGCCGGTGGCTTGCACACTGCCAAGCCCTCCAGCAGTGAGGCCTCTCTTAGAGGGGAGGGGAGGGCAAGTGCAGGGCTCCTCCAGCGCTCGCTTGGCCGCCCAGACTCAGCGCCGCACGGAGAGCACAAGGCTCCCAGGTCCCCTGGCTGTGGTCTGCAGCCCCACACACCCGGAGGCTGACTCCGTGGGCGCCGAGAAGGTGCCTGACAGACGTCATATCCCTAGCGCTCTGCTCCCCAGCAGAGACGTGTGCAGGTGGTGGGGCCTGCCCCTGCGTGTCTGGGCTCCCGCCGGCAGCCCCAGCTCAAGGGAAGCAGCCCCTGAGGCAAGACCTGTAGGAGGCGCGGGGCGCCCCCGCCTGGAAGCCTAGTGCACAGCATGCGGGAAGCGAGCCTCCTCAGGAGAAGAGGAGGCAGCGCAGCTGCGTGCGTCTGCAATCACTCCTTGGGCGGAGCCCAGTGAGCCTCCAGTACGGCAGAGCTCCAGCTCTGCTCAGAGGCCCGATCTGGCAGAGTTGCTGGCGTGAGGCTGCTCTGCCCTGGGCGAGCCTTGCCCAGACTTGCCTCGCTGCTAGGCTTCCTGCCCGGGAAGGAGCAGGCTGCGCCAGACAGGCAGACGCTCCTGGCGCCTTCCTGGCCTCAGCTCCACTCCTGCCTTGCCTTTGCACCTAGTCCCCAGGCGTCCATGCGGAGGGCTTAGGGGCCGGTGGGGTGCCCGCTGCAAAGCCCTCCAGCCGTGAGAGCTCTGTCATAGGGAAGGGAATGGCAAGTGCAGGGCTCCTCCAGCGCTCGCTTGGCCGCCCAGACTCAGCACAGCACGTAGAGCCCCAGGCTCCCAGGGCCCCTGGCTGTGGTCTGCAGCCCCACACACCCGGAGGCTGACTCCGTGAGCGCCCAGAAGGTGCCTGACAGACGTCATTTCCCTAGTGCTCTCCCCACCAGCAGAGACGTGGGCAGGTGGTTGGGGCCTGCCCCTGCGTGTCTGGGCTGCCGCCCACAGCCTCAGCTCAGGGGAAGCAGCCCCTGTGCCAAGACTGGCAGGAGGCGCGGGGAGTCCTGCCTGGAAGCCAAGTGCAGAGTACGCTTGGAAGGGAGCCTCCTTGGGAAGAGTCGAGGGAGCCAAGCCAGGTGCAGCTGCCATCCCTGCTTGGGCCGAGCCGAGTGTGCCTCCAGTACGGCAGAGCTCCAGCTCTGCTCAGAGGCCGGATCCAGTCAAGTGCCTTGCGCGAGGCTGCTCTGCCCTGGGCGAGACTTGCCCAGGCTTGCCTCGCTGCTAGGCTTGCTGCCCAGGAAGGAGCAGGCTGCGCGATGCTGGGAGAGGCCACTGGCGCCTTCCTGGCCTCAGCTCCACTCCTGCCTTGCCTTTGCATCTAGGCCCCAGGCGTCCGTGCGGAAGGCTTAGGAGCCGGTGGCTTGCACACTGCCAAGCCCTCCAGCAGTGAGGCCTCTCTTAGAGGGGAGGGGAGGGCAAGTGCAGGGCTCCTCCAGCGCTCGCTTGGCCGCCCAGACTCAGCGCCGCACGGAGAGCACAAGGCTCCCAGGTCCCCTGGCTGTGGTCTGCAGCCCCACACACCCGGAGGCTGACTCCGTGGGCGCCGAGAAGGTGCCTGACAGACGTCATATCCCTAGCGCTCTGCTTCCCAGCAGAGACGTGTGCAGGTGGTGGGGCCTGCCCCTGCGTGTCTGGGCTCCCGCCGGCAGCCCCAGCTCAAGGGAAGCAGCCCCTGAGGCAAGACCTGTAGGAGGCGCGGGGCGCCCCCGCCTGGAAGCCTAGTGCACAGCATGCGGGAAGCGAGCCTCCTCAGGAGAAGAGGAGGCAGCGCAGCTGCGTGCGTCTGCAATCACTCCTTGGGCGGAGCCCAGTGAGCCTCCAGTACGGCAGAGCTCCAGCTCTGCTCAGAGGCCCGATCTGGCAGAGTTGCTGGCGTGAGGCTGCTCTGCCCTGGGCGAGCCTTGCCCAGACTTGCCTCGCTGCTAGGCTTCCTGCCCGGGAAGGAGCAGGCTGCGCCAGACAGGCAGACGCTCCTGGCGCCTTCGTGGCCTCAGCTCCACTCCTGCCTTGCCTTTGCACCTAGTCCCCAGGCGTCCTTGCGGAGGGCTTTGGGGCCGGTGGGTTGCACGCTGCCAAGCCCTGCAGCCGTTTGAGCTCTGTCATAGGGAAGGGAATGGCAAGTGCAGGGCTCCTCCAGCGCTCGCTTGGCCGCCCAGACTCAGCACAGCACGGAGAGCCCCAGGCTCCCAGGGCCCCTGGCTGTGGTCTGCAGCCCCACACACCCGGAGGCTGACTCCGTGAGCGCCCAGAAGGTGCCTGACAGACGTCATTTCCCTAGTGCTCTCCCCACCAGCAGAGACGTGGGCAGGTGGTTGGGGCCTGCCCCTGCGTGTCTGGGCTGCCGCCCACAGCCTCAGCTCAGGGGAAGCAGCCCCTGTGCCAAGACTGGCAGGAGGCGCGGGGATTCCTGCCTGGAAGCCAAGTGCAGAGTACGCTTGGAAGCGAGCCTCCTTGGGAAGAGTCGAGGGAGCCAAGCCAGGTGCAGCTGCCATCCCTGCTTGGGCCGAGCCGAGTGTGCCTCCAGTACGGCAGAGCTCCAGCTCTGCTCAGAGGCCGGATCCAGTCAAGTGCCTTGCGCGAGGCTGCTCTGCCCTGGGCGAGACTTGCCCAGGCTTGCCTCGCTGCTAGACTTGCTGCCTAGGAAGGAGCAGGCTGCGCGATGCTGGGAGAGGCCACTGGCACCTTCCTGGCCTCAGCTCCACCCCTGCCTTGCCTTTGCATCTAGGCCCCAGGCGTCCGTGGGGAAGGCTTAGGAGCCGGTGGCTTGCACACTGCCAAGCCCTCCAGCAGTGAGGCCTCTCTTAGAGGGGAGGGGAGGGCAAGTGCAGGGCTCCTCCAGCGCTCGCTTGGCCGCCCAGACTCAGCGCCGCACGGAGAGCACAAGGCTCCCAGGTCCCCTGGCTGTGGTCTGCAGCCCCACACACCCGGAGGCTGACTCCGTGGGCGCCGAGAAGGTGCCTGACAGACGTCATATCCCTAGCGCTCTGCTCCCAAGCAGAGACGTGTGCAGGTGGTGGGGCCTGCCCCTGCGTGTCTGGGCTCCCGCCGGCAGCCCCAGCTCAAGGGAAGCAGCCCCTGAGGCAAGACCTGTAGGAGGCGCGGGGCGCCCCCGCCTGGAAGCCTAGTGCACAGCATGCGGGAAGCGAGCCTCCTCAGGAGAAGAGGAGGCAGCCCAGCTGCGTGCGTCTGCAATCACTCCTTGGGCGGAGCCCAGTGAGCCTCCAGTACGGCAGAGCTCCAGCTCTGCTCAGAGGCCCGATCTGGCAGAGTTGCTGGCGTGAGGCTGCTCTGCCCTGGGCGAGCCTTGCCCAGACTTGCCTCGCTGCTAGGCTTCCTGCCCGGGAAGGAGCAGGCTGCGCCAGACAGGTAGACGCTCCTGGCGCCTTCCTGGCCTCAGCTCCACTCCTGCCTTGCCTTTGCACCTAGTCCCCAGGCGTCCTTGCGGAGGGCTTAGGGGCCGGTGGGTTGCACGCTGCCAAGCCCTCCAGCCGTGAGAGCTCTGTCATAGGGAAGGGAATGGCAAGTGCAGGGCTCCTCCAGCGCTCGCTTGGCTGCCCAGACTCAGCACAGCACGGAGAGCACCAGGCTCCCAGGGCCCCTGGCTGTGGTCTGCAGCCCCACACACCCGGAGGCTGA
This sequence comes from Budorcas taxicolor, assembly GCF_023091745.1. Taxonomy (NCBI): domain Eukaryota; kingdom Metazoa; phylum Chordata; class Mammalia; order Artiodactyla; family Bovidae; genus Budorcas; species Budorcas taxicolor. The sequence goes on from NW_026291555.1 coordinate 177,325, forward strand.
CTCCGTGAGCGCCCAGAAGGTGCCTGACAGACGTCATTTCCCTAGTGCTCTCCCCACCAGCAGAGACGTGGGCAGGTGGTTGGGGCCTGCCCCTGCGTGTCTGGGCTGCCGCCCACAGCCTCAGCTCAGGGGAAGCAGCCCCTGTGCCAAGACTGGCAGGAGGCGCGGGGAGTCCTGCCTGGAAGCCAAGTGCAGAGTACGCTTGGAAGCGAGCCTCCTTGGGAAGAGTCGAGGGAGCCAAGCCAGGTGCAGCTGCCATCCCTGCTTGGGCCGAGCCGAGTGTGCCTCCAGTACGGCAGAGCTCCAGCTCTGCTCAGAGGCCGGATCCAGTCAAGTGCCTTGCGCGAGGCTGCTCTGCCCTGGGCGAGACTTGCCCAGGCTTGCCTCGCTGCTAGGCTTGCTGCCCAGGAAGGAGCAGGCTGCGCGATGCTGGGAGAGGCCACTGGCGCCTTCCTGGCCTCAGCTCCACTCCTGCCTTGCCTTTGCATCTAGGCCCCAGGCGTCCGTGGGGAAGGCTTAGGAGCCGGTGGCTTGCACACTGCCAAGCCCTCCAGCAGTGAGGCCTCTCTTAGAGGGGAGGGGAGGGCAAGTGCAGGGCTCCTCCAGCGCTCGCTTGGCCGCCCAGACTCAGCGCCGCACGGAGAGCACAAGGCTCCCAGGTCCCCTGGCTGTGGTCTGCAGCCCCACACACCCGGAGGCTGACTCCGTGGGCGCCCAGAAGGTGCCTGACAGACGTCATATCCCTAGCGCTCTGCTCCCCAGCAGAGACGTGTGCAGGTGGTGGGGCCTGCCCCTGCGTGTCTGGGCTCCCGCCGGCAGCCCCAGCTCAAGGGAAGCAGCCCCTGAGGCAAGACCTGTAGGAGGCGCGGGGCGCCCCCGCCTGGAAGCCTAGTGCACAGCATGCGGGAAGCGAGCCTCCGCGGGAGAAGAGGAGGCAGCGCAGCTGCGTGCGTCTGCAATCACTCCTTGGGCGGAGCCCAGTGAGCCTCCAGTACGGCAGAGCTCCAGCTCTGCTCAGAGGCCCGATCTGGCAGAGTTGCTGGCGTGAGGCTGCTCTGCCCTGGGCGAGCCTTGCCCAGACTTGCCTCGCTGCTAGGCTTCCTGCCCGGGAAGGAGCAGGCTGCGCCAGACAGGCAGACGCTCCTGGCGCCTTCCTGGCCTCAGCTCCACTCCTGCCTTGCCTTTGCACCTAGTCCCCAGGCGTCCTTGCGGAGGGCTTAGGGGCCGGTGGGTTGCACGCTGCCAAGCCCTCCAGCCGTGAGAGCTCTGTCATAGGGAAGGGAATGGCAAGTGCAGGGCTCCTCCAGCGCTCGCTTGGCCGCCCAGACTCAGCACAGCACGGAGAGCCCCAGGCTCCCAGGGCCCCTGGCTGTGGTCTGCAGCCCCACACACCCGGAGGCTGACTCCGTGAGCGCCCAGAAGGTGCCTGACAGACGTCATTTCCCTAGTGCTCTCCCCACCAGCAGAGACGTGGGCAGGTGGTTGGGGCCTGCCCCTGCGTGTCTGGGCTGCCGCCCACAGCCTCAGCTCAGGGGAAGCAGCCCCTGTGCCAAGACTGGCAGGAGGCGCGGGGCGTCCCTGCCTGGAAGCCAAGTGCAGAGTACGCTTGGAAGCGAGCCTCCTTGGGAAGAGTCGAGGGAGCCAAGCCGCGTGCAGCTGCAATCCCTGCTTGGGCCGAGCCGAGTGTGCCTCCAGTACGGCAGAGCTCCAGCTCTGCTCAGAGGCCGGATCTAGTCAAGTGCCTTGCGCGAGGCTGCTCTGCCCTGGGCCAGACTTGCCCAGGCTTGCCTCGCTGCTAGGCTTGCTGCCCAGGAAGGAGCAGGCTGTGCGATGCTGGGAGAGGCCACTGGCGCCTTCCTGGCCTCAGCTCCACTCCTGCCTTGCCTTTGCATCTAGGCCCCAGGCGTCCTTGGGGAAGGCTTAGGAGCCCCTGGCTTGCACACTGCCAAGCCGTCCAGCAGTGAGGCCTCTCTTCGAGGGGAGGGGAGGGCAAGTGCAGGGCTCCTCCAGTGGTTGCTTGGCCGCCCAGACTCAGCACAGCACGGAGAGCACCAGGCTCCCAGGGCCGCTGGCTGTGGTCTGCAGCCCCACACACCCGGAGGCTGACTCCGTGAGCGCCCAGAAGGTGCCTGACAGACGTCATGTCCCTAGTGCTCTCCTCCCCAGCAGAGACGTGTGCAGGTCGTTGGGGCCTGCCCCTGCGTGTCTGGGCTCCCGCCCACAGCCCCAGCTCAGGGGAAGCAGCCCCTGAGCCAAGACCTGCAGGAGGCGCGTGGCATCCATGCCTGGAAGCCAAGTGCACATTATGCCGGAAGCGAGCCTCCTTGGGAGGATTCCTGGGATCCAAGTCACTTGCAGCTGCAAACCCTACTTGGGCGGAGCCGAGTGCGCCTCCAGTAAGGCAGAGCTCCGTGCCTGCTCTGAGGCCTGATCTAGTAAAGTTCCTTGCGCGTGGCTGCTCTGCTGTGGGCGAGTCTTTCCCAAACTTGCCTCGCTGATAGGCTTACTGCCCAGGAAGGAGCAGTCTGCCCGAGGTTGGGAGAGGCCACTGGCGCCTTCCTGGCCTCAGCTGCGCTCCTGCCTTTCCTTTGCCACTAGGCCCCAGGCCTCCTTTCGGAGGGCTCAGAGTCCGGTGGGTTCCACACTGCCAATCGATCCAGTCTTGAAAGTTCTCTCAGAGGAAATGGAAGGGCAACTGCAGGGCTCCTCCAGCTGTTGCTTGGACACCCAGACTCAGCGCCACACTGAGAGCACCAGGCACCCAGGTATCCTAGCTGGCGTCTGCAGCCCCCAGACACGGACATCTCCGTGGGTGCCCAGCAGTTTCCTGACAAACATAGGTTCCCTAGCGCTGTCCTCCTCAGCAGAGATGTGTGCAGGCGGGTGGGGCCTGCCCCTGCGTGTCTGGGCTCTCACCCACAGGCCCAATTCAGGGGAAGCAGTCCCTGAGCTAAGACCTGTAGGAGAAGCAGGACACCCCCGCCTGGAAGCCGCGTGCACAGCATGTGGCGAAGCGAGCCTCCTTGGGTTAAGATGAGGCAGCCTAACCGCCTGAGGCTGCAAGCCCTTGTTATGCCGAGCCGAGTGCGCCTCCAGTAAGGCAGCGTTTCAGCTCTGCTCAGAGGCCTGATCTGGCAGAGTTCCTGGCGCGAGGCTGCTCTGCTCTTGGTGAGCCTTGCCCAGACTTGCCTCGCTGCTAGGCTTCCTGACCAGGAAGGAGCAGGCTGCGCGATGCTGGGAGACGCCACTGGCGCCTTCCTGGCCTCAGCTCCGCTCCTGACTTGCCTTTGCACCTAGGCCCTAGGTGTCTTTGCAGAGGTTTTAGGGGCTGGTGTGTTCCACACTGCCAAGGGCTCCAGCAGTGTGAGCTCTGTTCGAGTGAAAGGAAGGGTATATTTGGAGTACAATCCTTTATCAGATATGAGGCCCACACCCTCACCCTGAACCCTTACCCTCACCCTTACCCTGACCCTGAACCCTCACACCTCACCCCTCACCCTAACATGTTGGGGGACTATTCCCCAAACTCTAAACTTAACCCTACCCTAACCCGACACCCTACCCACATCCTAAACCTAACCCACATCATAGTCACGCCCTCAACCCTATACTTACCCTTGAAGTAGGTACCCGCCTCAACTTCGTTTTTGACACCTCCTATGCATAACAAAAGACAAGGTCATAATGTTTCAAACATGGATCCGAGACCCAGTATCCACATAAAAGGAATATACATACTGGGAGCACATCATTTAAATCTCTTGCATCACCAAAATACCTCTCCACCACGTATCCAATCGCCATTGATGGATCACATCTATCTCATACGTTGTATAACTTAGCAATCAAATATGCAGCAGTCATCTGGGTAATTATATACACAAGATATATTTACACCATAAATATTTCAACACATTCCGCTTTCTACGATGAGTTCAATCTTCACAAAAGTAGGATGAACAGCACCTGTTTCCACTAGGATCCATAGCATTGCACAAAGTGACAGTGAGCGTGAAAATCTTAATGATGACCACCAGAAAGAAGGTCAGCACGGTTGATATCACAGATTTTTCAGTGTTCCAATACAAGTTCTACCCAAATCCATAAAGAAAGACATACGCATAGGAAACTACACATTGAAAGCAAGTCTATTGAGATAAATATTGGACATCAATTGTATGAATCTTTAAGGCATAACTGCAGACATTCTTCAGACATTCTTCAAATTCATAGAATGACAACAAAGTATGGCTACGTACAATCCATTCGGTTTTATAAACCACTCATGAATGACCTCACAAGCCATTGAAAACCAGATGACAATTTCAAATAGCTTTGATCTACAAACAAGGCTGTAAGACAGAAAGTTAAAATCGAAATACATGAAGTAAATCCTCAGTAGATATGAAAACATCCCATGGTAGTGAAGTCAATTAACATTAGTTATTAGGGCTTTCATGCACAGACTCATCTCCGATCGATGTGATGTCAATTCATATTTGGCAAAAAATACAAAAGCTTATCTTAGCAGTCATATTATTTTTCTTTGTACCCCTAAAATGAACATGAAAAACTAAATTAAACTTGGAGGCTCACATTTCCCAATCGGTATACAAAGCAATGGCATGTCAAACTTTCCAATTCACATATGCATTTAAATGAAATTGGATGAGATACCCCTAAATAAACACATACTGCTATGCCCAATGTTTCACAAGGCAGAAAACACTCAATGAATGCAACGGAGAGGGTAACAGCCAGGAAGGCCAGGGGTCTCCAAAGGGAGGAGATGGGGTGCAAGTGTCAAGACAGTTATCTGTCACTTCCGAGGCAGGAGAAAACAAGCTGTTCTCTTTTTTCCCCTTCTCGATACAAATTTAAAAAGAGGTTTTCTCTTACAATTCTGTGTTGCTAGAATGACACCTGGTTCCACCTGAACTTCACTTTTCTCATACTTTGAGCTGACCAAGGCATTTTTCTTATGGAAAGGTTTGCCTTAAGCTATGTGACTGAACTATGTATTTACCCTAGACTCTGTCTTCAAGTAGGTTCTGCCTAAAGGCTCAGAACTGACTTGACAAACCAATATGCTTTACTCATACATGGTTCTCCTGATCTATGTGAATGAAGCTATCTATTTGCTCATATCAATCGTTTCATGGCCCAGGATGACTCACCTGGTGCCACGGTCATCTCCATATATCTTGTGGGTGTGGGGTCTGCTACCATTCCTTTCTCTAATGAGTAGACTGCTAGTAGCTGGATAACATCCAGCTAAAGATGAGTAGGGGGCACTCTTTCTGCCCCCTTCTGATGTCTATGTCAGAAGCTTTCTCTCTTTTATACTTTAATAAAACGTTGCGACACAAAAGCTCTGAGTGATCAAGCCTCATCACTGGCCCCGGGTTGAATTCTTCCTCTAAGGAGCCCAAGAATTCCAGCATCTTTCATGGTTAGACAACAACTTTTCCAAACAATGGTCTTTTCAAAAAAAATGATGATAAGTGATGAGTATGCAGATGTCTACGAATGAAATGGGACCCATATGTCAAACCACAGAAAAATATATCTTCCCTCAACATACATATAACACAATCAGGCCTTCATATGCATCGATTCGCCAACTATCAAGTCATACAAATATGGATGTAAAATATCACAATACATTCCAAAGTTGAAAAGTGATGGATATTGACTTTGGCCCGCTGGTGCTTCTTCTGATGTCATCTCCATTATATTAGCTATGACAATGAATCATGTGCTGTGCTAAGTCACTTACATTGTGTCCAACTCCTTGGCATCATATGGACTAGGCCCCACCAGGCTCTTCTCTCCATGAGATTCTCTAGGCAAGGATACTGGAGTGGGTTGCCATGCTCTCCCTCAGGAGATCTTCCCGCCCCAGGGATCGAATCCATATCTCCTATGTGTCCTGCATGGGTATGTTCCGCATGTTCTTTACCACTAGAACCACCTGGGAAGCCCCAAGACACATGAACATCAGTGGATTTGGGGATCCACGGGGCAAATACAGAACCATTCCTCCAACAAAACTGAAGAATGACTTGAAAATCTCAAACAACACATGAGTATATGTGTTCACAAACTTCACGGAGCACGGGTTTCTTCGATCTGAAAACTGGCGTCGATGAAGGACTGTGTGAAGAATGCTTCAAAGTCTATTTGGCAAACACAGCCTAAGTTGGCTATATTTAGTCCTCAGATGAATGGAATGTCATGAGTACTGGTCGTTTCAAATAAGTACCATGTGAAGCTGTTTACACTTATTGGGATGCGTGGTATACCACATTCACACATTTCAGTAGCATTGGTGCCCAAACGATACATTTCTCAGGGGAAGCTTCTACATGGACTCTTGGGATCAGAGCTCTAACTCATACACACATACTTTTCCTTTTCAAATGATCCTGCATGATAAGCAAACAAAACACTGGATGAACACCTAGACGGTGAGCTCTGTACTAAATGACTTTAAAGCCAGTAGATGGAATGAGCTGATGAGGAAGACTACAAACGAGTCATCTTCTTCAACTTGGTCAAACTGCTCACAGTCATACAAGTGAATGAAAAGTTGAGCCTGTTGTCATTCAATCTGTTTAAAAGAAATTGAAGAATAAAACAAATTAGTAAATCTTATTTTCTTAGTAAACATTGTATGATTTCTGCACAGCTTTGTTACTGGCATGAATAGAATATCTACAATAATAACTTGTCACAGTGAAATGGATTCACATTCGATATCGAGTCACATCTATCATTGATGCCATAGCTGTTTGATACCATTGCTTGAATGAATGCAACTTATGTGACTTCACAAACTACAAACACGACTAACATAATAGGTATTACAAAACCTTGAGTGACGTGAGCGTGAAGACTTAGTAGAGTTGCTCTCAAGAATAACGATACTATTATTCACTCCAGCCATAGTACTGGAACCTGTACATTCACACCCCTGCAAAAGAAACGGAAAGGATAGAATAATAATAAAGGGACTTCATAACTATATTCCTACTGTAAACGTTCAACACTATGTTTTCTTTTAAACTGACTTTCATATTTGGTCTACTGTAACCTCTTCTGTGTTCATTTTATGCTAAACTTACTGCTAACAGTAAAATTACCATACGAGCTCTAATTAATTTTTTTTTTACTTGCAAATCTAGTGATAGAACCAAAGGCCGATATCTACATCAAACAGGAGGAACGGAATGGAAACTGTAAACAATTTTATGGAATAACATTTCCGTGCTCCTGTTCAGTCAAACGGACATTCAAAGGGATCTGATTTTTCTGAAAGTTTATTTCGGAAACTTGGAATTGGATGACTGCAAACAATAAAACGAATAATATATTGATACATAATATTAAGGATATACAGTGGGTCATTCTTTTTCCTATTCTGCCACAGCTAACTGACTGGAAGTCAGTTGTCGTAACTACTACTAACATAAGACCCTCACCGATAAGTGAAGATACATAGGAAAATCCATAATAGATCTAAAAACCATCAAAGATAAAATGGTAATTAAAAAAATACAGTGACAGTTTAGTTGGTATAAGAAACAGGATGATTATGAAAGCAAAGCCGACAATCATGTATAGGCCATGGAAGCCCGTGGCTGTCACGAGTGTTGACTTGTATCCTTCATCTGAGGTTGTTAAAAGTGCGTGGTAAAATCCAGAGGTTTGCAGCAGCAGTGGTAACCTCCTGAACAGACTGAAATAAAAAGGGTTTCCAGAATATCCTGATGATTATCATCTACTAGCCTCCGGTGAGCTCAAGCAATACATACTCCAGAGGACAGAAGACAGACAGGTTGGGAACACGTCTACTGCACTTAGGGAGAAAGGGAATGTTGCTACTCAGCCTAGTCCAAGTGTAGAAGCGACACCTCGGTGATTCGACCTTTAAAGACTCGATACATATGAGAACGACTGGTATGAATAAACCTTCAGAAGTGCCTTCTCAGACCTCCTCCCATCATAAGCACAAGCATAATGAAAACACTGAGTTTTCATGGTCTCACGCAAAATTCGACTCACTTATGACTTTGCTTTGAGAAGAGTTGAACTACTCATTGTTTAAGAGAAATGATCCTTTCTTCTCGGAAGATCTGTGAATCATTCATAGGGTGTGGTGAATAAACTACTTAAGGATCTAATACATAAAAATGCAATAGGCTAAGCACAGAGATGTTTTTCTCCCTTTCTCAAAGGATGGAACATTTTGTATTTGCACTGATTTTATGTCTTGACTTCATGTACAATTATATATTGATTTTTTTAGTTGACATACAATAGGACTAAAAATATTGATATAATACTAATAACTCATGTTGGTATGCGTGGTTGTCACACAGGATTCACAGGAGATTTAAATTCACAGTTGTCAACATAAAGGATGACTGCTATTTAGCTTCTTCGTGAATCTAGACCATGAATGAAGAGTTTTCCTCCACATATTTCACTGAGGGAAATACAAGGATGATAGGCATAATACTATGCTTCGACTCATGGATATCTAAGCATTGCTCACAATACAGATCTGATTTTCGACATCAGGGTTCTTTCAGTGTCCTTGAACAGCATTTGTTTTTCTGTATACAGAAGAAACAAACTCATGAGTATCAAACTTGTTCACATAAAACATGTGTATGAATTGTTATCTTCCTGAACCAGGGGTCAAACCCACATCACTTCCACCTCCTGCACTGGTAGGCAGATTATTTATCAACTGCGCCACCTGGAAATCGACATACATTTCAAGGACCACTGCCATCAGCTCCTACTGTTCATGACCAAAGTAGGAGAAACAACATTGGAAGTACTCATAAGGGTACTCATAGGAAGTACTCATAAGTCAAGGAACTGTTATACTGGGTACTCTCGTTGTTACTGGGACAAGTCAGTTCCTCCGATGATGATGGGTATAACTGAAAAATTATTACAAATGCATGGGATGCGATGTCTACATGATAAATGTGTTCCTCTTATACTATTTCTTCAGGGATGCCTACTTCAGCATGAAGGACTGCACTTCAAGGGATGCCTGCTATTCCAGCTCAAGTAACAGATAGTGAAGTGCAGATCACTGTCCTTTGTTGAAAATAATCTGCAGTTTGTCAACACAGAGAACATGCCGGAGGAACCCTCGGGATGGAACTCTAAAAACAGGTTGGGCCCTCTTTTTGCCAAGCCCTGCGATAAAATACAAATCAGAAAAAGAAAAATAGCATCAGTTTGGTCAGGACTTTCTCATCTTTTCTTTCTCGGTAGCAGGAAGCAGACATTGAGGCCAGAGGACGGCAGGATTTCATTGTGAACTAACGTTGGGTGGGGTGGAAGCTCATCACTCTAGTCAGAATGTGGTTCAATAAAACGGAATTTCATTCGCTTCATGGACATAGAGTTCTATAATCCTTCATTAAGGAATTCAATAAGTTATATTTCCTTACACCTTCACAATCTCTTGGTTTACAAGAATGTCAATTGCTAGTCCAGCACTTATACAATGAGTGTTACAGGTAGTATGAGTGTATACATGATGAGGAGCAATGGCAGGAAGTTTATTTATTCTCTGTTTGAATTCTTGATTTTTAATATAATTTTTTATAATATCCTTACAGATGTGAATATTTTAGTGACATGTATAAATACACGTTGAGTAGTGCTATGATACTCATAGTGTTGGCACAATAAATATCATGCTTACTATGTGCTTTTCCTATATTCCTTTTGAGATTCTCTTCCATTATACATTATCATAAGATATTTAATAGTTTCCTAAACTGTACAGTAGGTCCTTGTGGCTTCTTTTATATATAGTAATGTATTTGTTAATTATTCAAACAAAAACTGGTACACAAATATTCACAGTGTCATTCACAATAGCTCAAAGGTAGAGCTCATTCAAGTGTCCGTTGGTGGGAGACTGAATATGCAACACAAGGTATATTCGGAAGCTTGAACGGTATTCCACCATACAAAAAAGTCCATGAAATGGTGCTGCCACTCTGCAAGACATCACAGAAATGACTCCAAAATGAACACATGGAATAAACACATAGTTCGAATCCAATTCATGCTATGTACCCAAAAGGATTGGGAAAGGGGGCTGAAAAAATGGATACTTCTTCAGTCATACTCACACCAGCATGATTCACACTGGCAAACAAAGAGAAGTAATCTAAGTGTCCATGGCAGCCAATTCCATAAACAAACTGTGGTATACACACAATGGAATCTGATTCGGCCCTTCAAAGTCAGTAATTCTGACAATGCGACAATGTGGACAAACCTTATGGTCATTAGATTAAGTGAAATAAACCAGACCAAGAAAAAGACAAACGTTCTGTGATTCCCCTCGTATGAGATATCCAAACAAGTCAAATCTGTCAGAAATAGCAGAAAGTGATTCCGACCGATCGAAGAGAGTTCATGTCTCATGGACCTCAGTTTCCCTTGGAAAAACTGACTTCCCGTGATATCTCCAAAACCAATTAGACAAATAATTGGAAGCTATATCCAGTCAAATCAATGTCAACATAATGTTACAGTGTACACCAAGCTCACTCAAACTTCTCAACAGACAAAAGGCAAAACTGTATCTATGGTACCTCAGCTTAGCTTAAAACCGTATCTACAGTACCTCACATCTGCTTATAAAATTTAACAACAACAACACACTAAAGTCTATCCAAAAAAGGATATAAAACATATATAACATCAACTTTAAACAATTAGAAATTTAAACTGTGAAAAACCTTATTCACAAAACTTAAACACAAGCCACAGGAAAATATATTTATAAAATACATATCTGATAAAGGATTGTACTCCAAATATACCAAAAAATCTAGAACAATCTCATAGAAAATGTATACGCCTAAACACCCGGCCTACAAAAATATAAAGATAGATAGTAAATAAGCCTATCAAAAAGACTCAAAATCACCTATCATTAGGAAATGACAAACGAAAATAACAGTGAGGTAGCACTGCACACCTATTAGATCCAGTCAACTCCAAAGAAAGGGGGTAGGGCACAGCTTCTCCGGTGGCTGCAAGACACTCTCGTTCGATCCCTTACCCCAGAAGATCCCACATGCCACAGAGAAACATAGCTGGATTTTCCCACAGCTAAACAAGGCTCACCTGTGACCTGAATACTGCATGTCTAGCGCTTACTAAACAGCTTTGAAAACATCCAGACAAAAAGGATCGCATGATTATATACAACAGCTCTACTTGTAATAACTAAACACTTTCAAATATCAGGATGTCTTCAGTAGATGACAGTGTAAACAAATGCGGATACATCCAAAGTGAAGGGGAGCAAATGCTACCACAAAATATACCACCTCAGCATGAGAGTTAGTTGGACCCAATTAACTTTTATTTTTTTAGAGGACACATGATCATCTCTGAAACCCAAGTTCAAGACAGCTCTTCTGTGAGTCACATTTACCAGAGAAATCTCATTTCAAAGGAATCCTCTCTATATGCCAGATAGAAGGATGAGACACAGTCTTTTGAAACTCTTTTTTCTTTTCTACCCATAGGGAAAGCTAAGCCATAAATCTGCACAACAACCATACCCTTCCTTTCCTTTGGTTGTATTTTTTAAATATTTGTTTCTTTTTTAATTTGGCTGCGCCAGGTCAACCTTCATTGAGGCAAGCCAGATATTTAGCTACAGCATGCAAATTCTCCGTTGTGGCATGGGAGATCTACTTCTTGGATCAGGGAATGAACCTGGGCCTCCTGAGTGTCCAGTCTCAGCCACTGGACCACCAGGAAGTGCCTGTTTTGTTTTTAGATGAAGATGGAATCTAAAGTGATATCTTGGGCCATTTCAGTCACTGACTCAGTTTCCTGAGTTTCTCCAAAGCACGCACAACGTGCACATTATTACACTGGTTTGCAAAACAAGAAAAGGTTGTCTGCTACAACACTGTATGCTTACAAATGTCTAAATGGTAAATGGCATATTATTTATTTTTAATTACTATGGGGGGAGAAAGAATGCAGGATTCATACATGTTACAACATGAAGAAATATTAAAACCATCTTCAGTGAAAAAAAAATCCATATAGGAAAGGCCACCCAGAACCCTTATTCACCATGTCTGCTTTCAATCCATCAAGTCTGTCCAAATAACTGAAAATCTCAGTAACACTCTAAATAAAGAAAAAAGGATGAAGATGGAAAAAAAAAGATATACTCATACACTTGAACAATTGCTAAAAGCGGAAGTGGGGCTGTGGATTACATTATAATGTAGATACCATATGATTTCCTGATTTTGGAGATTATGTGCTGGTTCTGCAGAAGGTACCCATTTTGGATAAAACACAGAGAGTATTTTAGATGATGTGGCAAATGCTAGCACTTGTTCCCATTGCTAGGCATTTTCTGTACATTTTAAATGACTGGAAAGTATACTAGGTTTCAAAACAACCATGTCAATACCACAAAAGACATTTAGAGTAGACAGGCAGGAAACTTTCTTACACAGGCCAAGACTTACCCAGACGAAGTTCAAGGGAAGCTGCGATGCTCACTGCCCTTGAAGGAGTCCACGTGGAATGAAGAAGTACTGTGGGAAGTCTATGAGTAACCACCATGTCTTGGGTCCTCTGGATGACCTACTGCAGGAGAAACAGATTTGACAGATAAAATGTTCCACATAACTTCACAAAAAGTTGTTAGACTACATTCAGTAAAGCTGAATCATTTCGGATCAATTTACAATCCTATAAAATACTACCATTTACAGTCCAAAAATCACTTGCATTTCTATACACTAATAACAATCAGAAAAAAAAAATTAAGACAATCCCACTTAAATAAAACATCTAGCAACAAACTTAATCAAGAGCATAAAAGACCAGTAGTCAGAAAACTAGAAAGCCCTGATATAGAAACCAAAGAAAATACAAATACACAGAAAATTATTCCACGCGCATGCACTGGAACAATGAGGAATTAAAAGGTCCATTCCAACCAAAGTCATCAACAAATACACTGACTGCAATCACAAAATGATATTCAATGGCATTTTTCACAGAAATAGAAATATTCCTAATATTAGACTGCTAATGTTGAACAGGACCTTAAACGGCCAAAAAGACTCTGAGAAAGAGGAACACAGCCGGAGGCATCTTCCTATCCCTCTTCAAACGACATCACGGAGCTGGAGTGACCCCCACAGTGAGGAACTGGCAGGAACACAGACACATGGCCTCCAGGAGAGAATAGAGAGCCCAGAAACGAACCCACATGTACATGGTCAATTCCTGAAGATCAAACCAGGAACGAGCGAAGAGGAAAGGACAGTCTTCTCAAGAAACAGTGACAGGGAAACGGCCACCTACACGGAAGAACATCAGTGTTCATCCTCTACATCATCTAACGCAAATCTAACTAAAAACCCACCGTTTTGCACACGGAGCTCTTTCCCCCTGAGTCCTCTGAGATGGACCTCCAGTCAGCCTTCAGCTGGACACCGGAAACGTCTACTCGGTCCTCATTTTTCGGTTTGGAAGCGCCTCCCTGCTGGTGGGCACTGAGGCATCCCTGCTCCTCTCAGCCTGGATGCAGCCCTGTTATCCAGAAGCCTGAGCCCCGATGGTCCTGACGAGACAAAGCTCCCGCCAGCTGCTCACGGAGCAGAGTCTAAAGGCAAAGCGCCCTGCGCCCGCGGCTCAGAGGGGGGTTTGGCGCCCCCTGCGGGCCACAAGAGCAGAGCGGGCAGCCCGGCGCTCACAGACCTCAGAGGGCTCACCCAGAAGCAGCTCTGCTGCGAGCACTCAGACTGGAAGCCCAAACTGAAATGGAGCAGAATAGCTCCGTGACCCTCCGCAAAACATGGCTAAGGAACAATCAGAGCCTGTATGGAATGCAGCCATAAAAAGGAACACATTTGAGTTTGTTCTAATAAAGGGGAGGGAGTCAGTCAAAGAGAGAAAAACATGGAATCTAGAAGGATGGTGCTGACGAGTCTGTTCACAGAGCAGCAATGGAGATCCAGACATGGAGAACAGACTTACAGACGAGGGTGGGGAACAAGAGGGAGAGGGTGAGATGAATGGAGAGAGCAGCATGGATGCAGGTACACCAACATTTGTAAATAGACAACCAATGGGAATTTGCTGTATGATTCAGGGAACTCAAACTGGGGCTCTGTAGTAACCTAGAGAGGTGGGAATGGGTGTGAAGTGGGAGGGAGATTCAAGAGCAAGAGGACATAGGTACATCTAATGTGGATGTATGACAAATCAAACCAATATTGTAAAGCAATGATCAATCAACTAAAAAGAAATAACTGTTTAAAAAAATATGAACAGAAACACAAACTTTGCAACAAGGTAACTCCATTTAAAATACTATGGAAATTTTAGAAAACTACAAAAGTTCTACATGACCTTTGGTCTGGTGATCAGGTCTAACATACACAAAAAAAGCCAGCTTACCAAATTATGAATATAAATTATTTAAAACATTGCCTTTTATCATTTCATACATTTACCCTGTGGAGGACCTTACTAGAGAGAACCAAAAACAAACGGTTAAATGAACCACGGACCACCCACCCTGGCCAGGTGACAGAGAAAAGAAAACACTTGCAGGAGTCATCTTACAACAGGAGGTCCTGGGAAGGAACAAGGAACGAACAAGCTACCACCAACCAGAATTCTGGAGACGTCAGGTGATGGGAGGCTCCAGTTCAGAGGTCCTACCAACCTCCCAGGATCCACTTCACTGGAATCCATCTCGGCTGAGTGATGTGTGTGCCCCCAAGAAGGATCCCAGTTCAGAATGCCTGGCAAGAGACAAACCAGAAATGAACCCAATGACCATAAAACCTGAGACTGTGAGCCACGTGACAGAGTGGTTCTCTCCGTTTCCCTCACCCTCCTGCCCTCCACCCCGGCAGCCCTTCCCAATAAAGCCTCTCACTTGGACAGCACTCCTCTCCTCAGACAACTCATTGCCCAGTGTCAGACAAGAACTCACTCTCAAGCCCTGGAAGGGATCCCCCTTCCTTCATCAAAAGCAATATCCAGGAGAAAATATCTTCAAAACGCTATCTTGTAGAGAAGGAAATGGCAATGGCAGCCGCTCCGGTACCATTGCCTGGAGAATCCCATGGACAGAGGAGCCTGGTAGGCTGCAACCCCGGGGTCACTAAGAGTCGGACACGACTTCACTGAGTGACTTCACTTTCACTTTTCACTTTCATGCACTGGAGAAGCACATGGCAACCCACTCCAGTGTTCTTGCCTGGAGAATCCCAGGGACAGAGGAGCCTGGGAGGCTGCTGTCTATGGGGTCATGCAGAGTCAGGCACGACTGAAGTGACGCAGCAGCAGCAGCAGAGAAGGAAATGGCACCACCTGCAGTACTCTGGTCTCAGAAATCCCAGGGACAGAGGAGCTTGGTGGGCTGCAGCCCAAAAGCAGGGCATTTCTGAGGGGAGGAAACAGTCCCAGGGAAGCTGAGCTGCTCACCAAAGGCCCCAGAGCTTGGATAGCACACCAGAGCTGTGGCTGAGGATTCCCAGCTGCCATGCCTCTTGATCCTGGCCTCTTTCACTAGATACATGTGTGGAAAACTAGAATCTAAAATATGCCCTGGTGGTTCCATAGTAAAGAATCCACCTGCCAGTGCTGGAGATGCATGTGCGATCCCTAGGATGGGAAGATCCCACATCCTATGGAGCCCGTGTGCCACAATTGCCCAGCCTGTGCTCTAGATCCTGGAAGGCACGATGCCGAGTTCACATGCTGCAGCCACTGAAGCCCGTGAGCCTGTGCCCCTCAACAAGAAGAGACACTGCAGTGAGAAGCCTGAAAACCACTAGTTATGGCCCATGCTCACCAAAACTAGAGAAAAGCCCACACACAAAGATGCAACACAGCCAACAATAAATAAAACTGTTTTCCTAAAAAAAATGCATATCTGACAAAGAAACTGTACTCGCATTATCCAAGAACACTAGAGCAAACAAGCCCATTCATAATTGGTAGCGACTGAAATAGACACCTGGCCACAGAGGGTATACTGATAGTAAACTAGCATACAAAAACATCCTCAAGATACTGGTGCAATGCACGCAGAGTCCCCTTTGAAAGACAATCTGACAGTTTTTTCTCAGTAACCACGTGGGACAAGCACTGAATTCTGTGTATGACAAGCGGTGGAAGCCAGGTATCTTACCACTGGAATGCAAAGTTACAGATAAACAAAAGGAAACGTTACAATGTCCATGTCCTGGCGGATCGGGTTGGAGACATCATCACAAATTACCTTTAACTGCATATGTTCAAAGGTGAGCTGGAATACATGTATATATATATATCCATGCATTGTCAGCTGAGCATATTGAGCTCCTCCATGTATGTTTTAAATATCATTCTCTAATAAAAGGGAACAGGAAACATCTCCGATGGCCCGGTGGTAAAGAATCTGCCTACCGATGCAGGGAACACGGGTTCAAACCCTGTGTAGAAGATTCCACACGCCCAGGGACAACGAAGCCTTTGAACAACTCTTGAAGTTTGCATGCTCCAGAGCCCAAGTTCTGCAAACAGAGAAAGCACTGCAATGAGAAGCCATGGCACAGCAACTAGAGGGTAGCCTCTGCTCACTACAACTAGACAAACTAGCAATAAAGACCCAGCATAGTCAAAAATAATGTAATGTTAAAAAAAGGGACAGTTCTTTGAAGAAATGACTGAGACTAGGGGTGAGACTGTAAATATATGAGCCAGGGTCATCTTAAATTATGAGAAATTAAAGAAATTAAAGACAACTATCAAGCTGTCCAAACTGATACAAATGAATGATGACACAGTGTTATCTGTATACACCAGCAAATAACAATCTGAAAAGGAATTTAAACAATTCCCTTTCAATCATGTCAACATTAATAAAAGACTTTGCTATGGACGGAATGAGGATGACAAGACTGGCACACTGGAAATGATACATGGTTGCTGAAAAATACCCTAAAGACATGGACAGATACTCCATAGCGATGAGAAGACTTCAGTTGGCAATACCGTGGAATGCATCTTCAATCTGAAATGAAGATTCAATATGAATTACAAAAGGCTGAAAGGTGGTTGCTAAACCACAAAAGATGCCAGCATTCTTGGCCTCCAGAGGAGAATTCAATCCAGGGCAAGTGACGAAGCTTGATGGCTCAGAGGTTTTCTGTTAAAAAGTTTTATTAAAGTATAAAAGAGATCGAGAGAGCTGCTGACATAGACATTAGAAGGGGGAAGAAAGAGGAGCCCCTGCTAGTCTTTAGCCAGATGTTATACAGCCACTAGCAGTCTGCTAATGAAAGAAAGACAATGTCTCAGAGAATGGCACCAGGCCCCTCACCCACAGCATGCACTGAGATAACATTGGCAGCAGATGAGTCATCCCAGGCCATAAAATGATGGACATGAATCTTGAAGAAAGGCAGATTTCCAAGCAAATATATAGTTTCATTCACATAGATTAAGAGAACAAGGTATGAGTAAACATACTGGTTTGTCAAGTTTCTGAGCCTTTAGGGGGAACTGACCTGAAGACAGAGCCTTGGGTAAATAGTACATTAACATAACTTAAGACTAACATTTCCATACCTTAAGACAAACATTTCCATAAGAAAAAGGCATTGCTTAGTTCAAGGTTTGAGAAAAGTTACATTCAGGTGGAGCCAGGAGTTGTCATGGCAACACAGACTCTTCCGAGAAACCTCCTTTTAAATTTGTATCAAGATGGAGAAAAAAAAATGCAACACTCTTTGGTCTCCTCCTGCCTCTTCAGAGAGAGAAAAAAACGTCTGACACTTGCAGTCTATTTTCTCTGTCTGGAGACCCCTGGCCTTCCTGCCTGGTATCCTCTCCAGGCCTGTAGGAAGCAATACACTAAGCTGCTTGGGAAAACCGCGCGGGTCTGAGCTTTATGCAAAGGGGTAAAGCGGTAAAACCCTTGGCCCCAAAGGCGAGGCTTTTCTGCGACTGCCGTGTTAGTCGCCTCCGAGACTGCAAAGAGGGCAGAATACATGGTTCCCTGCTCCGCCGAGTCCGAGTTCCCTTACCTGTGGTCCACAGCCCTCCGCTCTGCTCGCTGGATGCCGATCGACGGGGACCCAGGAGCCCACGAAACGAGCATTCCCAGCTGCAATGGCGAGCCCTGAGAGCACAACCCGGAACCCCTGGCCCCGACGCGCCGCCACGTTCATCCCGCCCCAGACCCGCCCAGGTTCGCCCCGCCCCCGCCGCGCGCACGGTGCGCCCCACCCCCAAGCCCCCTTCCAGGACAGCCCGCGTGACCGCGCCTGCCTCCAGGTGACACACAAGGACAAGCGAATCCACCCCACCGAGACAATCCACGCTTTTTCTCAGCTGATCTGTCTATGATTTAGGGATAAAACGATGACCACAGAAAGCAAAGATGACCTAGGACAGCCATGATATTCTATAGAACCAGACCCTGGCGGGCAGAGGCTTGAAGAGGGCCCGGGAGCTCTGTCAGAAGCAGCCAGCTTCTGTAGTGAAGCGGTTAGGCGGGCTCGTAGTCAGGCAGACTATGGTCTATAAGTCAGGAGTTCAAGTCCCCAGGTTAGCCCTTTTGCTCTTGGGGGGCGGGGGACCGCAAGAGGCGGGGCTTCGACCAGAAAAGTTTATTTTTAGTTTAGAGGTTTATTGTTAAGCTTAGGGTTAGAATTCGGGGACCCCCCCTCTTCTTAGAGTTTGGATTCGGGTTAGGGTTCAGGTCAGGGTCAGGGTCAGGGTTCAGGTTACGGTTAGGGTTGGCATTAGCGTTAGGGATACAGCTTAAAGTGAGCACTAATAGGGCCCATAGTTCTTTATTAGCCTGCCCTGGCGGGCCGAGGCTTGAAGGGTGCCTGGGAGCAACGCAAAACCTAGCGAGCCTGAGTAGCAAAGCGGTTAGGTGGGCGGCTAAGTAAACAGGCAATCTGGCTCTTTGGGTTAGAAGTTCAAGTTCAGGTTTGTCTCTTCCGCTTTTAGCGGGTGGGGGACCGCAAGGGGCGGGGCTTAGGCCAGAAATGTTTCTTTTTATTTTAGAGTTTTATTGTGAGGGTTAGGGTTAGGGTTCCGGCATCCCCTCAACTTGTTAGGGTTCAGGTTCAGAGTTCGGGTTCAGGGAATCCCCTCTCTCCTTAGGGTTTGGATTCAGGTTCGGGTTAGAGTTCAGGGTTCGGGTTTGCGGTACGCGGTTCGTGTTTGGGGTTTGGAGTTCAGGGTTTGGGGGTAGGGCTTCGCGGCTCTAGTTTGGGGTTTGGGGTTCCGATTAGGGGTTCAAGGTCCAGCTTAGGGGTTTGGGATTTGGGGTTCGGGTTAGGGGTTCGCGGTTCGGGTTTGGGATTTGAGGATCGGGTTAAGGGTTTGGGGTTTGGGGTATGGGGATCAGGTTAGGGGTTCTCGGTTCGGGTTAGGGGTTCGCGGTTTAGGTTAAGGTTTAGGGGTTTGGGGTTTGGAGTTTGGAATTTGGTCAGGGGTTCGCGGTTTGGGGTTCCTGTTATGGGTTTGGGGTTTGGGTTCAGGGTTGGGGATTGGGGGTTTTGGGTTCAGTTTATGTCTTCGTGGTTCGGGTTAGGGATTAGGGGTTTGGGGTTCGGGGATTGGGGTTCGGGGTTCCGATTAGGGGTTCAGTATGTGAGGTTTGTGGTTTGGGGGCCGAGATTAGAGGTTTGGGGTTTGGGGTTCGGGGGTTTGGGTTCACGGTTTGGGGTTGGGGGTGTGAGGTGCAGTTTAGAGTTTCGCTGTTTGGGTTAGGAGTTAGGGGTTGGCGGTTCGGGGTTCGGCTTAGGGGTTTGGGGTGTGCGGTTTGGGGTTTGAGGATTGGGGTTCCGGTTAGGGGTTTGGGGTTCGGGTTAGGGGTTTGGACTTTGGGTTTGGGGGTTTGGGTTTTGGGGTTTGGGTTTCGGGTTTTAGGGTTCAGTTTTGGTGCTCGCGGTTGGACTCTGGGGTTCGGGATAGGGGTTTGCGATTCGGGTTAGGGGTTTGGGGTTATGGTTCGGGGTGTGGGGTGTGGGGTACAGGTTAGGGGTTTGGGTTCAGGGTTTAGGGTTCGGTTTAGGGGTTTGCGGTTCCGGTAAGGGATTAGGGGTGTGCGGTTTGGGTTTGGGTTTAGGTTTGGGGTTCGGGTTAGCGGTTTGGGGTTCGGGGTTTGGGTTCCGGATTTGGGGTTCGGATTCGAGTTATGGATTCGGGGTTTGGGCTACGTGGTTCGGTGTTTGCGGTTTGGGGTATGGGGGTCGGGGTTTGGGTTTGGGGTTTGGGGCTCGGGTTAGGGTTCGGGTTCGGGTTAGGGTTAGGGGTTCACGGTTCGGGTTAGGGGTTTGGGGTTCCCGGTTCAGGGTTTGGATTTTGCAGTTGGGATAGGGGTTCGGATTCAGGGTATGGGGTTTGGGGTTCGGGTTCCATGTTTGGGGTATGTGGTTCGGGGTTTGGGGTACGTGGTTCGTTGTTTGGGGTATGCGGTTAGGGATTTGCAGTTTGGACTTTGGGGTATGGGTTAGGAGTTTGGGGTCTGGGGTTTAGGTTTTGGGGTTTCAATTCAGTTTAGGGGTTAGCGGTTTGGGTTTGGCGTCGGGCTTTGGGGTTTGGGGTATGGGGTTCGAGGTTTGGGATTCATGGATTGGGGTTGGGCTTAGGGGTTCGCTGTTCAGGTTAGGGGATAGTGATTGGGGTTGGTGTTTTCAGGTCGCGGTTCGCAGTTCAGGTTATGGGTTAGAGGTTTGGTGCTTGGTTTTCGGGTTTGGATTAGGGGTTCAGGTAGGGGTTTAGGTTAGGGAATCGTGCTTCAGGTTGGGAGTTCGGTCCTTGGGGTTCGAGATTTGGATTCGGTATGTGGGTTGGGGTACACGGTTTGGTGTTCGGGTTAGGGGTTTAGGGTTCGGATTTTGGGGTTTCTGTTTCTGATTATGGGCTTGGGGTTTGGGGTATGGGGTTCGGCTTGGGGTTAGAGGTTCGCGCTTTGGGATTTCGGTTTAGAGACTGGAATTTGTGTTTGGGGTTCAGGGGTCGGTGTTCGGGCTCGGGGTTGGGTTAGGGTTCAGGTTCACGGTTTGGAGACTGGAGCTCGGGATTTGGTTTCCGGGTTCGGGATATAGGGTTTTGAGGTAGGGTCGAGTTCGTGGTTGGGGGTCGCGGTTAGGGGCTAGTGAGTGCCACAAAGCCAAGGGCTCCAGCAGTACGAGCTCTGTCAGAGGGAAGGGAAGGGCAACGTCAGGGCTGCTCCAGGGGTTCCTTGGCCTCCCAGACTCAGCAGGGCACGGAGAGCACCAGGCTCCCAGGGCCCCTGGCTGAGGTCTGCAGCCCCACACACCCGGAGGCTGACCGTGAGCGCCCAGAAGGTGCCTAACAGACGTCATTTCCCTAGCGCTCTCCTCCCCAGCAAAGACGTGTGCAGGTGGTGGGGCCTGCCCCTGCGTGTCTGGGCTCCCGCCCACAGCCCCAGCTCAGGGGAAGCAGCCCCTGAGCCAAGACCTGTAGGAGCGGGGGGCGCCCTCGGCTGGAAGCCAAGTGCACAGTACGCGGGGAAGCGAGCCTCCTTGTGAAGAGCCGAGGGAGCCAAGCCGCCTGAAGCTGCAATCCCTGCTTGGGCGGAGCCAAGTGCGCCTCCAGTACGGCAGAGCTCCAGCTCTGCTCAGAGGCCCAATCTGGCAGAGTTGCTGGCGTGAGGCTGCTCTGCTCTGGGAGAGAATTGCCCAGACTTGCCTCGCTGCTAGGCTTCCTGCCCAGGAAGGAGCAGGCTGCGCAAGACAGGCAGACGCTCCTGGCGCCTTCCTGGCCTCAGCTCGACTCCTGCCTTGCCTTTGCATCTAGTCCCCGGGCGACCGTGTGGAGGGCTTAGGGGCCGGTGGGTTGCACGCTGCCAAGCTTCCCAGCCGTGAGAGCTCTGTCACAGGGAAGGGGAAGGCAACTGCAAGGCTGCTCCAGCGGTTGCTTGACCGCCCAGACTCAGCACACCACGGAGAGCACCAGGCTCCCAGGGCCCCTGGCTGTGGTCTGCAGCCCCACACACCCGGAGGCTGACTCCGTGAGCGCCCAGAAGGTGCCTGACAGACGTCATTTCCCTAGTGCTCTCCTCCCCAGCAGAGACGTGTGCAGGTGGTTGGGGCCTGCCCCTGCGTGTCTGGGCTGCCGCCCACAGCCCAGCTCAGGGGAAGCAGCCCCTGAGCCAAGACCTGCAGGAGGCGCGGGGCGCCCCCGCCTGGAAGGCTAGTGCACAGCATGCAGGAAGCGAGCCTCCTCTGGGGAAGAGGAGGCAGCCCAGCTCCGTGCAGCTGCAATCACTTCTTGGGCGGAGCCCAGTGTAACTCCAGTACTGCAGAGCTCCAGCTCTGCTCAGAGGCCCAATCTGGCAGAGTTCCTGGCGTGAGGCTGCTCTGCCCTGGGCGAGCCTTGCCCAGACTTGCCTCGCTGTTAGGCTTCCTGACCAGGATGGAGCAGGCTGAATGAGACTGGGAGACGCTGCTGGCGCTTTCCTGGCCTCAGCTCCACTCCTGCCTTGCCTTTGCACCTAGTCCCCAGGCGTCCTTGGGGAGGGCTTAAGGGCCGGTGGGTTGCACACTGCCAAGCGCTCCAGCAGTGAAGGCTCTATTAGCGGGACGGGGAGGGCAACTGCAGGGCTCCTCCAGCGGTTGTATGGCCGCCCAGACTCAGTGCCGCACGGAGAGCACCAGGCTCACAGGTCCCCTGGCTGTGGTCTGCAGCCCCACACACCCGGAGGCTGACTCCCTGGGCTCCCAGAAGTTGCCTGAGAGACGTCATTGCCCTAGCGCTCTCCTCGCCAGCAGAGACGTGTGCAGGTGGTGGGGCGTGCCCCTGCGTGTCTGGGCTCCCTCCCACAGCCCCAGCTCAGGGGAAGCAGCCCTTGAGCCAAGACCTGCAGGAGGAGCGGGGCGTCCCTGCCTGCAAACCAAGTGCACAGTACGCGGGGAAGCGAGCCTCCTTGGGAAGAGTCGAGGGAGCCAAGCCGCCTGAAGCTGCATTCCCTGCTTGGGCGGAGCCGAGTGAGCCTCCAGTACGGCAGAGCTCCAGCTCTGCTCAGAGGCCCAATCTGGCAGAGTTCCTGGCGAGAAGATGCTCTGCCCTGGGCGAGCCTTGCCCAGAAATGCCTCGCTGTTAGGCTTCCTGACCAGGATGGAGCAGGCTGAATGAGACTGGGAGACGCTGCTGGCGCTTTCCTGGCCTCAGCTCCACTCCTGCCTTGCTTTTGCACCTAATCCCCAGTCGTCCTTGGGGAGGGCTTAAGTGCCGGTGGGTTGCACACTGCCAAGCGCTCAGCAGTGAAGGCTCTATAAGAGGGAAGGGGAGGGTAACTGCAGGGCTCCTCCAGCGTTTGAATGGCCGCCCAGACTCAGGGCCGCACTCAGAACACAAGGCTCACAGGTCCCTGGGCTGTGGTCTGCAGCCCCATACGCCTGGAGGCTGACTCCGTGGGCGCCCAGAAGTTGCCTGACAGACGTCATTTCCCTAGCGCTCTCCTCCCCAGCAGAGACGTGTGCAGGTGGTGGGGCCTGCCCCTGCGTGTCTGGGCTCCCTCCCACAGCCCCAGCTGAGGGCAAGCTGCCACTGAGCCAAGACCTGTAGGAGGCGCGCGGCGCCCCCGCCTGGAAGCCTCGTGCACAGCATATGGGAAGCGAGCCTCTGCGGGGGAAGAGGACACAGCCCAGCTGCGTGCGGCTGCAATCACTTCTTGGCCGGAGCCGAGTTTGCCTCCAGTACGGCAGAGCTCCAGCTCTGCTCAGAGGCCCAGATCTGGCAGAGTTCCTGGCGTGAGGCTGCTCTGCCCTGGCCGAGCCTTGCCCAGACTTGCCTCGCTGCTAGGCTTCCTGACCAGGAAGGAGCAGGCTAGCGAGAATGGGAGACGCTCCTGGGGCCTTCCTGGCCTCAGCTCCACGCCTGCCTTAGCTTTGCACCTAGTCCCCAGGCGTCCTTGCAGAGGGCTTAGGGGCCGGTGGGTTGCACACTGCCAAGGGGTCCAGCAGTGAGAGCTCTGTCACAGGGAAGGGGAGGGCAACGTCAGGGCTGCTCCAGCGGTTCCTTGGCCGCACAGACTCAGCAGGGCACGGAGAGCACCAGGCTCAAAGGGCCTCTGGCTCTGGTCTGCAGCCCCACACACCCAGAGGCTGACTCCGTGAGCGCCCAGAAGGTGCCTACCAGACGTCATTTCCCTAGTGCTCTTCTCCCCAGCAGAGACGTGTGCAGGTGGTGGGGCCTGCCCCTGCGTGTCTGGGCTCCCTCACACAGCCCCAGCTCAGGGCAAGCAGCCCCTGAGCCAAGACCTGCAGGAGGCACGGGGCGCCCCCGCCTGGAAGGCTAGTGCACAGCATGCGGGAAGCGAGCATTCTCTGGGGAAGAGGAGGCAGCCCAGCTCCGTGCAGCTGCAATCACTTCTTGGGCGGAGCCCAGTGAGCCTCCAGTACGGCAGAGCTCCAGCTCTGCTCAGAGGCCCAATCTGGCAGAGTTCCTGGCGAGAGGATGCTCTGCCCTGGGCGAGCCTTGCCCAGAAATGCCTCGCTGTTAGGCTTCCTGACCAGGATGGAGCAGGCTGAATGAGACTGGGGGACGCTGCTGGCGCTTTCCTGGCCTCAGCTCCAATCCTGCCTTGCCTTTGCACCTAGTCCCCAGGCGTCCTTGGGGAGGGCTTAAGGGCTGGTGGGTTGCACACTGCCAAGCGCTCCAGCAGTGAAGGCTCTATTAGAGGGACGGGAGGGCAACTGCAGGGCTCCACCAGCGGTTGTATGGCCGCCCAGACTCAGTGCCGCACGGAGAGCACCAGGCTCAGAGGTCCCCTGGCTGTGGTCTTCAGCCCCACACACCCGGAGCCTGACTCCGTGGGCGCCCAGAATGTGCCTGACAGACGTCATTGCCCTAGCGCTCTCCTCGCCAGCAGAGACGTGTGCAGGTGGTGGGGCGTGCCCCTGCGTGTCTGGGCTCCCGCCTACAGCCCCAGCTCAGGGGAAGCAGCCCCTGAGCCAAGACCTGCAGGAGGCGCGGGGCGTCCCTGCCTGCAAACCAAGTGCACAGTACGCGGGGAAGCGAGCCTCCTTGGGAAGAGTCGAGAGAGCCAAGCCGCGTGCAGCTGCAATCGCTGCTTGGGCGGAGCCGAGTGCGCCTCCAGTACAGCAGAGCTCCAGCTCTGCTCAGAGGCCGGATCTAGTAAAGTTCCTTGCGCGAGGCTGCTGTGCCCTGTGCGACACTTGCCCAGGCTTGCCTCGCTGCTAGGCTTGCTGCCCAGGAAGGAGCAGGCTGTGCGATGCTGGGAGAGGCCACTGGCGCCTTCCTGGCCTCAGCTCCACTCCTGCCTTGCCTTTGCACCCAGGCCCCAGGCGTCCTTGGGGAGGGCTTAGGGGCCGGTGGGTTGCACACTGGCAAGCGCTCCAGCAGTGAGGGCTCTATTAGAGGGAAGGGGAGGGCAACTGCAGGGCTCCTCCAGCGGTTGCTTGGCCGCCCAGACTCAGTGCCGCACGGAGAGCACCAGGCTCACAGGTCCCCTGGCTGTTGTCTGCAGCCCCACACACCTGGAGGTTGACTCCGTGGGCGCCCAGAAGTTGCCTGACAGACGTCATTTCCCTAGCGCTCTCCTCCCCAGCAGAGACGTGTGCAGGTGGTGGGGCCTGCCCCTGCGTGTCTGGGCTCCCTCCCACAGCCCCAGCTCAGGGCAAGCTGCCGCTGAGCCAAGACCTGTAGGAGGCGCGCGGCGCCCCCGCCTGGAAGCCTCGTGCACAGCATACGGGAAGCGAGCCTCCTCGGGGGAAGTGGACGCAGCGCAGCTGCGTGCGGCTGCAATCACTTCTTGGCCGGAGCCGAGTTTCCCTCCAGTACGGAAGAGCTCCTGCTCTGCTCAGAGGCCCCGATCTGGCAGTGTTCCTGGCGTGAGGCTGCTCTGCCCTGGCCGAGCCTTGCCCAGACTTGCCTCGCTGCTAGGCTTCCTGACCAGGAAGGAGCAGGCTAGCGAGAATGGGAGACGCTCCTGCCGCCTTCCTGGCCTCAGCTCCACGCCTGCCTTAGCTTTGCACCTAGTCGCCAGGCGTCCTCGCAGAGGGCTTAGGGGCCGGTGGGTTGCACGCCGCCAAGGGGTCCAGCAGTGAGAGCTCTGTCACAGGGAAGGGGAGGGCAACGTCAGGGCTGCTCCAGCGGTTCCTTGGCCGCCCAGACTCAGCAGGGCACACAGAGCACCAGGCTCCCAAGGCGCCTGGCTGTGGTCTGCAGCCCCACACACCCGGAGGCTGACTCCGTGAGCGCCCAGAAGGTGCCTAACAGACGTCATTTCCCTAGGGCTCTCCTCCACAGCAGAGACATGGCCAGGTGGTTGCGGCCTGCACCTGCGTGTCAGGGCTCCCGCCCACAGCCCCAGCTCAGGGGAAGCAGCCCCTGAGCCAAGACCTGCAGGAGGCACGGGGCGCCCCCGCCTGGAAGGCTAGTGCACAGCATGCGGGAAGCGAGCCTTCTCTGGGGAAGAGGAGGCAGCCCAGCTCCGTGCAGCTGCAATCACTTCTTGGGCGGAGCCCAGTGAGCCTCCAGTACGGCAGAGCTCCAGCTCTGCTCAGAGGCCCAATCTGGCAGAGTTCCTGCGTGAGGCTGCTCTGCCCTGGGCGAGCCTTGCCCAGAAATGCCTCGCTGTTAGGCTTCCTGACCAGGATGGAGCAGGCTGAATGAGACTGGGAGACGCTGCTGGCGCTTTCCTGGCCTCAGCTCCACTCCTGCCTTGCTTTTGCACCTAGTCCCCAGGCGTCCTTGGGGAGGGCTTAGGGGCCGGTGGGTTGCACACTGGCAAGCGCTCCAGCAGTGAGGGCTCTATTAGAGGGAAGGGGAGGGCAACTGCAGGGCTCCTCCAGCGGTTGCTTGGCCGCCCAGACTCAGTGCCGCACGGAGAGCACCAGGCTCACAGGTCCCCTGGCTGTTGTCTGCAGCCCCACACACCTGGAAGTTGACTCCGTGGGCGCCCAGAAGTTGCCTGACAGACGTCATTTCCCTAGCGCTCTCCTCCCCAGCAGAGACGTGTGCAGGTGGTGGGGCCTGCCCCTGCGTGTCTGGGCTCCCTCCCACAGCCCCAGCTCAGGGCAAGCTGCCGCTGAGCCAAGACCTGTAGGAGGCGCGCGGCGCCCCCGCCTGGAAGCCTCGTGCACAGCATACGGGAAGCGAGCCTCCTCGGGGGAAGTGGACGCAGCGCAGCTGCGTGCGGCTGCAATCACTTCTTGGCCGGAGCCGAGTTTCCCTCCAGTACGGAAGAGCTCCTGCTCTGCTCAGAGGCCCCGATCTGGCAGTGTTCCTGGCGTGAGGCTGCTCTGCCCTGGCCGAGCCTTGCCCAGACTTGCCTCGCTGCTAGGCTTCCTGACCAGGAAGGAGCAGGCTAGCGAGAATGGGAGACGCTCCTGCCGCCTTCCTGGCCTCAGCTCCACGCCTGCCTTAGCTTTGCACCTAGTCGCCAGGCGTCCTCGCAGAGGGCTTAGGGGCCGGTGGGTTGCACGCCGCCAAGGGGTCCAGCAGTGAGAGCTCTGTCAAAGGGAAGGGAGGGCAACGTCAGGGCTGCTCCAGCGGTTCCTTGGCCGCCCAGACTCAGCAGGGCACACAGAGCACCAGGCTCCCAAGGCGCCTGGCTGTGGTCTGCAGCCCCACACACCCGGAGGCTGACTTCGTGAGCGCCCAGAAGGTGCCTAACAGACGTCATTTCCCTAGGGCTCTCCTCCACAGCAGAGACATGGCCAGGTGGTTGGGGCCTGCACCTGCGTGTCAGGGCTCCCGCCCACAGCCCCAGCTCAGGGGAAGCAGCCCCTGAGCCAAGACCTGCAGGAGGCACGGGGCGCCCCCGCCTGGAAGGCTAGTGCACAGCATGCGGGAAGCGAGCCTTCTCTGGGGAAGAGGAGGCAGCCCAGCTCCGTGCAGCTGCAATCACTTCTTGGCGGAGCCCAGTGAGCCTCCAGTACGGCAGAGCTCCAGCTCTGCTCAGAGGCCCAATCTGGCAGAGTTCCTGCGTGAGGCTGCTCTGCCCTGGGCGAGCCTTGCCCAGAAATGCCTCGCTGTTAGGCTTCCTGACCAGGATGGAGCAGGCTGAATGAGACTGGGAGACGCTGCTGGCGCTTTCCTGGCCTCAGCTCCACTCCTGCCTTGCTTTTGCACCTAGTCCCCAGGCGTCCTTGGGGAGGGCTGAAGGGCCGGTGGGTTGCACACTGCCAAGCGCTCCAGCAGTGAAGGCTCTATAAGAGGGAAGGGGAGGGCAACTGCAGGGCTCCTCCAGCGGTTTAATGGCCGCCCAGACTCAGCACCGCACGGAGAACACAAGGCTCACAGGTCACCTGGCTGTGGTCTGCAGCCCCACACACCCGGAGGCTGACTCCCTGGGCGCCCAGAAGGTGCCTGACAGACGACATTTCCCTAGTGCTCTCCTCCCCAGCAGAGACGTGTGCAGGTAGTGGGGCGTGCCCCTGCGTGTCTGGGCTCCCGCTCACAGCCCCAGCTCAGGGGAAGCAGACCCTGAGCCAAGACATATAGGAGCGCGGGGCGCCCTCGGCTGGAAGCCAAGTGCACAGTACGCGGGGAAGCGAGCCTCCTTGTGAAGAGCCGAGGGAGCCAAGCCGCCTGAAGCTGCAATCCCTGCTTGGGCGGAGCCGAGTGGGCCTCCAGTACGGCAGAGCTACAGCTCTCCTCAGAGGCCCAATCTGGCAGAGTTCCTGGCGTGAGGCTGCTCTGCTCTGGGCGAGCCTTTCCCAGACTTGCCTCGCTGCTAGACTTCCTGCCCAGGAAGGAGCAGGCTGCGCGAGGGAGACGCTCCTGGCGCCTTCCTGGCCTCAGCTCCACGCCTGCCTTAGCTTTGCACCTAGTCCCCAGGCGTCCTTGCAGAGGGCTTAGGGGCCGGTGGGTTGCACACTGCCACGGGCTCCAGCAGTGAGAGCTCTGTCACAGGGAAGGGGAGGGCAACATCAGGGCTGCTCCACCGGTTCCTTGGCCAGACAGACTCAGCAGGGCACGGAGAGCACCAGGCTCCCAGGGCCCCTGGCTGTGGTCTGCAGCCCCACACACCCGGAGGCTGACTCTGTGGGCGCCCAGAAGTTGCCTGACAGACGTCATTTCCCTAGCGCACTCCTCCCCAGCAGAGACGTGTGCAGGTGGTTGGGGCCTGCCCCTGCATGTCTGGGCTCCCACCAACAGCCCCAGCTCAGGGGAAGCAGCCCCTGAGCCAAGACCTGTAGGAGCGCGGGACGCCCTCGGCTGGAAGCCAAGTGCACAGTACGCTGGGAAGCGAGCCTCCTTGGGAAGAGCCGAGGCAGCCAAGCCGCCTGAAGCTGCAATCCCTGCTTGGGCGGAGCCGAGTGCGCCTCCAGTACGGCAGAGCTACAGCTCTGCTCAGAGGCCCAATCTGGCAGAGTTCCTGCCGTGAGGCTGCTCTGCTCTGGGCGAGCCTTGCCCAGAAATGCCTCGCTGTTAGGCTTCCTGACCAGGATGCAGCAGGCTGAATGAGACTGGGAGACGCTGCTGGCGCTTTCCTGGCCTCAGCTCCACTCCTGCCTTGCCTTTGCACCTAGTCCCCAGTCGTCCTTGGGGAGGGCTTAAGTGCCGGTGGGTTGCACACTGCCAAGCGCTCCAGCAGTGAAGGCTCTATTAGAGGGACAGGGAGGGCAACTGCAGGGCTCCACCAGCGGTTGTATGGCCGCCCAGACTCAGTGCCGCACGGAGAGCACCAGGCTCACAGGTCCCCTGGCTGTGGTGTTCAGCCCCACAAACCCGGAGCCTCACTCCGTGGGCCCCCATAAGTTGCCTGAGAGACGTCATTGCCCTAGCGCTCTCCTCCCCAGCAGAGACGTGTGCAGGTGGTGGGGCCTGCCCCTGCATGTCTGGGCTCGCTCCCACAGCCCCAGCTCAGGGCAAGCAGCCCCTGAGCCAAGACCTGTAGGAGGCGCACGGCGCCCCCGCCTGGAAGCCTCGTGCACAGCATACGGGACGGGAGCCTCCTCCGGGGAAGAGGACGCAGCCCAGCTGCGTGCGGCTGCAATCACTTCTTGGGCGGAGCCGAGTTTGCCTCCAGTAAGGCAGAGCTCCAGCTCTGCTCGGAGGCCCTATCTGGCAGAGTTGCTGGCGTGAGGCTGCTCTGCCCTGGCCGAGCCTTGCCCAGACTTGCCTCGCTGCTAGGCTTCCTGACCAGGAAGGAGCAGTCTAGCGAGAATGGGAAAGGCTCCTGGCGCCTTCCTGGCCTCAGCTCCACGCCTGCCTTAGCTTTGCACCTAGTCCCCAGGCGTCCTTGCAGAGGGCTTAGGGGCCGGTGGGTTGCACACTGCCAAGGGCTCCAGCAGTGAGAGCTCTGTCACAGGGAAGGGGAGGGCAACGTCAGGGCTGCTCCACCGGTTCCTTGGCCAGACAGACTCAGCAGGGCACGGAGAGCACCAGGCTCCCAGGGCCCCTGGCTGTGGTCTGCAGCCCCACACACCCGGAGGCTGACTCTGTGGGCGCCCAGAAGTTGCCTGACAGACGTCATTTCCCTAGCGCACTCCTCCCCAGCAGAGACGTGTGCAGGTGGTTGGGGCCTGCCCCTGCGTGTCTGGGCTCCCGCCCACAGCCCCAGCTCAGGGGAAGCAGCCCCTGAGCCAAGACCTGCAGGAGGCGCGGGGCGTCCCTGCCTGCAAGCCAAGTGCAGAGTACGCAGGGAAGCGAGCCTCCTTGGGAAGAGTCGAGGGAGCCAAGCCACTTGCAGCTGCAATCCCTGCTTGGGCGGTGGCGAGTGCACCTCCAGTACGGCAGAGCTCCAGCTCTGCTCAGAGGCCGGATCTAGTAAAGTCCCTTGCGCGAGGCTGCTCTGCCCTGTGCGACACTTGCCCAGGCTTGCCTCGCTGGTAGCCTTCCTGCCCAGGAAGGAGCAGGACGTGTGCAGGTGGTTGGGGCCTGCCCCTGCGTGTCTGGGCTCCCGCCCACAGCCCCAGCTCAGGGAAGCAGCCCCTGAGCCAAGACCTGCAGGAGGCGTGGGGCGCCCCCGCCTGGAAGGCGAGAGTAGAGCAGTTTCGAAGAGAGCCTCCTAAGCGGAAGAGGAGGCAGCCCAGCAGCGTGCGGCTGCAATCCCTGATTGGGAGGAGCCACGTTCGCCTCCCGTACGGCAGAGCTCCAGGTGTGCTCAGAGGTCCGATCTGTTGTAGATCCTGTTGCGAGGCTGCTCTGCGCTGGGGGAGACTTGGGCAGATTTGCCTCGCGCTTAGCCTTCTTGCCCAGGAAGGAGCAGGCTGTGCGAGGCTGGGTGACGCCACTGGTGCCTTCCTGGTCTCAGCTCCGCTCCTGCTTTGCCTTTGCACCTAGGCCCCAGGCGTCCTTGGGGAGGGCTTAGTGGCCCTTGGGGTGCACACTGCCAAGCGCTCCAGGAGTGAGGGCTCGGTCATAGGGAAGTGGACGGCAACTGCAGGGCTCCTCCAGCGGTTGTTTGGCCGCCCAGACTCAGCACCGCACGGAGAGCACAAGGCTCCCAGGGCCCCTGGCTGTGGTCTGCAGCCCCACACACATGGAGGCTGACTCAGTGGGCGCCCAGAAGATGCCTTACAGACGTAATTTCCCTCGGGCTCTCATCCGCAGCAGAGACGTGGACAGGTGCTTGGGTCCTGCCCCTGGGTGTCTGGTTTCCTGCCCATTGCCCAAGCTCATGTGAAGCAGCCCCTGAGCCAAGTCCTGCAGGAGGCTCAGGGTCTCCCTTCCTGCAAGTCTCGTGCACAGTATGCGGGGAAGTGAGCCTCCTAGAGAAGAGTCGAGGGAGCCAAGCCGTGTGCGGCTGCAAGCCCTTCTTGGGGGAGCCGAGTGCGCCTCCAGTATGGCAGAGCTCCCGCTCTGCTGAGAGGCCCGAACTAGTAGAGTTCCTGGCGCGAGGCTGCTCTGCCCTGGGCGAGCCTTGCCCAGACTTGCCTCGCTTCTAGCCTTCTTGCCCAGGAAGGAGCAGGCTGCGCGTGGCTGGGAGACGCCACTGGCGCCTTGCTGGCCTCAGCTCCGCTCCTGCCTTGCCTTTGCACCTAGGCCCCAGGCGTCCTTGGGGAGGGCTTAGGGGCTGGTGGGTTTCACACTGCCACGCGCTCCAGCAGTCAGGGCTCTGTCAGAGGGAAGGGGAGGGAAACTGCAGTGCTCCTCCTGCGGTGCTTTGCCGCCCAGACTCAGCGCCACACGGAGAGCACAAGGCTCCCAGTGCCCCTGGCTGTGGTCTGCAGCCACACACACCCAGAGGCTGACTCCGTGGCGCCCAGAAGGTGCCTGACAGACGTCATTTCCCTATTGCTCTCCTCCCCAGCAGAGACGTGTGCAGGTGGTTGGGGCCTGCACCTGCGTGTCTGGGCTCCCGCCCACAGCCCCAGCTCAGGGGAAGCAGCCCCTGAGCCAAGACCTGCAGGAGGCGCGGGGCGCCCCCGCCTGGAAGGGTAGTGCACAGCATGCGGGAAGCGAGCCTCCTCTGGGGAAGAGGAGGCAGCCCAGCTCCGTGCAGCTGCAATCACTTCTTGGGCGGAGCCCAGTGTAACTCCAGTACTGCAGAGCTCCAGCTCTGCTCAGAGGCCCAATCTGGCAGAGTTCCTGGCGTGAGGCTGCTCTGCCCTGGGCGAGCCTTGCCCAGACTTGCCTCGCTGTTAGGCTTCCTGACCAGGATGGAGCAGGCTGAATGAGACTGGGAGACGCTGCTGGCGCGTTCCTGGCCTCAGCTCCACTCCTGCCTTGCCTTTGCACCTAGTCCCCAGTCGTCCTTGGGGAGGGCTTAAGGGCCCGTGGGTTGCACACTGCCAAGCGCTCCAGCAGTGAAGGCTCTATTAGAGGGACGAGGAGGGCATCTGCAGGGCTCCTCCAGCGGTTGTATGGCCGCCCAGGCTCAGCGCCGCACGGAGAGCACCAGGCTCCCAGGTCCCCTGGCTGTGGTCTGTAGCCCCACACACCCAGAGGCTGACTCCGTGAGCGCCCAGAAGGTGCCTGACAGACGTCATTTCCCTAGCGCTCTCCTCCCCAGCAGAGACGTGTGCAGGTGGTGGGGCCTGCCCCTGCATGTCTGGGCTCGCTCCCACAGCCCCAGCTCAGGGCAAGCAGCCCCTGAGCCAAGACCTGTAGGAGGCGCACGGCGCCCCCGCCTGGAAGCCTCGTGCACAGCATACGGGACGGGAGCCTCCTCCGGGGAAGAGGACGCAGCCCAGCTGCGTGCGGCTGCAATCACTTCTTGGGCGGAGCCGAGTTTGCCTCCAGTAAGGCAGAGCTCCAGCTCTGCTCGGAGGCCCGATCTGGCAGAGTTGCTGGCGTGAGGCTGCTCTGCCCTGGCCGAGCCTTGCCCAGACTTGCCTCGCTGCTAGGCTTCCTGACCAGGAAGGAGCAGTCTAGCGAGAATGGGAAAGGCTCCTGGCGCCTTCCTGGCCTCAGCTCCACGCCTGCCTTAGCTTTGCACCTAGTCCCCAGGCGTCCTTGCAGAGGGCTTAGGGGCCGGTGGGTTGCACACTGCCAAGGGCTCCAGCAGTGAGAGCTCTGTCACAGGGAAGGGGAGGGCAACGTCAGGGCTGCTCCACCGGTTCCTTGGCCAGAAAGACTCAGCAGGGCACGGAGAGCACCAGGCTCCCAGGGCCCCTGGCTGTGGTCTGCAGCCCCACACACCCGGAGGCTGACTCCGTGAGCGCCCAGAAGGTGCCTGACAGACGTCATTTCCCTAGCGCACTCCTCCCCAGCAGAGACGTGTGCAGGTGGTTGGGGCCTGCCCCTGCGTGTCTGGGCTCCCGCCCACAGCCCCAGCTCAGGGGAAGCAGCCCCTGAGCCAAGACCTGCAGGAGGCGCGGGGCGTCCCTGCCTGCAAGCCAAGTGCAGAGTACGCGGGGAAGCGAGCCTCCTTGGGAAGAGTCGAGGGAGCCAAGCCACTTGCAGCTGCAATCCCTGCTTGGGCGGTGGCGAGTGCGCCTCCAGTACGGCAGAGCTCCAGCTCTGCTCAGAGGCCGGATCTAGTAAAGTCCCTTGCGCGAGGCTGCTCTGCCCTGTGCGACACTTGCCCAGGCTTGCCTCGCTGGTAGCCTTCCTGCCCAGGAAGGAGCAGGCTGTGCGATGCTGGGAGAGGCCACTGGCGCCTTCCTGGCCTCAGCTCCACTCCTGCCTTGCCTTTGCACCCAGGCCCCAGGCGTCCTTGGGGGGGCTTAGGGGCCGGTGGGTTGCACACTGGCTAGCGCTCCAGCAGTGAAGGCTCTATTACAGGGAAGGGGAGGGCAACTGCAGGGCTCCTCCAGCGTTTGCTTGGCCCCCCAGACTCTGCCGCATGGAGAGCACCAGGCTCACAGGTCCCCTGGCTGTTGTCTGCAGCCCCACACACCTGGAGGCTGACTCCGTGGGCGCCCAGAAGTTGCCTGACAGACGTCATTTCCCTAGCGCTGTCCTCCCCAGCAGAGACGTGTGCAGGTGGTGGGGCCTGCCCCTGCGTGTCTCGGCTCCCTCCCACAGCCCCAGCTCAGGGCAAGCAGCCGCTGAGCCAAGGCCTGTAGGAGGCGCGCGGCGCCCCCGCCTGGAAGCCTCGTGCACAGCATACGGGAAGCGAGCCTCCTCGGGGGAAGAGGACGCAGCCCAGCTGTGTGCGGCTGCAATCACTTCTTGGGCGGAGCCGAGTTTGCCTCCAGTACGGCAGAGCTCCAGCTCTGCTCAGAGTCCCGATCTGGCAGAGTTCCTGGCGTGAGGCTGCTCTGCCCTGGCCGAGCCTTCCCCAGACTTGCCTCGCTGCTAGGCTTCCTGACCAGGAAGGAGCAGGCTAGCGAGAATGGGAGATGCTCCTGGCGCCTTCCTGGCCTCAGCTCCTCGCCTGCCTTAGCTTTGCACCTAGTCCCCAGGCGTCCTTGCAGAGGGCTTAGGGGCCGGTGGGTTGCACACTGCCAAGGGCTCCAGCAGTGAGAGCTCTGTCACAGGGAAGGGGAGGGCAACGTCAGGGCTGCTCCAGCGGTTGCTTGACCGCCCAGACTCAGCAGGGCACGGAGAGCACCAGGCTCCCAGGGCCCCTGGCTGTGGTCTGCAGCCCCACACACCCGGAGGCTGACTCCGTGAGCGCCCAGAAGGTGCCTGACAGACGTCAGTTCCCTAGTGCTCTCCTCCCCAGCAGAGACGTGTGCAGGTGGTTGGGGCCTGCCCCTGCGTGTCTGGGCTCCCGCCCACAGCCCCAGCTCAGGGGAAGCAGCCCCTGAGCCAAGACCTGCAGGAGGCGTGGGGCGCCCCCGCCTGGAAGGCGAGAGTAGAGCAGTTTCGAAGAGAGCCTCCTAAGCGGAAGAGGAGGCAGCCCAGCAGCGTGCGGCTGCAATCCCTGATTGGGAGGAGCCACGTTCGCCTCCCGTACGGCAGAGCTCCAGGTGTGCTCAGAGGTCCGATCTGTTGTAGATCCTGTTGCGAGGCTGCTCTGCGCTGGGGGAGACTTGGGCAGATTTGCCTCGCGCTTAGCCTTCTTGCCCAGGAAGGAGCAGGCTGTGCGAGGCTGGGTGACGCCACTGGTGCCTTCCTGGTCTCAGCTCCGCTCCTGCTTTGCCTTTGCACCTAGGCCCCAGGCGTCCTTGGGGAGGGCTTAGTGGCCCTTGGGGTGCACACTGCCAAGCGCTCCAGGAGTGAGGGCTCGGTCATAGGGAAGTGGACGGCAACTGCAGGGCTCCTCCAGCGGTTGTTTGGCCGCCCAGACTCAGCACCGCACGGAGAGCACAAGGCTCCCAGGGCCCCTGGCTGTGGTCTGCAGCCCCACACACATGGAGGCTGACTCAGTGGGCGCCCAGAAGATGCCTTACAGACGTAATTTCCCTCGGGCTCTCATCCGCAGCAGAGACGTGGACAGGTGCTTGGGTCCTGCCCCTGGGTGTCTGGTTTCCTGCCCATTGCCCAAGCTCATGTGAAGCAGCCCCTGAGCCAAGTCCTGCAGGAGGCGCAGGGTCTCCCTTCCTGCAAGTCTCGTGCACAGTATGCGGGGAAGTGAGCCTCCTAGAGAAGAGTCGAGGGAGCCAAGCCGTGTGCGGCTGCAAGCCCTTCTTGGGGGAGCCGAGTGCGCCTCCAGTATGGCAGAGCTCCCGCTCTGCTGAGAGGCCCGAACTAGTAGAGTTCCTGGCGCGAGGCTGCTCTGCCCTGGGCGAGCCTTGCCCAGACTTGCCTCGCTTCTAGCCTTCTTGCCCAGGAAGGAGCAGGCTGCGCGTGGCTGGGAGACGCCACTGGCGCCTTGCTGGCCTCAGCTCCGCTCCTGCCTTGCCTTTGCACCAAGGCCCCAGGCGTCCTTGGGGAGGGCTTAGGGGCTGGTGGGTTTCACACTGCCACGCGCTCCAGCAGTCAGGGCTCTGTCAGAGGGAAGGTGAGGGAAACTGCAGTGCTCCTCCTGCGGTGCTTTGCCGCCCAGACTCAGCGCCACACGGAGAGCACAAGGCTCCCAGTGCCCCTGGCTGTGGTCTGCAGCCCCACACACCCAGAGGCTGACTCCGTGGCGCCCAGAAGGTGCCTGACAGACGTCATTTCCCTATTGCTCTCCTCCCCAGCAGAGACGTGTGCAGGTGGTTGGGGCCTGCACCTGCGTGTCTGGGCTCCCGCCCACAGCCCCAGCTCAGGGGAAGCAGCCCCTGAGCCAAGACCTGCAGGAGGCGCGGGGCGCCCCCGCCTGGAAGGGTAGTGCACAGCATGCGGGAAGCGAGCCTCCTCTGGGGAAGAGGAGGCAGCCCAGCTCCGTGCAGCTGCAATCACTTCTTGGGCGGAGCCCAGTGTAACTCCAGTACTGCAGAGCTCCAGCTCTGCTCAGAGGCCCAATCTGGCAGAGTTCCTGGCGTGAGGCTGCTCTGCCCTGGGCGAGCCTTGCCCAGACTTGCCTCGCTGTTAGGCTTCCTGACCAGGATGGAGCAGGCTGAATGAGACTGGGAGACGCTGCTGGCGCGTTCCTGGCCTCAGCTCCACTCCTGCCTTGCCTTTGCACCTAGTCCCCAGTCGTCCTTGGGGAGGGCTTAAGGGCCCGTGGGTTGCACACTGCCAAGCGCTCCAGCAGTGAAGGCTCTATTAGAGGGACGAGGAGGGCATCTGCAGGGCTCCTCCAGCGGTTGTATGGCCGCCCAGGCTCAGCGCCGCACGGAGAGCACCAGGCTCCCAGGTCCCCTGGCTGTGGTCTGTAGCCCCACACACCCAGAGGCTGACTCCGTGAGCGCCCAGAAGGTGCCTGACAGACGTCATTTCCCTAGCGCTCTCCTCCCCAGCAGAGACGTGTGCAGGTGGTGGGGCCTGCCCCTGCATGTCTGGGCTCGCTCCCACAGCCCCAGCTCAGGGCAAGCAGCCCCTGAGCCAAGACCTGTAGGAGGCGCACGGCGCCCCCGCCTGGAAGCCTCGTGCACAGCATACGGGACGGGAGCCTCCTCCGGGGAAGAGGACGTAGCCCA
This sequence comes from Budorcas taxicolor, assembly GCF_023091745.1. Classification (NCBI taxonomy): domain Eukaryota; kingdom Metazoa; phylum Chordata; class Mammalia; order Artiodactyla; family Bovidae; genus Budorcas; species Budorcas taxicolor. The sequence continues at coordinate 214,725 of NW_026291555.1, forward strand.
GCTGCGTGCGGCTGCAATCACTTCTTGGGCGGAGCCGAGTTTGCCTCCAGTAAGGCAGAGCTCCAGCTCTGCTCGGAGGCCCTATCTGGCAGAGTTGCTGGCGTGAGGCTGCTCTGCCCTGGCCGAGGCTTGCCCAGACTTGCCTCGCTGCTAGGCTTCCTGACCAGGAAGGAGCAGTCTAGCGAGAATGGGAAAGGCTCCTGGCGCCTTCCTGGCCTCAGCTCCACGCCTGCCTTAGCTTTGCACCTAGTCCCCAGGCGTCCTTGCAGAGGGCTTAGGGGCCGGTGGGTTGCACACTGCCAAGGGCTCCAGCAGTGAGAGCTCTGTCACAGGGAAGGGGAGGGCAACGTCAGGGCTGCTCCACCGGTTCCTTGGCCAGACAGACTCAGCAGGGCACGGAGAGCACCAGGCTCCCAGGGCCCCTGGCTGTGGTCTGCAGCCCCACACACCCGGAGGCTGACTCCGTGAGCGCCCAGAAGGTGCCTGACAGACGTCATTTCCCTAGCGCACTCCTCCCCAGCAGAGACGTGTGCAGGTGGTTGGGGCCTGCCCCTGCGTGTCTGGGCTCCCGCCCACAGCCCCAGCTCAGGGGAAGCAGCCCCTGAGCCAAGACCTGCAGGAGGCGCGGGGCGTCCCTGCCTGCAAGCCAAGTGCAGAGTACGCGGGGAAGCGAGCCTCCTTGGGAAGAGTCGAGGGAGCCAAGCCACTTGCAGCTGCAATCCCTGCTTGGGCGGTGGCGAGTGCACCTCCAGTACGGCAGAGCTCCAGCTCTGCTCAGAGGCCGGATCTAGTAAAGTCCCTTGCGCGAGGCTGCTCTGCCCTGTGCGACACTTGCCCAGGCTTGCCTCGCTGGTAGCCTTCCTGCCCAGGAAGGAGCAGGCTGTGCGATGCTGGGAGAGGCCACTGGCGCCTTCCTGGCCTCAGCTCCACTCCTGCCTTGCCTTTGCACCCAGGCCCCAGGCGTCCTTGGGGAGGGCTTAGGGGCCGGTGGGTTGCACACTGGCTAGCGCTCCAGCAGTGAGGGCTCTATTACAGGGAAGGGGAGGGCAACTGCAGGGCTCCTCCAGCGTTTGCTTGGCCCCCCAGACTCAGTGCCGCATGGAGAGCACCAGGCTCACAGGTCCCCTGGCTGTTGTCTGCAGCCCCACACACCTGGAGGCTGACTCCGTGGGCGCCCAGAAGTTGCCTGACAGACGTCATTTCCCTAGCGCTGTCCTCCCCAGCAGAGACGTGTGCAGGTGGTGGGGCCTGCCCCTGCGTGTCTGGGCTCCCTCCCACAGCCCCAGCTCAGGGCAAGCAGCCGCTGAGCCAAGGCCTGTAGGAGGCGCGCGGCGCCCCCGCCTGGAAGCCTCGTGCACAGCATACGGGAAGCGAGCCTCCTCGGGGGAAGAGTATGCAGCCCAGCTGTGTGCGGCTGCAAACACTTCTTGGGCGGAGCCGAGTTTGCCTCCAGTACGGCAGAGCTCCAGCTCTGCTCAGAGTCCCGATCTGGCAGAGTTCCTGGCGTGAGGCTGCTCTGCCCTGGCCGAGCCTTCCCCAGACTTGCCTCGCTGCTAGGCTTCCTGACCAGGAAGGAGCAGGCTAGCGAGAATGGGAGATGCTCCTGGCGCCTTCCTGGCCTCAGCTCCTCACCTGCCTTAGCTTTGCACCTAGTCCCCAGGCGTCCTTGCAGAGGGCTTAGGGGCCGGTGGGTTGCACACTGCCAAGGGCTCCAGCAGTGAGAGCTCTGTCACAGGGAAGGGGAGGGCAACGTCAGGGCTGCTCCAGCGGTTGCTTGACCGCCCAGACTCAGCAGGGCACGGAGAGCACCAGGCTCCCAGGGCCCCTGGCTGTGGTCTGCAGCCCCACACACCCGGAGGCTGACTCCGTGAGCGCCCAGAAGGTGCCTGACAGACGTCAGTTCCCTAGTGCTCTCCTCCCCAGCAGAGACGTGTGCAGGTGGTTGGGGCCTGCCCCTGCGTGTCTGGGCTCCCGCCCACAGCCCCAGCTCAGGGGAAGCAGCCCCTGAGCCAAGACCTGCAGGAGGCGTGGGGCGCCCCCGCCTGGAAGGCGAGAGTAGAGCAGTTTCGAAGAGAGCCTCCTAAGCGGAAGAGGAGGCAGCCCAGCAGCGTGCGGCTGCAATCCCTGATTGGGAGGAGCCACGTTCGCCTCCCGTACGGCAGAGCTCCAGGTGTGCTCAGAGGTCCGATCTGTTGTAGATCCTGTTGCGAGGCTGCTCTGCGCTGGGGGAGACTTGGGCAGATTTGCCTCGCGCTTAGCCTTCTTGCCCAGGAAGGAGCAGGCTGTGCGAGGCTGGGTGACGCCACTGGTGCCTTCCTGGTCTCAGCTCCGCTCCTGCTTTGCCTTTGCACCTAGGCCCCAGGCGTCCTTGGGGAGGGCTTAGTGGCCCTTGGGGTGCACACTGCCAAGCGCTCCAGGAGTGAGGGCTCGGTCATAGGGAAGTGGACGGCAACTGCAGGGCTCCTCCAGCGGTTGTTTGGCCGCCCAGACTCAGCACCGCACGGAGAGCACAAGGCTCCCAGGGCCCCTGGCTGTGGTCTGCAGCCCCACACACATGGAGGCTGACTCAGTGGGCGCCCAGAAGATGCCTTACAGACGTAATTTCCCTCGGGCTCTCATCCGCAGCAGAGACGTGGACAGGTGCTTGGGTCCTGCCCCTGGGTGTCTGGTTTCCTGCCCATTGCCCAAGCTCATGTGAAGCAGCCCCTGAGCCAAGTCCTGCAGGAGGCTCAGGGTCTCCCTTCCTGCAAGTCTCGTGCACAGTATGCGGGGAAGTGAGCCTCCTAGAGAAGAGTCGAGGGAGCCAAGCCGTGTGCGGCTGCAAGCCCTTCTTGGGGGAGCCGAGTGCGCCTCCAGTATGGCAGAGCTCCCGCTCTGCTGAGAGGCCCGAACTAGTAGAGTTCCTGGCGCGAGGCTGCTCTGCCCTGGGCGAGCCTTGCCCAGACTTGCCTCGCTTCTAGCCTTCTTGCCCAGGAAGGAGCAGGCTGCGCGTGGCTGGGAGACGCCACTGGCGCCTTGCTGGCCTCAGCTCCGCTCCTGCCTTGCCTTTGCACCAAGGCCCCAGGCGTCCTTGGGGAGGGCTTAGGGGCTGGTGGGTTTCACACTGCCACGCGCTCCAGCAGTCAGGGCTCTGTCAGAGGGAAGGTGAGGGAAACTGCAGTGCTCCTCCTGCGGTGCTTTGCCGCCCAGACTCAGCGCCACACGGAGAGCACAAGGCTCCCAGTGCCCCTGGCTGTGGTCTGCAGCCCCACACACCCAGAGGCTGACTCCGTGGCGCCCAGAAGGTGCCTGACAGACGTCATTTCCCTATTGCTCTCCTCCCCAGCAGAGACGTGTGCAGGTGGTTGGGGCCTGCACCTGCGTGTCTGGGCTCCCGCCCACAGCCCCAGCTCAGGGCAAGCAGCCCCTGAGCCAAGACCTGCAGGAGGCGCGGGGCGCCCCCGCCTGGAAGGGTAGTGCACAGCATGCGGGAAGCGAGCCTCCTCTGGGGAAGAGGAGGCAGCCCAGCTCCGTGCAGCTGCAATCACTTCTTGGGCGGAGCCCAGTGTAACTCCAGTACTGCAGAGCTCCAGCTCTGCTCAGAGGCCCAATCTGGCAGAGTTCCTGGCGTGAGGCTGCTCTGCCCTGGGCGAGCCTTGCCCAGACTTGCCTCGCTGTTAGGCTTCCTGACCAGGATGGAGCAGGCTGAATGAGACTGGGAGACGCTGCTGGCGCGTTCCTGGCCTCAGCTCCACTCCTGCCTTGCCTTTGCACCTAGTCCCCAGTCGTCCTTGGGGAGGGCTTAAGGGCCCGTGGGTTGCACACTGCCAAGCGCTCCAGCAGTGAAGGCTCTATTAGAGGGACGAGGAGGGCATCTGCAGGGCTCCTCCAGCGGTTGTATGGCCGCCCAGGCTCAGCGCCGCACGGAGAGCACCAGGCTCCCAGGTCCCCTGGCTGTGGTCTGTAGCCCCACACACCCAGAGGCTGACTCCGTGAGCGCCCAGAAGGTGCCTGACAGACGTCATTTCCCTAGCGCTCTCCTCCCCAGCAGAGACGTGTGCAGGTGGTGGGGCCTGCCCCTGCATGTCTGGGCTCGCTCCCACAGCCCCAGCTCAGGGCAAGCAGCCCCTGAGCCAAGACCTGTAGGAGGCGCACGGCGCCCCCGCCTGGAAGCCTCGTGCACAGCATACGGGAAGCGAGCCTCCTCGGGGGAAGAGGACGCAGCCCAGCTGTGTGCGGCTGCAATCACTTCTTGGGCGGAGCCGAGTTTGCCTCCAGTACGGCAGAGCTCCAGCTCTGCTCAGAGTCCCGATCTGGCAGAGTTCCTGGCGTGAGGCTGCTCTGCCCTGGCCGAGCCTTCCCCAGACTTGCCTCGCTGCTAGGCTTCCTGACCAGGAAGGAGCAGGCTAGCGAGAATGGGAAAGGCTCCTGGCGCCTTCCTGGCCTCAGCTCCTCGCCTGCCTTAGCTTTGCACCTAGTCCCCAGGCGTCCTTGCAGAGGGCTTAGGGGCCGGTGGGTTGCACACTGCCAAGGGCTCCAGCAGTGAGAGCTCTGTCACAGGGAAGGGGAGGGCAACGTCAGGGCTGCTCCACCGGTTCCTTGGCCAGACAGACTCAGCAGGGCACGGAGAGCACCAGGCTCCCAGGGCCCCTGGCTGTGGTCTGCAGCCCCACACACCCGGAGGCTGACTCTGTGGGCGCCCAGAAGTTGCCTGACAGACGTCATTTCCCTAGCGCACTCCTCCCCAGCAGAGACGTGTGCAGGTGGTTGGGGCCTGCCCCTGCGTGTCTGGGCTCCCGCCCACAGCCCCAGCTCAGGGGAAGCAGCCCCTGAGCCAAGACCTGCAGGAGGCGCGGGGCGTCCCTGCCTGCAAGCCAAGTGCAGAGTACGCGGGGAAGCGAGCCTCCTTGGGAAGAGTCGAGGGAGCCAAGCCACTTGCAGCTGCAATCCCTGCTTGGGCGGTGGCGAGTGCGCCTCCAGTACGGCAGAGCTCCAGCTCTGCTCAGAGGCCGGATCTAGTAAAGTCCCTTGCGCGAGGCTGCTCTGCCCTGTGCGACACTTGCCCAGGCTTGCCTCGCTGGTAGCCTTCCTGCCCAGGAAGGAGCAGGCTGTGCGATGCTGGGAGAGGCCACTGGCGCCTTCCTGGCCTCAGCTCCACTCCTGCCTTGCCTTTGCACCCAGGCCCCAGGCGTCCTTGGGGGGGGCTTAGGGGCCGGTGGGTTGCACACTGGCTAGCGCTCCAGCAGTGAGGGCTCTATTACAGGGAAGGGGAGGGAAACTGCAGGGCTCCTCCAGCGTTTGCTTGGCCCCCCAGACTCAGTGCCGCATGGAGAGCACCAGGCTCACAGGTCCCCTGGCTGTTGTCTGCAGCCCCACACACCTGGAGGCTGACTCCGTGGGCGCCCAGAAGTTGCCTGACAGACGTCATTTCCCTAGCGCTGTCCTCCCCAGCAGAGACGTGTGCAGGTGGTGGGGCCTGCCCCTGCGTGTCTGGGCTCCCTCCCACAGCCCCAGCTCAGGGCAAGCAGCCGCTGAGCCAAGGCCTGTAGGAGGCGCGCGGCGCCCCCGCCTGGAAGGGTAGTGCACAGCATGCGGGAAGCGAGCCTCCTCTGGGGAAGAGGAGGCAGCCCAGCTCCGTGCAGCTGCAATCACTTCTTGGGCGGAGCCCAGTGTAACTCCAGTACTGCAGAGCTCCAGCTCTGCTCAGAGGCCCAATCTGGCAGAGTTCCTGGCGTGAGGCTGCTCTGCCCTGGGCGAGCCTTGCCCAGACTTGCCTCGCTGTTAGGCTTCCTGACCAGGATGGAGCAGGCTGAATGAGACTGGGAGACGCTGCTGGCGCGTTCCTGGCCTCAGCTCCACTCCTGCCTTGCCTTTGCACCTAGTCCCCAGTCGTCCTTGGGGAGGGCTTAAGGGCCCGTGGGTTGCACACTGCCAAGCGCTCCAGCAGTGAAGGCTCTATTAGAGGGACGAGGAGGGCATCTGCAGGGCTCCTCCAGCGGTTGTATGGCCGCCCAGGCTCAGCGCCGCACGGAGAGCACCAGGCTCCCAGGTCCCCTGGCTGTGGTCTGTAGCCCCACACACCCAGAGGCTGACTCCGTGAGCGCCCAGAAGGTGCCTGACAGACGTCATTTCCCTAGCGCTCTCCTCCCCAGCAGAGACGTGTGCAGGTGGTGGGGCCTGCCCCTGCATGTCTGGGCTCGCTCCCACAGCCCCAGCTCAGGGCAAGCAGCCCCTGAGCCAAGACCTGTAGGAGGCGCACGGCGCCCCCGCCTGGAAGCCTCGTGCACAGCATACGGGACGGGAGCCTCCTCCGGGGAAGAGGACGCAGCCCAGCTGCGTGCGGCTGCAATCACTTCTTGGGCGGAGCCGAGTTTGCCTCCAGTAAGGCAGAGCTCCAGCTCTGCTCGGAGGCCCTATCTGGCAGAGTTGCTGGCGTGAGGCTGCTCTGCCCTGGCCGAGCCTTGCCCAGACTTGCCTCGCTGCTAGGCTTCCTGACCAGGAAGGAGCAGTCTAGCGAGAATGGGAAAGGCTCCTGGCGCCTTCCTGGCCTCAGCTCCACGCCTGCCTTAGCTTTGCACCTAGTCCCCAGGCGTCCTTGCAGAGGGCTTAGGGGCCGGTGGGTTGCACACTGCCAAGGGCTCCAGCAGTGAGAGCTCTGTCACAGGGAAGGGGAGGGCAACGTCAGGGCTGCTCCACCGGTTCCTTGGCCAGACAGACTCAGCAGGGCACGGAGAGCACCAGGCTCCCAGGGCCCCTGGCTGTGGTCTGCAGCCCCACACACCCGGAGGCTGACTCTGTGGGCGCCCAGAAGTTGCCTGACAGACGTCATTTCCCTAGCGCACTCCTCCCCAGCAGAGACGTGTGCAGGTGGTTGGGGCCTGCCCCTGCGTGTCTGGGCTCCCGCCCACAGCCCCAGCTCAGGGGAAGCAGCCCCTGAGCCAAGACCTGCAGGAGGCGCGGGGCGTCCCTGCCTGCAAGCCAAGTGCAGAGTACGCGGGGAAGCGAGCCTCCTTGGGAAGAGTCGAGGGAGCCAAGCCACTTGCAGCTGCAATCCCTGCTTGGGCGGTGGCGAGTGCGCCTCCAGTACGGCAGAGCTCCAGCTCTGCTCAGAGGCCGGATCTAGTAAAGTCCCTTGCGCGAGGCTGCTCTGCCCTGTGCGACACTTGCCCAGGCTTGCCTCGCTGGTAGCCTTCCTGCCCAGGAAGGAGCAGGCTGTGCGATGCTGGAGAGGCCACTGGCGCCTTCCTGGCCTCAGCTCCACTCCTGCCTTGCCTTTGCACCCAGGCCCCAGGCGTCCTTGGGGGGGGCTTAGGGGCCGGTGGGTTGCACACTGGCTAGCGCTCCAGCAGTGAGGGCTCTATTACAGGGAAGGGGAGGGCAACTGCAGGGCTCCTCCAGCGTTTGCTTGGCCCCCCAGACTCAGTGCCGCATGGAGAGCACCAGGCTCACAGGTCCCCTGGCTGTTGTCTGCAGCCCCACACACCTGGAGGCTGACTCCGTGGGCGCCCAGAAGTTGCCTGACAGACGTCATTTCCCTAGCGCTGTCCTCCCCAGCAGAGACGTGTGCAGGTGGTGGGGCCTGCCCCTGCGTGTCTGGGCTCCCTCCCACAGCCCCAGCTCAGGGCAAGCAGCCGCTGAGCCAAGGCCTGTAGGAGGCGCGCGGCGCCCCCGCCTGGAAGCCTCGTGCACAGCATGCGGGAAGCGAGCCTCCTCTGGGGAAGAGGAGGCAGCCCAGCTCCGTGCAGCTGCAATCACTTCTTGGGCGGAGCCCAGTGTAACTCCAGTACTGCAGAGCTCCAGCTCTGCTCAGAGGCCCAATCTGGCAGAGTTCCTGGCGTGAGGCTGCTCTGCCCTGGGCGAGCCTTGCCCAGACTTGCCTCGCTGTTAGGCTTCCTGACCAGGATGGAGCAGGCTGAATGAGACTGGGAGACGCTGCTGGCGCGTTCCTGGCCTCAGCTCCACTCCTGCCTTGCCTTTGCACCTAGTCCCCAGTCGTCCTTGGGGAGGGCTTAAGGGCCCGTGGGTTGCACACTGCCAAGCGCTCCAGCAGTGAAGGCTCTATTAGAGGGACGAGGAGGGCATCTGCAGGGCTCCTCCAGCGGTTGTATGGCCGCCCAGGCTCAGCGCCGCACGGAGAGCACCAGGCTCCCAGGTCCCCTGGCTGTGGTCTGTAGCCCCACACACCCAGAGGCTGACTCCGTGAGCGCCCAGAAGGTGCCTGACAGACGTCATTTCCCTAGCGCTCTCCTCCCCAGCAGAGACGTGTGCAGGTGGTGGGGCCTGCCCCTGCATGTCTGGGCTCGCTCCCACAGCCCCAGCTCAGGGCAAGCAGCCCCTGAGCCAAGACCTGTAGGAGGCGCACGGCGCCCCCGCCTGGAAGCCTCGTGCACAGCATACGGGAAGCGAGCCTCCTCGGGGGAAGAGGACGCAGCCCAGCTGTGTGCGGCTGCAATCACTTCTTGGGCGGAGCCGAGTTTGCCTCCAGTACGGCAGAGCTCCAGCTCTGCTCAGAGTCCCGATCTGGCAGAGTTCCTGGCGTGAGGCTGCTCTGCCCTGGCCGAGCCTTCCCCAGACTTGCCTCGCTGCTAGGCTTCCTGACCAGGAAGGAGCAGGCTAGCGAGAATGGGAAAGGCTCCTGGCGCCTTCCTGGCCTCAGCTCCTCGCCTGCCTTAGCTTTGCACCTAGTCCCCAGGCGTCCTTGCAGAGGGCTTAGGGGCCGGTGGGTTGCACACTGCCAAGGGCTCCAGCAGTGAGAGCTCTGTCACAGGGAAGGGGAGGGCAACGTCAGGGCTGCTCCACCGGTTCCTTGGCCAGACAGACTCAGCAGGGCACGGAGAGCACCAGGCTCCCAGGGCCCCTGGCTGTGGTCTGCAGCCCCACACACCCGGAGGCTGACTCTGTGGGCGCCCAGAAGTTGCCTGACAGACGTCATTTCCCTAGCGCACTCCTCCCCAGCAGAGACGTGTGCAGGTGGTTGGGGCCTGCCCCTGCGTGTCTGGGCTCCCGCCCACAGCCCCAGCTCAGGGGAAGCAGCCCCTGAGCCAAGACCTGCAGGAGGCGCGGGGCGTCCCTGCCTGCAAGCCAAGTGCAGAGTACGCGGGGAAGCGAGCCTCCTTGGGAAGAGTCGAGGGAGCCAAGCCACTTGCAGCTGCAATCCCTGCTTGGGCGGTGGCGAGTGCGCCTCCAGTACGGCAGAGCTCCAGCTCTGCTCAGAGGCCGGATCTAGTAAAGTCCCTTGCGCGAGGCTGCTCTGCCCTGTGCGACACTTGCCCAGGCTTGCCTCGCTGGTAGCCTTCCTGCCCAGGAAGGAGCAGGCTGTGCGATGCTGGGAGAGGCCACTGGCGCCTTCCTGGCCTCAGCTCCACTCCTGCCTTGCCTTTGCACCCAGGCCCCAGGCGTCCTTGGGGGGGGCTTAGGGGCCGGTGGGTTGCACACTGGCTAGCGCTCCAGCAGTGAGGGCTCTATTACAGGGAAGGGGAGGGAAACTGCAGGGCTCCTCCAGCGTTTGCTTGGCCCCCCAGACTCAGTGCCGCATGGAGAGCACCAGGCTCACAGGTCCCCTGGCTGTTGTCTGCAGCCCCACACACCTGGAGGCTGACTCCGTGGGCGCCCAGAAGTTGCCTGACAGACGTCATTTCCCTAGCGCTGTCCTCCCCAGCAGAGACGTGTGCAGGTGGTGGGGCCTGCCCCTGCGTGTCTGGGCTCCCTCCCACAGCCCCAGCTCAGGGCAAGCAGCCGCTGAGCCAAGGCCTGTAGGAGGCGCGCGGCGCCCCCGCCTGGAAGGGTAGTGCACAGCATGCGGGAAGCGAGCCTCCTCTGGGGAAGAGGAGGCAGCCCAGCTCCGTGCAGCTGCAATCACTTCTTGGGCGGAGCCGAGTTTGCCTCCAGTAAGGCAGAGCTCCAGCTCTGCTCAGAGGCCCAATCTGGCAGAGTTCCTGGCGTGAGGCTGCTCTGCCCTGGGCGAGCCTTGCCCAGACTTGCCTCGCTGCTAGGCTTCCTGACCAGGAAGGAGCAGTCTAGCGAGAATGGGAAAGGCTCCTGGCGCCTTCCTGGCCTCAGCTCCACGCCTGCCTTAGCTTTGCACCTAGTCCCCAGGCGTCCTTGCAGAGGGCTTAGGGGCCGGTGGGTTGCACACTGCCAAGGGCTCCAGCAGTGAGAGCTCTGTCACAGGGAAGGGGAGGGCAACGTCAGGGCTGCTCCACCGGTTCCTTGGCCAGACAGACTCAGCAGGGCACGGAGAGCACCAGGCTCCCAGGGCCCCTGGCTGTGGTCTGCAGCCCCACACACCCGGAGGCTGACTCTGTGGGCGCCCAGAAGTTGCCTGACAGACGTCATTTCCCTAGCGCACTCCTCCCCAGCAGAGACGTGTGCAGGTGGTTGGGGCCTGCCCCTGCGTGTCTGGGCTCCCGCCCACAGCCCCAGCTCAGGGGAAGCAGCCCCTGAGCCAAGACCTGCAGGAGGCGCGGGGCGTCCCTGCCTGCAAGCCAAGTGCAGAGTACGCGGGGAAGCGAGCCTCCTTGGGAAGAGTCGAGGGAGCCAAGCCACTTGCAGCTGCAATCCCTGCTTGGGCGGTGGCGAGTGCGCCTCCAGTACGGCAGAGCTCCAGCTCTGCTCAGAGGCCGGATCTAGTAAAGTCCCTTGCGCGAGGCTGCTCTGCCCTGTGCGACACTTGCCCAGGCTTGCCTCGCTGGTAGCCTTCCTGCCCAGGAAGGAGCAGGCTGTGCGATGCTGGGAGAGGCCACTGGCGCCTTCCTGGCCTCAGCTCCACTCCTGCCTTGCCTTTGCACCCAGGCCCCAGGCGTCCTTGGGGGGGGCTTAGGGGCCGGTGGGTTGCACACTGGCTAGCGCTCCAGCAGTGAGGGCTCTATTACAGGGAAGGGGAGGGCAACTGCAGGGCTCCTCCAGCGTTTGCTTGGCCCCCCAGACTCAGTGCCGCATGGAGAGCACCAGGCTCACAGGTCCCCTGGCTGTTGTCTGCAGCCCCACACACCTGGAGGCTGACTCCGTGGGCGCCCAGAAGTTGCCTGACAGACGTCATTTCCCTAGCGCTGTCCTCCCCAGCAGAGACGTGTGCAGGTGGTGGGGCCTGCCCCTGCGTGTCTGGGCTCCCTCCCACAGCCCCAGCTCAGGGCAAGCAGCCGCTGAGCCAAGGCCTGTAGGAGGCGCGCGGCGCCCCCGCCTGGAAGCCTCGTGCACAGCATGCGGGAAGCGAGCCTCCTCTGGGGAAGAGGAGGCAGCCCAGCTCCGTGCAGCTGCAATCACTTCTTGGGCGGAGCCCAGTGTAACTCCAGTACTGCAGAGCTCCAGCTCTGCTCAGAGGCCCAATCTGGCAGAGTTCCTGGCGTGAGGCTGCTCTGCCCTGGGCGAGCCTTGCCCAGACTTGCCTCGCTGTTAGGCTTCCTGACCAGGATGGAGCAGGCTGAATGAGACTGGGAGACGCTGCTGGCGCGTTCCTGGCCTCAGCTCCACTCCTGCCTTGCCTTTGCACCTAGTCCCCAGTCGTCCTTGGGGAGGGCTTAAGGGCCCGTGGGTTGCACACTGCCAAGCGCTCCAGCAGTGAAGGCTCTATTAGAGGGACGAGGAGGGCATCTGCAGGGCTCCTCCAGCGGTTGTATGGCCGCCCAGGCTCAGCGCCGCACGGAGAGCACCAGGCTCCCAGGTCCCCTGGCTGTGGTCTGTAGCCCCACACACCCAGAGGCTGACTCCGTGAGCGCCCAGAAGGTGCCTGACAGACGTCATTTCCCTAGCGCTCTCCTCCCCAGCAGAGACGTGTGCAGGTGGTGGGGCCTGCCCCTGCATGTCTGGGCTCGCTCCCACAGCCCCAGCTCAGGGCAAGCAGCCCCTGAGCCAAGACCTGTAGGAGGCGCACGGCGCCCCCGCCTGGAAGCCTCGTGCACAGCATACGGGACGGGAGCCTCCTCCGGGGAAGAGGACGCAGCCCAGCTGCGTGCGGCTGCAATCACTTCTTGGGCGGAGCCGAGTTTGCCTCCAGTAAGGCAGAGCTCCAGCTCTGCTCGGAGGCCCTATCTGGCAGAGTTGCTGGCGTGAGGCTGCTCTGCCCTGGCCGAGCCTTGCCCAGACTTGCCTCGCTGCTAGGCTTCCTGACCAGGAAGGAGCAGTCTAGCGAGAATGGGAAAGGCTCCTGGCGCCTTCCTGGCCTCAGCTCCACGCCTGCCTTAGCTTTGCACCTAGTCCCCAGGCGTCCTTGCAGAGGGCTTAGGGGCCGGTGGGTTGCACACTGCCAAGGGCTCCAGCAGTGAGAGCTCTGTCACAGGGAAGGGGAGGGCAACGTCAGGGCTGCTCCACCGGTTCCTTGGCCAGACAGACTCAGCAGGGCACGGAGAGCACCAGGCTCCCAGGGCCCCTGGCTGTGGTCTGCAGCCCCACACACCCGGAGGCTGACTCTGTGGGCGCCCAGAAGTTGCCTGACAGACGTCATTTCCCTAGCGCACTCCTCCCCAGCAGAGACGTGTGCAGGTGGTTGGGGCCTGCCCCTGCGTGTCTGGGCTCCCGCCCACAGCCCCAGCTCAGGGGAAGCAGCCCCTGAGCCAAGACCTGCAGGAGGCGCGGGGCGTCCCTGCCTGCAAGCCAAGTGCAGAGTACGCGGGGAAGCGAGCCTCCTTGGGAAGAGTCGAGGGAGCCAAGCCACTTGCAGCTGCAATCCCTGCTTGGGCGGTGGCGAGTGCGCCTCCAGTACGGCAGAGCTCCAGCTCTGCTCAGAGGCCGGATCTAGTAAAGTCCCTTGCGCGAGGCTGCTCTGCCCTGTGCGACACTTGCCCAGGCTTGCCTCGCTGGTAGCCTTCCTGCCCAGGAAGGAGCAGGCTGTGCGATGCTGGGAGAGGCCACTGGCGCCTTCCTGGCCTCAGCTCCACTCCTGCCTTGCCTTTGCACCCAGGCCCCAGGCGTCCTTGGGGGGGGCTTAGGGGCCGGTGGGTTGCACACTGGCTAGCGCTCCAGCAGTGAGGGCTCTATTACAGGGAAGGGGAGGGAAACTGCAGGGCTCCTCCAGCGTTTGCTTGGCCCCCCAGACTCAGTGCCGCATGGAGAGCACCAGGCTCACAGGTCCCCTGGCTGTTGTCTGCAGCCCCACACACCTGGAGGCTGACTCCGTGGGCGCCCAGAAGTTGCCTGACAGACGTCATTTCCCTAGCGCTGTCCTCCCCAGCAGAGACGTGTGCAGGTGGTGGGGCCTGCCCCTGCGTGTCTGGGCTCCCTCCCACAGCCCCAGCTCAGGGCAAGCAGCCGCTGAGCCAAGGCCTGTAGGAGGCGCGCGGCGCCCCCGCCTGGAAGCCTCGTGCACAGCATGCGGGAAGCGAGCCTCCTCTGGGGAAGAGGAGGCAGCCCAGCTCCGTGCAGCTGCAATCACTTCTTGGGCGGAGCCCAGTGTAACTCCAGTACTGCAGAGCTCCAGCTCTGCTCAGAGGCCCAATCTGGCAGAGTTCCTGGCGTGAGGCTGCTCTGCCCTGGGCGAGCCTTGCCCAGACTTGCCTCGCTGTTAGGCTTCCTGACCAGGATGGAGCAGGCTGAATGAGACTGGGAGACGCTGCTGGCGCGTTCCTGGCCTCAGCTCCACTCCTGCCTTGCCTTTGCACCTAGTCCCCAGTCGTCCTTGGGGAGGGCTTAAGGGCCCGTGGGTTGCACACTGCCAAGCGCTCCAGCAGTGAAGGCTCTATTAGAGGGACGAGGAGGGCATCTGCAGGGCTCCTCCAGCGGTTGTATGGCCGCCCAGGCTCAGCGCCGCACGGAGAGCACCAGGCTCCCAGGTCCCCTGGCTGTGGTCTGTAGCCCCACACACCCAGAGGCTGACTCCGTGAGCGCCCAGAAGGTGCCTGACAGACGTCATTTCCCTAGCGCTCTCCTCCCCAGCAGAGACGTGTGCAGGTGGTGGGGCCTGCCCCTGCATGTCTGGGCTCGCTCCCACAGCCCCAGCTCAGGGCAAGCAGCCCCTGAGCCAAGACCTGTAGGAGGCGCACGGCGCCCCCGCCTGGAAGCCTCGTGCACAGCATACGGGACGGGAGCCTCCTCCGGGGAAGAGGACGCAGCCCAGCTGCGTGCGGCTGCAATCACTTCTTGGGCGGAGCCGAGTTTGCCTCCAGTAAGGCAGAGCTCCAGCTCTGCTCGGAGGCCCTATCTGGCAGAGTTGCTGGCGTGAGGCTGCTCTGCCCTGGCCGAGCCTTGCCCAGACTTGCCTCGCTGCTAGGCTTCCTGACCAGGAAGGAGCAGTCTAGCGAGAATGGGAAAGGCTCCTGGCGCCTTCCTGGCCTCAGCTCCACGCCTGCCTTAGCTTTGCACCTAGTCCCCAGGCGTCCTTGCAGAGGGCTTAGGGGCCGGTGGGTTGCACACTGCCAAGGGCTCCAGCAGTGAGAGCTCTGTCACAGGGAAGGGGAGGGCAACGTCAGGGCTGCTCCACCGGTTCCTTGGCCAGACAGACTCAGCAGGGCACGGAGAGCACCAGGCTCCCAGGGCCCCTGGCTGTGGTCTGCAGCCCCACACACCCGGAGGCTGACTCTGTGGGCGCCCAGAAGTTGCCTGACAGACGTCATTTCCCTAGCGCACTCCTCCCCAGCAGAGACGTGTGCAGGTGGTTGGGGCCTGCCCCTGCGTGTCTGGGCTCCCGCCCACAGCCCCAGCTCAGGGGAAGCAGCCCCTGAGCCAAGACCTGCAGGAGGCGCGGGGCGTCCCTGCCTGCAAGCCAAGTGCAGAGTACGCGGGGAAGCGAGCCTCCTTGGGAAGAGTCGAGGGAGACAAGCCACTTGCAGCTGCAATCCCTGCTTGGGCGGTGGCGAGTGCGCCTCCAGTACGGCAGAGCTCCAGCTCTGCTCAGAGGCCGGATCTAGTAAAGTCCCTTGCGCGAGGCTGCTCTGCCCTGTGCGACACTTGCCCAGGCTTGCCTCGCTGGTAGCCTTCCTGCCCAGGAAGGAGCAGGCTGTGCGATGCTGGGAGAGGCCACTGGCGCCTTCCTGGCCTCAGCTCCACTCCTGCCTTGCCTTTGCACCCAGGCCCCAGGCGTCCTTGGGGGGGGCTTAGGGGCCGGTGGGTTGCACACTGGCTAGCGCTCCAGCAGTGAGGGCTCTATTACAGGGAAGGGGAGGGAAACTGCAGGGCTCCTCCAGCGTTTGCTTGGCCCCCCAGACTCAGTGCCGCATGGAGAGCACCAGGCTCACAGGTCCCCTGGCTGTTGTCTGCAGCCCCACACACCTGGAGGCTGACTCCGTGGGCGCCCAGAAGTTGCCTGACAGACGTCATTTCCCTAGCGCTGTCCTCCCCAGCAGAGACGTGTGCAGGTGGTGGGGCCTGCCCCTGCGTGTCTGGGCTCCCTCCCACAGCCCCAGCTCAGGGCAAGCAGCCGCTGAGCCAAGGCCTGTAGGAGGCGCGCGGCGCCCCCGCCTGGAAGCCTCGTGCACAGCATGCGGGAAGCGAGCCTCCTCTGGGGAAGAGGAGGCAGCCCAGCTCCGTGCAGCTGCAATCACTTCTTGGGCGGAGCCCAGTGTAACTCCAGTACTGCAGAGCTCCAGCTCTGCTCAGAGGCCCAATCTGGCAGAGTTCCTGGCGTGAGGCTGCTCTGCCCTGGGCGAGCCTTGCCCAGACTTGCCTCGCTGTTAGGCTTCCTGACCAGGATGGAGCAGGCTGAATGAGACTGGGAGACGCTGCTGGCGCGTTCCTGGCCTCAGCTCCACTCCTGCCTTGCCTTTGCACCTAGTCCCCAGTCGTCCTTGGGGAGGGCTTAAGGGCCCGTGGGTTGCACACTGCCAAGCGCTCCAGCAGTGAAGGCTCTATTAGAGGGACGAGGAGGGCATCTGCAGGGCTCCTCCAGCGGTTGTATGGCCGCCCAGGCTCAGCGCCGCACGGAGAGCACCAGGCTCCCAGGTCCCCTGGCTGTGGTCTGTAGCCCCACACACCCAGAGGCTGACTCCGTGAGCGCCCAGAAGGTGCCTGACAGACGTCATTTCCCTAGCGCTCTCCTCCCCAGCAGAGACGTGTGCAGGTGGTGGGGCCTGCCCCTGCATGTCTGGGCTCGCTCCCACAGCCCCAGCTCAGGGCAAGCAGCCCCTGAGCCAAGACCTGTAGGAGGCGCACGGCGCCCCCGCCTGGAAGCCTCGTGCACAGCATACGGGACGGGAGCCTCCTCCGGGGAAGAGGACGCAGCCCAGCTGCGTGCGGCTGCAATCACTTCTTGGGCGGAGCCGAGTTTGCCTCCAGTAAGGCAGAGCTCCAGCTCTGCTCGGAGGCCCTATCTGGCAGAGTTGCTGGCGTGAGGCTGCTCTGCCCTGGCCGAGCCTTGCCCAGACTTGCCTCGCTGCTAGGCTTCCTGACCAGGAAGGAGCAGGCTAGCGAGAATGGGAAAGGCTCCTGGCGCCTTCCTGGCCTCAGCTCCACGCCTGCCTTAGCTTTGCACCTAGTCCCCAGGCGTCCTTGCAGAGGGCTTAGGGGCCGGTGGGTTGCACACTGCCAAGGGCTCCAGCAGTGAGAGCTCTGTCACAGGGAAGGGGAGGGCAACGTCAGGGCTGCTCCACCGGTTCCTTGGCCAGACAGACTCAGCAGGGCACGGAGAGCACCAGGCTCCCAGGGCCCCTGGCTGTGGTCTGCAGCCCCACACACCCGGAGGCTGACTCTGTGGGCGCCCAGAAGTTGCCTGACAGACGTCATTTCCCTAGCGCACTCCTCCCCAGCAGAGACGTGTGCAGGTGGTTGGGGCCTGCCCCTGCGTGTCTGGGCTCCCGCCCACAGCCCCAGCTCAGGGGAAGCAGCCCCTGAGCCAAGACCTGCAGGAGGCGCGGGGCGTCCCTGCCTGCAAGCCAAGTGCAGAGTACGCGGGGGAAGCGAGCCTCCTTGGGAAGAGTCGAGGGAGCCAAGCCACTTGCAGCTGCAATCCCTGCTTGGGCGGTGGCGAGTGCGCCTCCAGTACAGCAGAGCTCCAGCTCTGCTCAGAGGCCGGATCTAGTAAAGTCCCTTGCGCGAGGCTGCTCTGCCCTGTGCGACACTTGCCCAGGCTTGCCTCGCTGGTAGCCTTCCTGCCCAGGAAGGAGCAGGCTGTGCGATGCTGGGAGAGGCCACTGGCGCCTTCCTGGCCTCAGCTCCACTCCTGCCTTGCCTTTGCACCCAGGCCCCAGGCGTCCTTGGGGGGGGCTTAGGGGCCGGTGGGTTGCACACTGGCTAGCGCTCCAGCAGTGAGGGCTCTATTACAGGGAAGGGGAGGGAAACTGCAGGGCTCCTCCAGCGTTTGCTTGGCCCCCCAGACTCAGTGCCGCATGGAGAGCACCAGGCTCACAGGTCCCCTGGCTGTTGTCTGCAGCCCCACACACCTGGAGGCTGACTCCGTGGGCGCCCAGAAGTTGCCTGACAGACGTCATTTCCCTAGCGCTGTCCTCCCCAGCAGAGACGTGTGCAGGTGGTGGGGCCTGCCCCTGCGTGTCTGGGCTCCCTCCCACAGCCCCAGCTCAGGGCAAGCAGCCGCTGAGCCAAGGCCTGTAGGAGGCGCGCGGCGCCCCCGCCTGGAAGCCTCGTGCACAGCATGCGGGAAGCGAGCCTCCTCTGGGGAAGAGGAGGCAGCCCAGCTCCGTGCAGCTGCAATCACTTCTTGGGCGGAGCCCAGTGTAACTCCAGTACTGCAGAGCTCCAGCTCTGCTCAGAGGCCCAATCTGGCAGAGTTCCTGGCGTGAGGCTGCTCTGCCCTGGGCGAGCCTTGCCCAGACTTGCCTCGCTGTTAGGCTTCCTGACCAGGATGGAGCAGGCTGAATGAGACTGGGAGACGCTGCTGGCGCGTTCCTGGCCTCAGCTCCACTCCTGCCTTGCCTTTGCACCTAGTCCCCAGTCGTCCTTGGGGAGGGCTTAAGGGCCCGTGGGTTGCACACTGCCAAGCGCTCCAGCAGTGAAGGCTCTATTAGAGGGACGAGGAGGGCATCTGCAGGGCTCCTCCAGCGGTTGTATGGCCGCCCAGGCTCAGCGCCGCACGGAGAGCACCAGGCTCCCAGGTCCCCTGGCTGTGGTCTGTAGCCCCACACACCCAGAGGCTGACTCCGTGAGCGCCCAGAAGGTGCCTGACAGACGTCATTTCCCTAGCGCTCTCCTCCCCAGCAGAGACGTGTGCAGGTGGTGGGGCCTGCCCCTGCATGTCTGGGCTCGCTCCCACAGCCCCAGCTCAGGGCAAGCAGCCCCTGAGCCAAGACCTGTAGGAGGCGCACGGCGCCCCCGCCTGGAAGCCTCGTGCACAGCATACGGGACGGGAGCCTCCTCCGGGGAAGAGGACGCAGCCCAGCTGCGTGCGGCTGCAATCACTTCTTGGGCGGAGCCGAGTTTGCCTCCAGTAAGGCAGAGCTCCAGCTCTGCTCGGAGGCCCTATCTGGCAGAGTTGCTGGCGTGAGGCTGCTCTGCCCTGGCCGAGCCTTGCCCAGACTTGCCTCGCTGCTAGGCTTCCTGACCAGGAAGGAGCAGGCTAGCGAGAATGGGAAAGGCTCCTGGCGCCTTCCTGGCCTCAGCTCCACGCCTGCCTTAGCTTTGCACCTAGTCCCCAGGCGTCCTTGCAGAGGGCTTAGGGGCCGGTGGGTTGCACACTGCCAAGGGCTCCAGCAGTGAGAGCTCTGTCACAGGGAAGGGGAGGGCAACGTCAGGGCTGCTCCACCGGTTCCTTGGCCAGACAGACTCAGCAGGGCACGGAGAGCACCAGGCTCCCAGGGCCCCTGGCTGTGGTCTGCAGCCCCACACACCCGGAGGCTGACTCTGTGGGCGCCCAGAAGTTGCCTGACAGACGTCATTTCCCTAGCGCACTCCTCCCCAGCAGAGACGTGTGCAGGTGGTTGGGGCCTGCCCCTGCGTGTCTGGGCTCCCGCCCACAGCCCCAGCTCAGGGGAAGCAGCCCCTGAGCCAAGACCTGCAGGAGGCGCGGGGCGTCCCTGCCTGCAAGCCAAGTGCAGAGTACGCGGGGAAGCGAGCCTCCTTGGGAAGAGTCGAGGGAGACAAGCCACTTGCAGCTGCAATCCCTGCTTGGGCGGTGGCGAGTGCGCCTCCAGTACGGCAGAGCTCCAGCTCTGCTCAGAGGCCGGATCTAGTAAAGTCCCTTGCGCGAGGCTGCTCTGCCCTGTGCGACACTTGCCCAGGCTTGCCTCGCTGGTAGCCTTCCTGCCCAGGAAGGAGCAGGCTGTGCGATGCTGGGAGAGGCCACTGGCGCCTTCCTGGCCTCAGCTCCACTCCTGCCTTGCCTTTGCACCCAGGCCCCAGGCGTCCTTGGGGGGGGCTTAGGGGCCGGTGGGTTGCACACTGGCTAGCGCTCCAGCAGTGAGGGCTCTATTACAGGGAAGGGGAGGGAAACTGCAGGGCTCCTCCAGCGTTTGCTTGGCCCCCCAGACTCAGTGCCGCATGGAGAGCACCAGGCTCACAGGTCCCCTGGCTGTTGTCTGCAGCCCCACACACCTGGAGGCTGACTCCGTGGGCGCCCAGAAGTTGCCTGACAGACGTCATTTCCCTAGCGCTGTCCTCCCCAGCAGAGACGTGTGCAGGTGGTGGGGCCTGCCCCTGCGTGTCTGGGCTCCCTCCCACAGCCCCAGCTCAGGGCAAGCAGCCGCTGAGCCAAGGCCTGTAGGAGGCGCGTGGCGCCCCCGCCTGGAAGCCTCGTGCACAGCATGCGGGAAGCGAGCCTCCTCTGGGGAAGAGGAGGCAGCCCAGCTCCGTGCAGCTGCAATCACTTCTTGGGCGGAGCCCAGTGTAACTCCAGTACTGCAGAGCTCCAGCTCTGCTCAGAGGCCCAATCTGGCAGAGTTCCTGGCGTGAGGCTGCTCTGCCCTGGGCGAGCCTTGCCCAGACTTGCCTCGCTGTTAGGCTTCCTGACCAGGATGGAGCAGGCTGAATGAGACTGGGAGACGCTGCTGGCGCGTTCCTGGCCTCAGCTCCACTCCTGCCTTGCCTTTGCACCTAGTCCCCAGTCGTCCTTGGGGAGGGCTTAAGGGCCCGTGGGTTGCACACTGCCAAGCGCTCCAGCAGTGAAGGCTCTATTAGAGGGACGAGGAGGGCATCTGCAGGGCTCCTCCAGCGGTTGTATGGCCGCCCAGGCTCAGCGCCGCACGGAGAGCACCAGGCTCCCAGGTCCCCTGGCTGTGGTCTGTAGCCCCACACACCCAGAGGCTGACTCCGTGAGCGCCCAGAAGGTGCCTGACAGACGTCATTTCCCTAGCGCTCTCCTCCCCAGCAGAGACGTGTGCAGGTGGTGGGGCCTGCCCCTGCATGTCTGGGCTCGCTCCCACAGCCCCAGCTCAGGGCAAGCAGCCCCTGAGCCAAGACCTGTAGGAGGCGCACGGCGCCCCCGCCTGGAAGCCTCGTGCACAGCATACGGGACGGGAGCCTCCTCCGGGGAAGAGGACGCAGCCCAGCTGCGTGCGGCTGCAATCACTTCTTGGGCGGAGCCGAGTTTGCCTCCAGTAAGGCAGAGCTCCAGCTCTGCTCGGAGGCCCTATCTGGCAGAGTTGCTGGCGTGAGGCTGCTCTGCCCTGGCCGAGCCTTGCCCAGACTTGCCTCGCTGCTAGGCTTCCTGACCAGGAAGGAGCAGTCTAGCGAGAATGGGAAAGGCTCCTGGCGCCTTCCTGGCCTCAGCTCCACGCCTGCCTTAGCTTTGCACCTAGTCCCCAGGCGTCCTTGCAGAGGGCTTAGGGTCCGGTGGGTTGCACACTGCCAAGGGCTCCAGCAGTGAGAGCTCTGTCACAGGGAAGGGGAGGGCAACGTCAGGGCTGCTCCACCGGTTCCTTGGCCAGACAGACTCAGCAGGGCACGGAGAGCACCAGGCTCCCAGGGCCCCTGGCTGTGGTCTGCAGCCCCACACACCCGGAGGCTGACTCTGTGGGCGCCCAGAAGTTGCCTGACAGACGTCATTTCCCTAGCGCACTCCTCCCCAGCAGAGACGTGTGCAGGTGGTTGGGGCCTGCCCCTGCGTGTCTGGGCTCCCGCCCACAGCCCCAGCTCAGGGGAAGCAGCCCCTGAGCCAAGACCTGCAGGAGGCGCGGGGCGTCCCTGCCTGCAAGCCAAGTGCAGAGTACGCGGGGAAGCGAGCCTCCTTGGGAAGAGTCGAGGGAGCCAAGCCACTTGCAGCTGCAATCCCTGCTTGGGCGGTGGCGAGTGCGCCTCCAGTACGGCAGAGCTCCAGCTCTGCTCAGAGGCCGGATCTAGTAAAGTCCCTTGCGCGAGGCTGCTCTGCCCTGTGCGACACTTGCCCAGGCTTGCCTCGCTGGTAGCCTTCCTGCCCAGGAAGGAGCAGGCTGTGCGATGCTGGGAGAGGCCACTGGCGCCTTCCTGGCCTCAGCTCCACTCCTGCCTTGCCTTTGCACCCAGGCCCCAGGCGTCCTTGAGGGGGGCTTAGGGGCCGGTGGGTTGCACACTGGCTAGCGCTCCAGCAGTGAGGGCTCTATTACAGGGAAGGGGAGGGCAACTGCAGGGCTCCTCCAGCGTTTGCTTGGCCCCCCAGACTCAGTGCCGCATGGAGAGCACCAGGCTCACAGGTCCCCTGGCTGTTGTCTGCAGCCCCACACACCTGGAGGCTGACTCCGTGGGCGCCCAGAAGTTGCCTGACAGACGTCATTTCCCTAGCGCTGTCCTCCCCAGCAGAGACGTGTGCAGGTGGTGGGGCCTGCCCCTGCGTGTCTGGGCTCCCTCCCACAGCCCCAGCTCAGGGCAAGCAGCCGCTGAGCCAAGGCCTGTAGGAGGCGCGCGGCGCCCCCGCCTGGAAGCCTCGTGCACAGCATACGGGAAGCGAGCCTCCTCGGGGGAAGAGGACGCAGCCCAGCTGTGTGCGGCTGCAATCACTTCTTGGGCGGAGCCGAGTTTGCCTCCAGTACGGCAGAGCTCCAGCTCTGCTCAGAGTCCCGATCTGGCAGAGTTGCTGGCGTGAGGCTGCTCTGCCCTGGCCGAGCCTTCCCCAGACTTGCCTCGCTGCTAGGCTTCCTGACCAGGAAGGAGCAGGCTAGCGAGAATGGGAGATGCTCCTGGCGCCTTCCTGGCCTCAGCTCCTCGCCTGCCTTAGCTTTGCACCTAGTCCCCAGGCGTCCTTGCAGAGGGCTTAGGGGCCGGTGGGTTGCACACTGCCAAGGGCTCCAGCAGTGAGAGCTCTGTCACAGGGAAGGGGAGGGCAACGTCAGGGCTGCTCCAGCGGTTGCTTGACCGCCCAGACTCAGCAGGGCACGGAGAGCACCAGGCTCCCAGGGCCCCTGGCTGTGGTCTGCAGCCCCACACACCCGGAGGCTGACTCCGTGAGCGCCCAGAAGGTGCCTGACAGACGTCAGTTCCCTAGTGCTCTCCTCCCCAGCAGAGACGTGTGCAGGTGGTTGGGGCCTGCCCCTGCGTGTCTGGGCTCCCGCCCACAGCCCCAGCTCAGGGGAAGCAGCCCCTGAGCCAAGACCTGCAGGAGGCGTGGGGCGCCCCCGCCTGGAAGGCGAGAGTAGAGCAGTTTCGAAGAGAGCCTCCTAAGCGGAAGAGGAGGCAGCCCAGCAGCGTGCGGCTGCAATCCCTGATTGGGAGGAGCCACGTTCGCCTCCCGTACGGCAGAGCTCCAGGTGTGCTCAGAGGTCCGATCTGTTGTAGATCCTGTTGCGAGGCTGCTCTGCGCTGGGGGAGACTTGGGCAGATTTGCCTCGCGCTTAGCCTTCTTGCCCAGGAAGGAGCAGGCTGTGCGAGGCTGGGTGACGCCACTGGTGCCTTCCTGGTCTCAGCTCCGCTCCTGCTTTGCCTTTGCACCTAGGCCCCAGGCGTCCTTGGGGAGGGCTTAGTGGCCCTTGGGGTGCACACTGCCAAGCGCTCCAGGAGTGAGGGCTCGGTCATAGGGAAGTGGACGGCAACTGCAGGGCTCCTCCAGCGGTTGTTTGGCCGCCCAGACTCAGCACCGCACGGAGAGCACAAGGCTCCCAGGGCCCCTGGCTGTGGTCTGCAGCCCCACACACATGGAGGCTGACTCAGTGGGCGCCCAGAAGATGCCTTACAGACGTAATTTCCCTCGGGCTCTCATCCGCAGCAGAGACGTGGACAGGTGCTTGGGTCCTGCCCCTGGGTGTCTGGTTTCCTGCCCATTGCCCAAGCTCATGTGAAGCAGCCCCTGAGCCAAGTCCTGCAGGAGGCGCAGGGTCTCCCTTCCTGCAAGTCTCGTGCACAGTATGCGGGGAAGTGAGCCTCCTAGAGAAGAGTCGAGGGAGCCAAGCCGTGTGCGGCTGCAAGCCCTTCTTGGGGGAGCCGAGTGCGCCTCCAGTATGGCAGAGCTCCCGCTCTGCTGAGAGGCCCGAACTAGTAGAGTTCCTGGCGCGAGGCTGCTCTGCCCTGGGCGAGCCTTGCCCAGACTTGCCTCGCTTCTAGCCTTCTTGCCCAGGAAGGAGCAGGCTGCGCGTGGCTGGGAGACGCCACTGGCGCCTTGCTGGCCTCAGCTCCGCTCCTGCCTTGCCTTTGCACCTAGGCCCCAGGCGTCCTTGGGGAGGGCTTAGGGGCTGGTGAGTTTCACACTGCCACGCACTCCAGCAGTCAGGGCTCTGTCAGAGGGAAGGGGAGGGAAACTGCAGTGCTCCTCCTGCGGTGCTTTGCCGCCCAGACTCAGCGCCACACGGAGAGCACAAGGCTCCCAGTGCCCCTGGCTGTGGTCTGCAGCCCCACACACCCAGAGGCTGACTCCGTGGCGCCCAGAAGGTGCCTGACAGACGTCATTTCCCTATTGCTCTCCTCCCCAGCAGAGACGTGTGCAGGTGGTTGGGGCCTGCACCTGCGTGTCTGGGCTCCCGCCCACAGCCCCAGCTCAGGGGAAGCAGCCCCTGAGCCAAGACCTGCAGGAGGCGCGGGGCGCCCCCGCCTGGAAGGGTAGTGCACAGCATGCGGGAAGCGAGCCTCCTCTGGGGAAGAGGAGGCAGCCCAGCTCCGTGCAGCTGCAATCACTTCTTGGGCGGAGCCCAGTGTAACTCCAGTACTGCAGAGCTCCAGCTCTGCTCAGAGGCCCAATCTGGCAGAGTTCCTGGCGTGAGGCTGCTCTGCCCTGGGCGAGCCTTGCCAAGACTTGCCTCGCTGTTAGGCTTCCTGACCAGGATGGAGCAGGCTGAATGAGACTGGGAGACGCTGCTGGCGCGTTCCTGGCCTCAGCTCCACTCCTGCCTTGCCTTTGCACCTAGTCCCCAGTCGTCCTTGGGGAGGGCTTAAGGGCCCGTGGGTTGCACACTGCCAAGCGCTCCAGCAGTGAAGGCTCTATTAGAGGGACGAGGAGGGCATCTGCAGGGCTCCTCCAGCGGTTGTATGGCCGCCCAGGCTCAGCGCCGCACGGAGAGCACCAGGCTCCCAGGTCCCCTGGCTGTGGTCTGTAGCCCCACACACCCAGAGGCTGACTCCGTGAGCGCCCAGAAGGTGCCTGACAGACGTCATTTCCCTAGCGCTCTCCTCCCCAGCAGAGACGTGTGCAGGTGGTGGGGCCTGCCCCTGCATGTCTGGGCTCGCTCCCACAGCCCCAGCTCAGGGCAAGCAGCCCCTGAGCCAAGACCTGTAGGAGGCGCACGGCGCCCCCGCCTGGAAGCCTCGTGCACAGCATACGGGACGGGAGCCTCCTCCGGGGAAGAGGACGCAGCCCAGCTGCGTGCGGCTGCAATCACTTCTTGGGCGGAGCCGAGTTTGCCTCCAGTAAGGCAGAGCTCCAGCTCTGCTCGGAGGCCCTATCTGGCAGAGTTGCTGGCGTGAGGCTGCTCTGCCCTGGCCGAGCCTTGCCCAGACTTGCCTCGCTGCTAGGCTTCCTGACCAGGAAGGAGCAGTCTAGCGAGAATGGGAAAGGCTCCTGGCGCCTTCCTGGCCTCAGCTCCACGCCTGCCTTAGCTTTGCACCTAGTCCCCAGGCGTCCTTGCAGAGGGCTTAGGGTCCGGTGGGTTGCACACTGCCAAGGGCTCCAGCAGTGAGAGCTCTGTCACAGGGAAGGGGAGGGCAACGTCAGGGCTGCTCCACCGGTTCCTTGGCCAGACAGACTCAGCAGGGCACGGAGAGCACCAGGCTCCCAGGGCCCCTGGCTGTGGTCTGCAGCCCCACACACCCGGAGGCTGACTCTGTGGGCGCCCAGAAGTTGCCTGACAGACGTCATTTCCCTAGCGCACTCCTCCCCAGCAGAGACGTGTGCAGGTGGTTGGGGCCTGCCCCTGCGTGTCTGGGCTCCCGCCCACAGCCCCAGCTCAGGGGAAGCAGCCCCTGAGCCAAGACCTGCAGGAGGCGCGGGGCGTCCCTGCCTGCAAGCCAAGTGCAGAGTACGCGGGGAAGCGAGCCTCCTTGGGAAGAGTCGAGGGAGCCAAGCCACTTGCAGCTGCAATCCCTGCTTGGGCGGTGGCGAGTGCGCCTCCAGTACGGCAGAGCTCCAGCTCTGCTCAGAGGCCGGATCTAGTAAAGTCCCTTGCGCGAGGCTGCTCTGCCCTGTGCGACACTTGCCCAGGCTTGCCTCGCTGGTAGCCTTCCTGCCCAGGAAGGAGCAGGCTGTGCGATGCTGGGAGAGGCCACTGGCGCCTTCCTGGCCTCAGCTCCACTCCTGCCTTGCCTTTGCACCCAGGCCCCAGGCGTCCTTGAGGGGGGCTTAGGGGCCGGTGGGTTGCACACTGGCTAGCGCTCCAGCAGTGAGGGCTCTATTACAGGGAAGGGGAGGGCAACTGCAGGGCTCCTCCAGCGTTTGCTTGGCCCCCCAGACTCAGTGCCGCATGGAGAGCACCAGGCTCACAGGTCCCCTGGCTGTTGTCTGCAGCCCCACACACCTGGAGGCTGACTCCGTGGGCGCCCAGAAGTTGCCTGACAGACGTCATTTCCCTAGCGCTGTCCTCCCCAGCAGAGACGTGTGCAGGTGGTGGGGCCTGCCCCTGCGTGTCTGGGCTCCCTCCCACAGCCCCAGCTCAGGGCAAGCAGCCGCTGAGCCAAGGCCTGTAGGAGGCGCGCGGCGCCCCCGCCTGGAAGCCTCGTGCACAGCATACGGGAAGCGAGCCTCCTCGGGGGAAGAGGACGCAGCCCAGCTGTGTGCGGCTGCAATCACTTCTTGGGCGGAGCCGAGTTTGCCTCCAGTACGGCAGAGCTCCAGCTCTGCTCAGAGTCCCGATCTGGCAGAGTTGCTGGCGTGAGGCTGCTCTGCCCTGGGCGAGCCTTGCCCAGACTTGCCTCGCTGCTAGGCTTCCTGACCAGGAAGGAGCAGGCTAGCGAGAATGGGAGATGCTCCTGGCGCCTTCCTGGCCTCAGCTCCTCGCCTGCCTTAGCTTCGCACCTAGTCCCCAGGCGTCCTTGCAGAGGGCTTAGGGGCCGGTGGGTTGCACACTGCCAAGGGCTCCAGCAGTGAGAGCTCTGTCACAGGGAAGGGGAGGGCAACGTCAGGGCTGCTCCAGCGGTTGCTTGACCGCCCAGACTCAGCAGGGCACGGAGAGCACCAGGCTCCCAGGGCCCCTGGCTGTGGTCTGCAGCCCCACACACCCGGAGGCTGACTCCGTGAGCGCCCAGAAGGTGCCTGACAGACGTCAGTTCCCTAGTGCTCTCCTCCCCAGCAGAGACGTGTGCAGGTGGTTGGGGCCTGCCCCTGCGTGTCTGGGCTCCCGCCCACAGCCCCAGCTCAGGGGAAGCAGCCCCTGAGCCAAGACCTGCAGGAGGCGTGGGGCGCCCCCGCCTGGAAGGCGAGAGTAGAGCAGTTTCGAAGAGAGCCTCCTAAGCGGAAGAGGAGGCAGCCCAGCAGCGTGCGGCTGCAATCCCTGATTGGGAGGAGCCACGTTCGCCTCCCGTACGGCAGAGCTCCAGGTGTGCTCAGAGGTCCGATCTGTTGTAGATCCTATTGCGAGGCTGCTCTGCGCTGTGGGAGACTTGGGCAGATTTGCCTCGCGCTTAGCCTTCTTGCCCAGGAAGGAGCAGGCTGTGCGAGGCTGGGTGACGCCACTGGTGCCTTCCTGGTCTCAGCTCCGCTCCTGCTTTGCCTTTGCACCTAGGCCCCAGGCGTCCTTGGGGAGGGCTTAGTGGCCCTTGGGGTGCACACTGCCAAGCGCTCCAGGAGTGAGGGCTCGGTCATAGGGAAGTGGACGGCAACTGCAGGGCTCCTCCAGCGGTTGTTTGGCCGCCCAGACTCAGCACCGCACGGAGAGCACAAGGCTCCCAGGGCCCCTGGCTGTGGTCTGCAGCCCCACACACATGGAGGCTGACTCAGTGGGCGCCCAGAAGATGCCTTACAGACGTAATTTCCCTCGGGCTCTCATCCGCAGCAGAGACGTGGACAGGTGCTTGGGTCCTGCCCCTGGGTGTCTGGTTTCCTGCCCATTGCCCAAGCTCATGTGAAGCAGCCCCTGAGCCAAGTCCTGCAGGAGGCGCAGGGTCTCCCTTCCTGCAAGTCTCGTGCACAGTATGCGGGGAAGTGAGCCTCCTAGAGAAGAGTCGAGGGAGCCAAGCCGTGTGCGGCTGCAAGCCCTTCTTGGGGGAGCCGAGTGCGCCTCCAGTATGGCAGAGCTCCCGCTCTGCTGAGAGGCCCGAACTAGTAGAGTTCCTGGCGCGAGGCTGCTCTGCCCTGGGCGAGCCTTGCCCAGACTTGCCTCGCTTCTAGACTTCTTGCCCAGGAAGGAGCAGGCTGCGCGTGGCTGGGAGACGCCACTGGCGCCTTGCTGGCCTCAGCTCCGCTCCTGCCTTGCCTTTGCACCTAGGCCCCAGGCGTCCTTGGGGAGGGCTTAGGGGCTGGTGGGTTTCACACTGCCATGCGCTCCAGCAGTCAGGGCTCTGTCAGAGGGAAGGGGAGGGAAACTGCAGTGCTCCTCCTGCGGTGCTTTGCCGCCCAGACTCAGCGCCACACGGAGAGCACAAGGCTCCCAGTGCCCCTGGCTGTGGTCTGCAGCCCCACACACCCAGAGGCTGACTCCGTGGCGCCCAGAAGGTGCCTGACAGACGTCATTTCCCTATTGCTCTCCTCCCCAGCAGAGACGTGTGCAGGTGGTTGGGGCCTGCACCTGCGTGTCTGGGCTCCCGCCCACAGCCCCAGCTCAGGGGAAGCAGCCCCTGAGCCAAGACCTGCAGGAGGCGCGGGGCGCCCCCGCCTGGAAGGGTAGTGCACAGCATGCGGGAAGCGAGCCTCCTCTGGGGAAGAGGAGGCAGCCCAGCTCCGTGCAGCTGCAATCACTTCTTGGGCGGAGCCCAGTGTAACTCCAGTACTGCAGAGCTCCAGCTCTGCTCAGAGGCCCAATCTGGCAGAGTTCCTGGCGTGAGGCTGCTCTGCCCTGGGCGAGCCTTGCCCAGACTTGCCTCGCTGTTAGGCTTCCTGACCAGGATGGAGCAGGCTGAATGAGACTGGGAGACGCTGCTGGCGCGTTCCTGGCCTCAGCTCCACTCCTGCCTTGCCTTTGCACCTAGTCCCCAGTCGTCCTTGGGGAGGGCTTAAGGGCCCGTGGGTTGCACACTGCCAAGCGCTCCAGCAGTGAAGGCTCTATTAGAGGGACGAGGAGGGCATCTGCAGGGCTCCTCCAGCGGTTGTATGGCCGCCCAGGCTCAGCGCCGCACGGAGAGCACCAGGCTCCCAGGTCCCCTGGCTGTGGTCTGTAGCCCCACACACCCAGAGGCTGACTCCGTGAGCGCCCAGAAGGTGCCTGACAGACGTCATTTCCCTAGCGCTCTCCTCCCCAGCAGAGACGTGTGCAGGTGGTGGGGCCTGCCCCTGCATGTCTGGGCTCGCTCCCACAGCCCCAGCTCAGGGCAAGCAGCCCCTGAGCCAAGACCTGTAGGAGGCGCACGGCGCCCCCGCCTGGAAGCCTCGTGCACAGCATACGGGACGGGAGCCTCCTCCGGGGAAGAGGACGCAGCCCAGCTGCGTGCGGCTGCAATCACTTCTTGGGCGGAGCCGAGTTTGCCTCCAGTAAGGCAGAGCTCCAGCTCTGCTCGGAGGCCCTATCTGGCAGAGTTGCTGGCGTGAGGCTGCTCTGCCCTGGCCGAGCCTTGCCCAGACTTGCCTCGCTGCTAGGCTTCCTGACCAGGAAGGAGCAGTCTAGCGAGAATGGGAAAGGCTCCTGGCGCCTTCCTGGCCTCAGCTCCACGCCTGCCTTAGCTTTGCACCTAGTCCCCAGGCGTCCTTGCAGAGGGCTTAGGGTCCGGTGGGTTGCACACTGCCAAGGGCTCCAGCAGTGAGAGCTCTGTCACAGGGAAGGGGAGGGCAACGTCAGGGCTGCTCCACCGGTTCCTTGGCCAGACAGACTCAGCAGGGCACGGAGAGCACCAGGCTCCCAGGGCCCCTGGCTGTGGTCTGCAGCCCCACACACCCGGAGGCTGACTCTGTGGGCGCCCAGAAGTTGCCTGACAGACGTCATTTCCCTAGCGCACTCCTCCCCAGCAGAGACGTGTGCAGGTGGTTGGGGCCTGCCCCTGCGTGTCTGGGCTCCCGCCCACAGCCCCAGCTCAGGGGAAGCAGCCCCTGAGCCAAGACCTGCAGGAGGCGCGGGGCGTCCCTGCCTGCAAGCCAAGTGCAGAGTACGCGGGGAAGCGAGCCTCCTTGGGAAGAGTCGAGGGAGCCAAGCCACTTGCAGCTGCAATCCCTGCTTGGGCGGTGGCGAGTGCGCCTCCAGTACGGCAGAGCTCCAGCTCTGCTCAGAGGCCGGATCTAGTAAAGTCCCTTGCGCGAGGCTGCTCTGCCCTGTGCGACACTTGCCCAGGCTTGCCTCGCTGGTAGCCTTCCTGCCCAGGAAGGAGCAGGCTGTGCGATGCTGGGAGAGGCCACTGGCGCCTTCCTGGCCTCAGCTCCACTCCTGCCTTGCCTTTGCACCCAGGCCCCAGGCGTCCTTGAGGGGGGCTTAGGGGCCGGTGGGTTGCACACTGGCTAGCGCTCCAGCAGTGAGGGCTCTATTACAGGGAAGGGGAGGGCAACTGCAGGGCTCCTCCAGCGTTTGCTTGGCCCCCCAGACTCAGTGCCGCATGGAGAGCACCAGGCTCACAGGTCCCCTGGCTGTTGTCTGCAGCCCCACACACCTGGAGGCTGACTCCGTGGGCGCCCAGAAGTTGCCTGACAGACGTCATTTCCCTAGCGCTGTCCTCCCCAGCAGAGACGTGTGCAGGTGGTGGGGCCTGCCCCTGCGTGTCTGGGCTCCCTCCCACAGCCCCAGCTCAGGGCAAGCAGCCGCTGAGCCAAGGCCTGTAGGAGGCGCGCGGCGCCCCCGCCTGGAAGCCTCGTGCACAGCATACGGGAAGCGAGCCTCCTCGGGGGAAGAGGACGCAGCCCAGCTGTGTGCGGCTGCAATCACTTCTTGGGCGGAGCCGAGTTTGCCTCCAGTACGGCAGAGCTCCAGCTCTGCTCAGAGTCCCGATCTGGCAGAGTTGCTGGCGTGAGGCTGCTCTGCCCTGGGCGAGCCTTGCCCAGACTTGCCTCGCTGCTAGGCTTCCTGACCAGGAAGGAGCAGGCTAGCGAGAATGGGAGATGCTCCTGGCGCCTTCCTGGCCTCAGCTCCTCGCCTGCCTTAGCTTTGCACCTAGTCCCCAGGCGTCCTTGCAGAGGGCTTAGGGGCCGGTGGGTTGCACACTGCCAAGGGCTCCAGCAGTGAGAGCTCTGTCACAGGGAAGGGGAGGGCAACGTCAGGGCTGCTCCAGCGGTTGCTTGACCGCCCAGACTCAGCAGGGCACGGAGAGCACCAGGCTCCCAGGGCCCCTGGCTGTGGTCTGCAGCCCCACACACCCGGAGGCTGACTCCGTGAGCGCCCAGAAGGTGCCTGACAGACGTCAGTTCCCTAGTGCTCTCCTCCCCAGCAGAGACGTGTGCAGGTGGTTGGGGCCTGCCCCTGCGTGTCTGGGCTCCCGCCCACAGCCCCAGCTCAGGGGAAGCAGCCCCTGAGCCAAGACCTGCAGGAGGCGTGGGGCGCCCCCGCCTGGAAGGCGAGAGTAGAGCAGTTTCGAAGAGAGCCTCCTAAGCGGAAGAGGAGGCAGCCCAGCAGCGTGCGGCTGCAATCCCTGATTGGGAGGAGCCACGTTCGCCTCCCGTACGGCAGAGCTCCAGGTGTGCTCAGAGGTCCGATCTGTTGTAGATCCTGTTGCGAGGCTGCTCTGCGCTGGGGGAGACTTGGGCAGATTTGCCTCGCGCTTAGCCTTCTTGCCCAGGAAGGAGCAGGCTGTGCGAGGCTGGGTGACGCCACTGGTGCCTTCCTGGTCTCAGCTCCGCTCCTGCTTTGCCTTTGCACCTAGGCCCCAGGCGTCCTTGGGGAGGGCTTAGTGGCCCTTGGGGTGCACACTGCCAAGCGCTCCAGGAGTGAGGGCTCGGTCATAGGGAAGTGGACGGCAACTGCAGGGCTCCTCCAGCGGTTGTTTGGCCGCCCAGACTCAGCACCGCACGGAGAGCACAAGGCTCCCAGGGCCCCTGGCTGTGGTCTGCAGCCCCACACACATGGAGGCTGACTCAGTGGGCGCCCAGAAGATGCCTTACAGACGTAATTTCCCTCGGGCTCTCATCCGCAGCAGAGACGTGGACAGGTGCTTGGGTCCTGCCCCTGGGTGTCTGGTTTCCTGCCCATTGCCCAAGCTCATGTGAAGCAGCCCCTGAGCCAAGTCCTGCAGGAGGCGCAGGGTCTCCCTTCCTGCAAGTCTCGTGCACAGTATGCGGGGAAGTGAGCCTCCTAGAGAAGAGTCGAGGGAGCCAAGCCGTGTGCGGCTGCAAGCCCTTCTTGGGGGAGCCGAGTGCGCCTCCAGTATGGCAGAGCTCCCGCTCTGCTGAGAGGCCCGAACTAGTAGAGTTCCTGGCGCGAGGCTGCTCTGCCCTGGGCGAGCCTTGCCCAGACTTGCCTCGCTTCTAGACTTCTTGCCCAGGAAGGAGCAGGCTGCGCGTGGCTGGGAGACGCCACTGGCGCCTTGCTGGCCTCAGCTCCGCTCCTGCCTTGCCTTTGCACCTAGGCCCCAGGCGTCCTTGGGGAGGGCTTAGGGGCTGGTGGGTTTCACACTGCCATGCGCTCCAGCAGTCAGGGCTCTGTCAGAGGGAAGGGGAGGGAAACTGCAGTGCTCCTCCTGCGGTGCTTTGCCGCCCAGACTCAGCGCCACACGGAGAGCACAAGGCTCCCAGTGCCCCTGGCTGTGGTCTGCAGCCCCACACACCCAGAGGCTGACTCCGTGGCGCCCAGAAGGTGCCTGACAGACGTCATTTCCCTATTGCTCTCCTCCCCAGCAGAGACGTGTGCAGGTGGTTGGGGCCTGCACCTGCGTGTCTGGGCTCCCGCCCACAGCCCCAGCTCAGGGGAAGCAGCCCCTGAGCCAAGACCTGCAGGAGGCGCGGGGCGCCCCCGCCTGGAAGGGTAGTGCACAGCATGCGGGAAGCGAGCCTCCTCTGGGGAAGAGGAGGCAGCCCAGCTCCGTGCAGCTGCAATCACTTCTTGGGCGGAGCCCAGTGTAACTCCAGTACTGCAGAGCTCCAGCTCTGCTCAGAGGCCCAATCTGGCAGAGTTCCTGGCGTGAGGCTGCTCTGCCCTGGGCGAGCCTTGCCCAGACTTGCCTCGCTGTTAGGCTTCCTGACCAGGATGGAGCAGGCTGAATGAGACTGGGAGACGCTGCTGGCGCGTTCCTGGCCTCAGCTCCACTCCTGCCTTGCCTTTGCACCTAGTCCCCAGTCGTCCTTGGGGAGGGCTTAAGGGCCCGTGGGTTGCACACTGCCAAGCGCTCCAGCAGTGAAGGCTCTATTAGAGGGACGAGGAGGGCATCTGCAGGGCTCCTCCAGCGGTTGTATGGCCGCCCAGGCTCAGCGCCGCACGGAGAGCACCAGGCTCCCAGGTCCCCTGGCTGTGGTCTGTAGCCCCACACACCCAGAGGCTGACTCCGTGAGCGCCCAGAAGGTGCCTGACAGACGTCATTTCCCTAGTGCTCTCCTCCCCAGCAGAGACGTGTGCAGGCGGTGGGGCGTGCCCCTACGTTTCTGGGCTCCCGCCCACAGCCCCAGCTCAGCGGAAGCAGCCCCTGAGCCAAGACCTGCAGGAGGCGCGGGGCGCCCCCACATGGACGGCTAGTGCACAGCATGCGGGAAGCGTGCCTCCTCTGGGGAAGAGGAGGCAGCCCAGCTCCGTGCAGCTGCAATCACTTCTTGGGCGGAGCCCAGTGTAACTCCAGTACTGCAGAGCTCCAGCTCTGCTCAGAGGCCCGATCTGGCAGAGTTGCTGGCGTGAGGTTGCTCTGCCCTGGGCGAGACTTGCCCAGACTTGCCTCGCTGCTAGGCTTCCTGCCCAGGAAGGAGCAGGCGGTGCGATGCTGGGAAAGGCCACTGGCGCCTTCCTGGCCTCAGCTCCACTCCTGCCTCGCCTTTGCATCTAAGCCCCAGGCGTTCTTGGGGAAGGCTTAGGAGCCGGTGGGTTGCAGACTGCCAAGCCCTCCAGCCGTGTGAGCTCTGTCAAAGGAAAGGGAATGGCAACTGCAGGGCTCCTCCAGCGGTCGCTTGGCCGCCCAGACTCAGCACAGCACGGAGAGCACCAGGCTCCCAGGGCCCCTGGCTGGGGTCTGCAGCCCCACTCACCCGGAGGCTGACTACTTGAGCGCCCAGAAGGTGCCTGACAGACCTCATTTCCCTAGCGCTCTCCTCCCCAGCAGAGACGTGTGCAGGTGGTGGGGCCTGCCCCTGGGTGTCTGGGCTCCCGCCTACAGCCCCAGCTCAGGGGAAGCAGCCCCTGAGCCAAGACCTGCAGGAGGCGCGGTGCGTCCCTGCCTGGAAGCCAAGTGCACAGTACGCGGGGAAGCGAGCATCCTTGGAAAGAGTCGAGGGAGCCAAGCCGCGTGCAGCTGCAATCCCTGCTTGGGCGGAGCCGAGTGCGCCGAGTGCGCCTCCAGTACGGCAGAGCTCCAGCTCTGCTCAGAGGGCAGATCTAGTAAAGTTCCTTGCGCGAGGCTGCTCTGCCCTGTGCGACACTTGCCCAAACTTGCCTCGCTCTTAGGCTTACTGCCCAGGAAGGAGCAGTCTGCCCGAGGTTGGGAGAGGCCACTGGCGCCTTCCTGGCCTCAGCTGCGCTCCTGCCTTGCCTTTGCAACTAGACCCCAGGCCTCCTTTCGGAGGGCTCAGGGTCCGGTGCGTTCCACACTTCCAATCGCTCCAGTCTTGAAAGTTCTCTCAGAGGAAATGGAAGGGCAACTGCAGGGCTCCTCCAGCTGTTGCTTGGACACCCAGACTCAGCGCCACACTGAGAGCACCAGGCACCCAGGTATCCTAGCTGGCGTCTGCAGCCCCCAGACACGGACATCTCCGTGGGTGCCCAGCAGTTTCCTGACAAACATAGGTTCCCTAGCGCTGTCCTCCTCAGCAGAGATGTGTGCAGGCGGGTGGGGCCTGCCCCTGCGTGTCTGGGCTCTCACCCACAGCCCCAATTCAGGGGAAGCAGTCCCTGAGCTAAGACCTGTAGGAGAAGCAGGACACCCCCGCCTGGAAGCCGCGTGCACAGCATGTGGCGAAGCGAGCCTCCTTGGGTTAAGATGAGGCAGCCTAACCGCCTGAGGCTGCAAGCCCTTGTTATGCCGAGCCGAGTGCGCCTCCAGTAAGGCAGCGTTTCAGCTCTGCTCAGAGGCCTGATCTGGCAGAGTTCCTGGCGCGAGGCTGCTCTGCTCTTGGTGAGCCTTGCCCAGACTTGCCTCGCTGCTAGGCTTCCTGACCAGGAAGGAGCAGGCTGCGCGATCCTGGGAGACGCCACTGGCACCTTCCTGGCCTCAGCTCCGCTCCTGACTTGCCTTTGCACCTAGGCCCTAGGTGTCCTTGCAGAGGTTTTAGGGGCTGGTGTGTTCCACACTGCCAAGGGCTCCAGCAGTGTGAGCTCTGTTCGAGTGAAAGGAAGGGTATATTTGGAGTACAATCCTTTATCAGATATGAGGCCCACACCCTCACCCTGAACCCTTACCCTCACCCTGACCCTGAACCCTCACACCTCATCCCTCACCCTAACATGTTGGGGGACTATTCCCCAAACTCTAACCTTAACCCTACCCTAACCCGACACCCTACCCACATCCTAAACCTAACCCACATCATAGTCACGCCCTCAACCCTATACTTACCCTTGAAGTAGGTACCCGCCTCAACTTCGTTTTTGACACCTCCTATGCATAACAAAAGACAAGGTCATAATGTTTCAAACATGGATCCGAGACCCAGTATCCACATAAAAGGAATATACATACTGGGAACACATCATTTAAATCTCTTGCATCACCAAAATACCTCTCCACCACGTATCCAATCGCCATTGATGGATCACATCTATCTCATACGTTGTTTAACTTAGCAATCAAATACGCAGCAGTAATCTGGGTAATTATATACACAAGATATATTTACACCATAAATATTTCAACACATTCCGCTTTCTACGATGAGTTCAATCTTCACAAAAGTAGGATGAACAGCACCTGTTTCCACTAGGATCCATAGCATTGCACAAAGTGACAGTGAGCGTGAAAATCTTAATGATGACCACCAGAAAGAAGGTCAGCACGGTTGATATCACAGGTTTTTCAGTGTTCCAATACAAGTTCTACCCAAATCCATAAAGAAAGACATACGCATAGGAAACTACACATTGAAAGCAAGTCTATTGAGATAAATATTGGACATCAATTGTATGAATCTTTAAGGCATAACTGCAGATATTCTTCAGACATTCTTCAAATTCATAGAATGACAGCAAAGTATGGCTACGTACAATCCATTCGGTTTTATAAACCACTCATGAATGACCTCACAAGCCATTGAAAACCAGATGACAATTTCAAATAGCTTTGATCTACAAACAAGGCTGTAAGACAGAAAGTTAAAATCGAAATACATGAAGTAAATCTTCAGTAGATATGAAAACATCCCATGGTAGTGAAGTCAATTAACATTAGTTATTAGGGCTTTCATGCACAGACTCATCTCCGATCGATGTGATCTCAATTCATATTTGGCAAAAAATACGAAAGCTGATCTTAGCAGTCATATTATTTTTCTTTGTACCCCTAAAATGAACATGCAAAACTAAATTAAACTTGGAGGCTCACATTTCCCAATCGGTATACAAAGCAACGGCATGTCAAACTTTCCAATTCACATATGCATTTAAATGAAATTGGATGAGATACCCCTAAATAAACACATACTGCTATGCCCAATGTTTCACAAGGCAGAAAACACTCAATGAATGCAACGGAGAGGGTAACAGCCAGGAAGGCCAGGGGTCTCCAAAGGGAGGAGATGGGGTGCAAGTGTCAAGACAGTTGTTATGTGTCACTTCCGAGGCAGGAGGAAACAAGCTGTTCTCTTTTTTCCCCTTCTCGATACAAATTTAAAAAGAGGTTTTCTCTTACAATT
The DNA here is from genome assembly GCF_023091745.1 of Budorcas taxicolor. Classification (NCBI taxonomy): domain Eukaryota; kingdom Metazoa; phylum Chordata; class Mammalia; order Artiodactyla; family Bovidae; genus Budorcas; species Budorcas taxicolor. The sequence goes on from NW_026291555.1 coordinate 250,948, forward strand.
CTGTGTTGCTAGAATGACACCTGGTTCCACCTGAACTTCACTTTTCTCTTACTTTGAGCTGACCAAGGCATTTTTCTTATGGAAAGGTTTGCCTTAAGCTATGTGACTGTACTATGTATTTACCCTAGACTCTGTCTTCAAGTAGGTTCTGCCTAAAAGCTCAGAACTGACTTGACAAACCAATATGCTTTACTCATACATGGTTCTCCTGATCTATGTGAATGAAGCTATCTATTTGCTCATATCAATCGTTTCATGGCCCAGGATGACTCACCTGGTGCCACGGTCATCTCCATATATCTTGTGGGTGAGGGGTCTGCTACCATTCCTTTCTCTAATGAGTAGACTGCTAGTAGCTGGATAACATCCAGCTAAAGATGAGTAGGGGGCACTCTTTCTGCCCCCTTCTGATGTCTATGTCAGAAGCTTTCTCTCTTTTATACTTTAATAAAACGTTGCGACACAAAAGCTCTGAGTGATCAAGCCTCATCACTGGCCCCGGGTTGAATTCTTCCTCTAAGGAGCCCAAGAATTCCAGCATCTTTCATGGTTAGACAACAACCTTTCCAAACAATGGTCTTTTCAAAAAAAAATGATGATAAGTGATGAGTATGCAGATGTCTACGAATGAAATGGGACCCATATGTCAAACCACAGAAAAATAGATCTTCCCTCAACATACATATAACACAATCAGGCCTTCATATGCATCAATTCGCCAACTATCAAGTCATACAAATATGGATGTAAAATATCACAATACATTCCAAAGTTGAAAAGTGATGGATATTGACTTTTGCCCGCTGGTGCTTCTTTTGATGTCATCTCCATCATATTAGCTATGACAATGAATCATGTGCTGTGCTGAGTCACTTACATTGTGTCCAACTCTTTGGGATCATATGGACTAGGCCCCACCAGGCTCCTCTCTCCATGAGATTCTCTAGGCAAGGATACTGGAGTGGGTTGCCATGCTCTCCCTCAGGAGATCTTCCCGCCCCAGGGATCGAATCCATATCTCCTATGTGTCCTGCATGGGTATGTTCCGCATGTTCTTTACCACTAGAACCACCTGGGAAGCCCCAAGACACATGAACATCAGTGGATTTGGGGATCCATGGGGCAAATACAGAACCATTCCTCCAACAAAACTGAAGAATGACTTGAAAATCTCAAACAAAACATGAGTATATGTGTTCACAAACTTCACGGAGCACGGGTTTCTTCGATCTGAAAACTGGCGTCGATGAAGGACTGTGTGAAGAATGCTTCAAAGTCTATTTGGCAAACACAGCCTAAGTTGGCTATATTTAGTCCTCAGATGAATGGAATGTCATGAGTACTGGTCGTTTCAAATAAGTAGCATGTGAAGCTGTTTACACTTATTGGGATGCGTGGTATGCCACATTCACACATTTCAGTAGCATTGGTGCCCAAACGATACATTTCTCAGGGGAAGCTTCTACATGGACTCTTGGGATCAGAGCTCTAACTCATACACACATACTTTTCCTTTTCAAATGATCCTGCATGATAAGCAAACAAAACACTGGATGAACACCTAGACGGTGAGCTCTGTACTAAATGACTTTAAAGCCAGTAGATGGAATGAGCTGATGAGGAAGACTACAAACGAGTCATCTTCTTCAACTTGGTCAAACTGCTCACAGTCATACAAGTGAATGAAAAGTTGAGCCTGTTGTCATTCAATCTGTTTAAAAGAAATTGAAGAATAAAACAAATTAGTAAATCTTATTTTCTTAGTAAACATTGTATGATTTCTGCACAGCTTTGTTACTGGCATGAATAGAATATCTACAATAATAACTTGTCACAGTGAAATGGATTCACATTCGATATCGAGTCACATCTATCATTGATGCCATAGCTGTTTGATACCATTGCTTGAATGAATGCAACTTATGTGACTTCACAAACTACAAACACGACTAACATAATAGGTATTACAAAACCTTGAGTGACGTGAGCGTGAAGACTTAGTAGAGTTGCTCTCAAGAATAACGATACTATTATTCACTCCAGCCATAGTACTGGAATCTGTACATTCACACCCCTGCAAAAGAAACGGAAAGGATAGAATAATAATAAAGGGACTTCATAACTATATTCCTACTGTAAACGTTCAACACTATGTTTTCTTTTAAACTGACTTTCATATTTGGTCTACTGTAACCTCTTCTGTGTTCATTTTATGCTAAACTTACTGCTAACAGTAAAATTACCATACGAGCTCTAATTAATTTTTTTTTTACTTGCAAAGCTAGTGATAGAACCAAAGGCCGATATCTACATCAAACAGGAGGAACGGAATGGAAACTGTAAACAATTTTATGGAATAACATTTCCGTGCTCCTGTTCAGTCAAACGGACATTCAAAAGGACGTGATTTTTCTGAAAGTTTATTTCGGAAACTTGGAATTGGATGACTGCAAACAATAAAACGAATAATATATTGATACATAATATTAAGGATATACAGTGGGTCATTCTTTTTCCTATTCTGCCACAGCTAACTGACTGGAAGTCAGTTGTCGTAACTACTACTAACATAAGACCCTCACCGATAAGTGAAGATACATAGGAAAATCCATAATAGATCTAAAAACCATCAAAGATAAAATGGTAATTAAAAAAATACAGTGACAGTTTAGTTGGTATAAGAAACAGGATGATTATGAAAGCAAAGCCAACAATCATGTATAGGCCATGGAAGCCCGTGGCTGTCACGAGTGTTGACTTGTATCCTTCATCTGAGGTTGTTAAAAGTGCGTGGTAAAATCCAGAGGTTTGCAGCAGCAGTGGTAACCTCCTGAACAGACTGAAATAAAAAGGGTTTCCAGAATATCCTGACGATTTCCATCTACTAGGCTGCGGTGAGCTCAAGCAATACATACTCCAGAGGACAGAAGACAGACAGGTTGGGAACACGTCTACTGCACTTAGGGAGAAAGGGAATGTTGCTACTCAGCCTAGTCCAAGTGTAGAAGCGACACCTCGGTGATTCGACCTTTAAAGACTCGATACATATGAGAACGACTGGTATGAATAAACCTTCAGAAGTGCCTTCTCAGACCTCCTCCCATCATAAGCACAAGCATAATGAAAACACTGAATTTTCATGGTCTCACGCAAAATTCGACTCACTTATGACTTTGCTTTGAGAAGAGTTGAACTACTCATTGTTTAAGAGAAATGATCCTTTCTTCTCGGAAGATCTGTGAATCATTCATAGGGTGTGGTGAATAAACTACTTAAGGATCTAATACATAAAAATGCAATAGGCTAAGCACAGAGATGTTTTTCTCCCTTTCTCAAAGGATGGAACATTTTGTATTTGCACTGATTTTATGTCTTGACTTCATGTACAATTATATATTGATTTTTTTAGTTGACATACAATAGGACTAAAAATATTGATATAATACTAATAACTCATGTTGGTATGCGTGGTTGTCACACAGGATTCACAGGAGATTTAAATTCACAGTTGTCAACATAAAGGATGACTGCTATTTAGCTTCTTCGTGAATCTAGACCATGAATGAAGAGTTTTCCTCCACATATTTCACTGAGGGAAATACAAGGATGATAGGCATAATACTATGCTTCGACTCATGGATATCTAAGCATTGCTCACAATACAGATCTGATTTTCGACATCAGGGTTCTTTCAGTGTCCTTGAACAGCATTTGTTTTTCTGTATACAGAAGAAACAAACTCATGAGTATCAAACTTGTTCACATAAAACATGTGTATGAATTGTTATCTTCCTGAACCAGGGGTCAAACCCACATCACTTCCACCTCCTGCACTGGTAGGCAGATTATTTATCAACTGCGCCACCTGGGAATCGACATACATTTCAAGGACCACTGCCATCAGCTCCTACTGTTCATGACCAAAGTAGGAGAAACAACATTGGAAGTACTCATAAGGGTACTCATAGGAAGTACTCATAAGTCAAGGAACTGTTATACTGGGTACTCTCGTTGTTACTGGGACAAGTCAGTTCCTCCGATGATGATGGGTATAACTGAAAAATTATTACAAATGCATGGGATGCGATGTCTACATGATAAATGTGTTCCTCTTATACTATTGCTTCAGGGATGCCTACTTCAGCATGAAGGACTGCACTTCAAGGGATGCCTGCTATTCCAGCTCAAGCAACAGATAGTGAAGTGCAGATCACTGTCCTTTGTTGAAAATAATCAGCAGTTTGTCAACACAGGGAACATGCCGGAGGAACCCTCGGGATGGAACTCTAAAAACAGGTTGGGCCCTCTTTTTGCCAAGCCCTGCGATAAAATACAAATCAGAAAAAGAAAAATAGCATCAGTTTGGTCAGGACTTTCTCATCTTTTCTTTCTCGGTAGCAGGAAGCAGACATTGAGGCCAGAGGACGGCAGGATTTCATTGTGAACTAACGTTGGGTGGGGTGGAAGCTCATCACTCTAGTCAGAATGTGGTTCAATAAAACGGAATTTCATTCGCTTCATGGACATAGAGTTCTATAATCCTTCATTAAGGAATTCAATAAGTTATATTTCCTTACACCTTCACAATCTCTTGGTTTACAAGAATGTCAATTGCTAGTCCAGCACTTATACAATGAGTGTTACAGGTAGTATGAGTGTATAAATGATGATGAGCAATGGCAGGAAGTTTATTTATTCTCTGTTTGAATTCTTGATTTTTAATATAATTTTTTATAATATCCTTACAGATGTGAATATTTTAGTGACATGTATAAATACACGTTGAGTAGTGCTATGATAACTCATAGTGTTGGCACAATAAATATCATGCTTACTATGTGCTTTTCCTATATTCCTTTTGAGATTCTCGTCCATTATACATTATCATAAGATATTTAATAGTTTCCTAAACTGTACAGTAGGTCCTTGTGGCTTCTTTTATATATAGCAATGTATTTGTTAATAATTCAAACAAAAACTGGTACACAAATATTCACAGTGACATTCACAATAGCTCAAAGGTAGAGCTCATTCAAGTGTCCGTTGGTGGGAGACTGAATATGCAACACAAGGTATATTCGGAAGCTTGAACGGTATTCCACCATACAAAAAAGTCCATGAAATGGTGCTGCCACTCTGCAAGACATTACAGAAATGACTCCAAAACGAACACATGGAATAAACACATAGTTCGAATCCAATTCATGCTATGTACCCAAAAGGATTGGGAAAGGGGGCTGAAAAAATGGATACTTCTTCAGTCCTACTCACACCAGCATGATTCACACTGGCAAACAAAGAGAAGTATTCTAAGTGTCCATGGCAGCCAATTCCATAAACAAACTGTGGTATACACACAATGGAATCTGATTCGGCCCTTCAAAGTCAGTAATTCTGACAATGCGACAATGTGGACAAACCTTATGGTCATTAGATTAAGTGAAATAAACCAGACCAAGAAAAAGACAAACGTTCTGTGATTCCCCTCGTATGAGATATCCAAACAAGTCAAATCTGTCAGAAATAGCAGAAAGTGATTCCGACCGATCGAAGAGAGTTCATGTTTCATGGACCTCAGTTTCCCTTGGAAAAACTGACTTCCCGTGATATCTCCAAAACCAATTAGACAAATAATTGGAAGCTATATCCAGTCAAATCAATGTCGACATAACGTTACAGTGTACACCAAGCTCACTCAAACTTCTCAACAGACAAAAGGCAAAACTGTATCTATGGTACCTCAGCTTAGCTTAAAACCATGTCTACAGTACCTCACATCTGCTTATAAAATTTAACAACAACAACAACAACACACTAAAGTCTATCCAAAAAAGGATATAAAACATATATAACATCAACTTTAAACAATTAGAAATTTAAACTGTGAAAAACCTTATTCACAAAACTTAAACACAAGCCACAGGAAAATATATTTATAAAATACATATCTGATAAAGGATTGTACTCCAAATATACCAAAAAATCTAGAACAATCTCATAGAAAATGTATACGCCTAAACACCTGGCCTACAAAAATATAAAGATAGTAAATAAGCCTATCAAAAAGCCTCAAAATCACCTATCATTAGGAAATGACAAACGAAAATAACAGTGAGGTAGCACTGCACACCTATTAGATCCAGTCAACTCCAAAGAAAGGGGGTAGGGCACAGCTTCTCCGGTGGCTGCAAGACACTCTCGTTCGATCCCTTACCCCAGAAGATCCCACATGCCACAGAGAAACATAGCTGGATTTTCCCACAGCTAAACAAGGCTCACCTGTGACCTGAATACTGCATGTCTAGCGCTTACTAAACAGCTTTGAAAACGTCCAGACAAAAAGGATCGCATGATTATATACAACAGCTCTACTTGTAATAACTAAACACTTTCAAATATCAGGATGTCTTCAGTAGATGACAGTGTAAACAAATGGGGATACATCCAAAGTGAAGGGGAGCAAATGCTACCACAAAATATACCACCTCAGCATGAGAGTTAGTTGGACCCAATTAACTTTTATTGTTTTAGAGGACACATGATCATCTCTGAAACCCAAGTTCAAGACAGCTCTTCTGTGAGTCACATTTACCAGAGAAATCTCATTTCAAAGGAATCCTCTCTATATGCCAGATAGAAGGATGAGACACAGTCTTTTGAAACTCTTTTTTCTTTTCTACCCATAGGGAAAGCTAAGCCATAAATCTGCACAACAACCATACCCTTCCTTTCCTTTGGTTGTATTTTTTAAATATTTGTTTCTTTTTTAATTTGGCTGTGCCAGGTCAACCTTCATTGAGGCAAGCCAGATATTTAGCTACAGCATGCAAATTCTCCGTTGTGGCATGGGAGATCTACTTCTTGGATCAGGGAATGAACCTGGGCCTCCTGAGTGTCCAGTCTCAGCCACTGGACCACCAGGAAGTGCCTGTTTTGTTTTTAGATGAAGATGGAATCTAAGGTGATATCTTGGGCCATTTCAGTCACTGACTCAGTTTCCTGAGTTTCTCCAAAGCACGCACAAGGTGCACATTATTACACTGGTTTGCAAAACAAGAAAAGGTTGTCTGCTACAACACTGTATGCTTACAAATGTCTAAATGGTAAATGGCATATTATTTATTTTTAATTACTACGGGGGGAGAAAGAATGCAGGATTCATACATGTTACAACATGAAGAAATATTAAAACCATCTTCAGTGAAAAAAACATCCATATAGGAAAGGCCACCCAGAACCCTTATTCACCATGTCTGCTTTCAATCCATCAAGTCTGTCCAAATAACTGAAAATCTCAGTAACACTCTAAATAAAGAAAAAAGGATGAAGATGGAAACAAAAGATATACTCATACACTTGAACAATTGCTAAAAGCGGAAGTGGGGCTGTGGATTACATTATAATGTAGACACCATATGATTTCCTGATTTTGGAGATTATGTGCTGGTTCTGCAGAAGGTACCCATTTTGGATAAAACACAGAGAGTATTTTAGATGATGTGGCAAATGCTAGCACTTGTTCCCATTGCTAGGCATTTTCTGTACATTTTAAATGACTGGAAAGTATACTAGGTTTCAAAACAACCATGTCAATACCACAAAAGACATTTAGAGTAGACAGGCAGGAAACTTTCTTACACAGGCCAAGACTTACCCAGACGAAGTTTAAGGGAAGCTGCGATGCTCACTGCCCTTGAAGGAGTCCACGTGGAATGAAGAAGTACTGTGGGAAGTCTATTAGTAACCACCATGTCTTGGGTCCTCTGGATGACCTACTGCAGGAGAAACAGATTTGACAGATAAAATGTTCCACATAACTTCACAAAAAGTTGTTAGACTACATTCAGTAAAGCTGAATCATGTCGGATCAATTTACAATCCTATAAAATACTACCATTTACAGTCCAAAAATTACTTGCATTTCTATACACTAATAACAATCAGAAAAAAAAATTAAGACAATCCCACTTAAATAAAACATCTAGCAACAAACTTAATCAAGAACATAAAAGACCAGTAGTCAGAAAACTAGAAAGCCCTGATATAGAAACCAAAGAAAATACAAATACACAGAAAATTATTCCACGCGCATGCACTGGAACAATGAGGAATTAAAAGGTCCATTCCAACCAAAGTCATCAACAAATACACTGACTGCAATCACAAAATGATATTCAATGGCATTTTTCACAGAAATAGAAATATTCCTAATATGAGACTGCTAATGTTGAACAGGACCTCAAACGGCCAAAAAGACTCTGAGAAAGAGGAACACAGCCGGAGGCATCTTCCTATCCCTCTTCAAACGACATCACGGAGCTGGAGTGACCACCACAGTGAGGAACTGGCAGGAACACAGACACATGGCCTCCAGGAGAGAATAGAGAGCCCAGAAACGAACCCACATGTACATGGTCAATTCCTGAAAATCAAACCAGGAACGAGCGAAGAGGAAAGGACAGTCTTCTCAAGAAACAGTGACAGGGAAACGGCCACCTACACGGAAGAACATCAGTGTTCATCCTCTACATCATCTAACGCAAATCTAACTAAAAACCCACCGTTTTGCACACGGAGCTCTTTCCCCCTAAGTCCTCTGAGATGGACCTCCACTCAGCCCTCAGCTGGACACAGGAAACGTCTACTCGGTCCTCATTTTTCGCTTTGGCAGCGCCTCCCTGCTGGTGGGCACTGAGGCAACCCTGCTCCTCTCAGCCTGGATGCAGCCCTGTTATCCAGAAGCCTGAGCCCTGATGGTCCTGACGAGACAAAGCTCCCGCCAGCTGCTCACGGAGCAGAGTCTAAAGGCAAAGCGCCCTGCGCCCGCGGCTCAGAGGGGGGGTTTGGCGCCCCCTGCGGGCCACAAGAGCAGAGCGGGCAGCCCGGCGCTCACAGACCTCAGAGGGCTCAGCCAGAAGCAGCTCTGCTGCGAGCGCTCAGACTGGAAGCCCAAACTGAAATGGAGCAGAATAGCTCCGTGACCCTCCGCAAAACATGGCTAAGGAACAATCAGAGCCTGTATGGAATGCAGCCATAAAAAGGAACACATTTGAGTCTGTTCTAATAAAGGGGAGGGAGTCAGTCAAAGAGAGAAAAACATGGAATCTAGAAGGATGGTACTGACGAGTCTGTTCACAGAGCAGCAATGGAGATCCAGACATGGAGAACAGACTTACAGACGAGGGTGGGGAACAAGAGGGAGAGGGTGAGAGGAATGGAGAGAGCAGCATGGATGCAGGTACACCAACATTTGTAAATAGACAACCAATGGGAATTTGCTGTATGATTCAGGGAACTCAAACTGGGGCTCTGTAGTAACCTAGAGAGGTGGGAATGGGTGTGAAGTGGGAGGGAGATTCAAGAGAAAGAGGACATAGGTACAGCTAATGTGGATGTATGACAAATCAAACCAATATTGTAAAGCAATGATCAATCAACTAAAAAGAAATAACTGTTTAAAAAAATATGAACATAAACACAAACTTTGCAACAAGGTAACTCCATTTAAAATACTATGGAAATTTTAGAAAACTACAAAAGTTCTACATGACCTTTGGTCTGGTGATCAGGTCTAACATACACAAAAAAAGCCAGCTTACCAAATTATGAATATAAATTATTTAAAACATTGCCTTTTATCATTTCATACATTTACCCTGTGGAGGACCTTACTAGAGAGAACCAAAAACAAACGGTTAAATGAACCACGGACCACCCACCCTGGCCAGGCGACAGAGAAAAGAAAACACTTGCAGGAGTCATCTTACAACAGGAGGTCCTGGGAAGGAACAAGGAACGAACAAGCTACCACCAACCAGAATTCTGGAGAGGTCAGGTGATGGGAGGCTCCAGTTCAGAGGTCCTACCAACCTCCCAGGATCCACTTCGCTGGAATCCATCTCGGCTGAGTGATGTGTGTGCCCCCAAGACGGATCCCAGTTCAGAATGCCTGGCAAGAGACAAACCAGAAATGAACCCAATGACCATAAAACCTGAGACTGTGAGCCACGTGACAGAGTGGTTCTCTCCGTTTCCCTCGCCCTCCTGCCCTCCACCCCGGCAGCCCTTCCCAATAAAGCCTCTCGCTTGGACAGCACTCCTCTCCTCAGACAACTCATTGCCCAGTGTCAGACAAGAACTCACTCTCAAGCCCTGGAAGGGATCCCCCTTCCTTCATCAAAAGCAATATCCAGGAGAAAATATCTTCAAAACGCTATCTTGTAGAGAAGGAAATGGCAATGGCAGCCGCTCCGGTACCATTGCCTGGAGAATCCCATGGACAGAGGAGCCTGGTAGGCTGCAACCCCGGGGTCACTAAGAGTCGGACACGACTTCACTGAGTGACTTCCCTTTCACTTTTCACTTTCATGCACTGGAGAAGCACATGGCAACCCACTCCAGGGTTCTTGCCTGGAGAATCCCAGGGACAGAGGAGCCTGGGAGGCTGCTGTCTATGGGGTCATGCAGAGTCAGGCACGACTGAAGCGACGCAGCAGCAGCAGCAGAGAAAGAAATGGCACCACCTGCAGTACTCTGGTCTCAGAAATCCCAGGGACAGAGGAGCTTGGTGGGCTGCAGTCCAAAAGCAGGGCATTTCTGAGGGGAGGAAACAGTCCCAGGGAAGCTGAGCTGCTCACCAAAGGCCCCAGAGCTTTGGATAGCACACCAGAGCTGTGGCTGAGGATTCCCAGCTGCCATGCCTCTTGATCCTGGCCTCTTTCACTAGATACATGTGTGGAAAACTAGAATCTAAAATATGCCCTGGTGGTTCCATAGTAAAGAATCCACCTGCCAGTGCTGGAGATGCATGTGCGATCCCTAGGATGGGAAGATCCCACATCCTATGGAGCCCGTGTGCCACAACTGCCCAGCCTGTGCTCTAGATCCTGGAAGCCACGATGCCGAGTTCACATGCTGCAGCCACTGAAGCCCGTGAGCCTGTGCCCCTCAACAAGAAGAGACACTGCAGTGAGAAGCCTGCAAACCACTAGTTATGGCCCATGCTCACCAAAACTAGAGAAAAGCCCACACACAAAGATGCAACACAGCCAACAATAAATAAAACTGTTTTCCTAAAAAAAATGCATATCTGACAAAGAAACTGTACTCGAATTGTCCAAGAACACTAGAGCAAACAAGCCCATTCATAATTGGTAGCGACTGAAATAGACACCTGGCCACTGAGGGTATACTGATAGGAAACTAGCATACAAAAACATCCTCAAGATACTGGTGCAATGCACGCAGAGCCCCCTTTGAAAGACAATCTGACAGTTTTTTCTCAGTAACCACATGGGACAAGCACTGAATTCTGTGTATGACAAGCGGTGGAAGCCAGGTATCTTACCATTGGAATGCAAAGTTACAGATAAACAAAAGGAAACGTTACAATGTCCATGTCCTGGCGGATCGGGTTGGAGACATCATCACAAATTACCTTTAACTGCATATGTTCAAAGGTGAGCTGGAATACATGTATATATATATCCATGTATTGTCAGCTGAGCATATTGAGCTCCTCCATGTATGTTTTAAATATCATTCTCTAATAAAAGGGAACAGGAAACATCTCCGATGGCCCGGTGGTAAAGAATCTGCCTACCGATGCAGGGAACACGGGTTCAATCCCTGTGTAGAAGATTCCACACGCCCAGGGACAACGAAGCCTTTGAACAACTCTTGAAGTTTGCATGCTCCAGAGCCCAAGTTCTGCAAACAGAGAAAGCACTGCAATGAGAAGCCATGGCACAGCAACTAGAGGGTAGCCTCTGCTTACTACAACTAGACAAACTAGCAGTAAAGACCCAGCATAGTCAAAAATAATGTAATGTTAAAAAAAGGGACAGTTCTTTGAAGAAAGGACTGAGACTCGGGGTGAGACTGTAAATATATGAGCCAGGGTCATCTTAAATTATGAGAAATTAAAGAAATTAAAGAAATTAAAGACAACTATCAAGCTGTCCAAACTGATACAAATGAATGATGACACAGTGTTATCTGTATACACCAGCAAATAACAATCTGAAAAGGAATTTAAACAAACAATTCCCTTTCAATCATGTCAACATTAATAAAAGACTTTGCTATGGACGGAATGAGGATGACAAGACTGGCACACTGGAAATGATACATGATTGCTGAAAAATACCCTAAAGACATGGACAGATACTCCATAGCGATGAGAAGACTTCAGTTGGCAATACCGTGGAATGCATCTTCAATCTGAAATGAAGATTCAACATGAATTACAAAAGGCTGAAAGGTGGTTGCTAAACCACAAAAGATGCCAGCATTCTTGGCCTCCAGAGGAGAATTCAATCCAGGGCAAGTGACGAAGCTTGATGGCTCAGAGGTTTTCTGTTAAAAAGTTTTATTAAAGTATAAAAGAGATCGAGAGAGCTGCTGACGTAGACATTAGAAGGGGGAAGAAAGAGGACCCCCTGCTAGTCTTTAGCCAGATGTTATACAGCCACTAGCAGTCTGCTAATGAAAGAAAGACAATGTCTCCGAGAATGGCACCAGGCCCCTCACCCACAGCATGCATTGAGATAACACTGGCAGCAGATGAGTCATCCCAGGCCATAAAATGATGGACATGAATCTTGAAGAAAGGCAGATTTCCAAGCAAATATATAGTTTCATCCACATAGATTAAGAGAACAAGGTATGAGTAAACAGACTGGTTTGTCAAGTCGTTTCTGAGCCTTTAGGGGGAACTGACAGGAAGACAGAGCCTTGGGTAAATAGTACATTAACATAACTTAAGACTAACATTTCCATACCTTAAGACAAACATTTCCATAAGAAAAAGGCATTGCTTAGTTCAAGGTTTGAGAAAAGTTACATTCAGGTGGAGCCAGGAGTTGTCATGGCAACACAGAATCTTCCCAGAAACCTCCTTTTAAATTTGTATCAAGATGGAGAAAAAAAAATGCAACAGTCTTTTGTCTCCTCCTGCCTCTTCAGAGAGAGAAAAAAACGTCTGACACTTGCAGTCTATTTTCTCTGTCTGGAGACCCCTGGCCTTCCTGCCTGTTATCCTCTCCAGGACTGTAGGAAGCAATACACTAAGCTGCTTGGGAAAACCGCGCGGGTCTGAGCTTTATGCAAAGGGGTAAAGCGGTAAAACCCTTGGCCCCAAAGGCGAGGCTTTTCTGCGACCGCTGTGTTAGTCGCCTCCGAGACTGCAAACAAAGAGGGCAGAATACATGGTTCCCTGCTCCGCCGAGTCCGAGTTCCCTTACCTGTGGTCCACAGCCCTCCGCTCTGCTCGCTGGATGCCGATCGACGGGGACCCAGGAGCCCACGAAACGAGCATTCCCAGCTGCAATGGCGAGCCCTGAGAGCACAACCCGGAACCCCTGGCCCCGACGCGCCGCCGTGTTCATCCCGCCCCAGACCCGCCCAGGTTCGCCCCGCCCCCACGCCCCCTCCAGGACAGCCCGCGGGACCGCGCCTGCCTCCAGGTGAAACACAAGGACAAGCAAATCCACCCCACCGAGACAATCCACGCTTTTTCTCAGCTGATCTGTCTATGATTTTGGGATAAAACGATGACTACAGAAAGCAAAGATGACCTAGGACAGCCATGATATTCTATAGAACCAGACCCTGGCGGGCAGAGGCTTGAAGAGGGCCCGGGAGCTCTGTCAGAAGCAGCCAGCCTCTGTAGTGAAGCGGTTAGGCGGGCTGGTAGGCAGGCAGACTATGGTCTGTAAGTCAGGAGTTCAAGTCCCCAGTTTAACCCTTTTGCTCTTAGGGGGCGGGAGACCGCAAGAGGCGGGGCTTCGACCAGAAAAGTTTATTTTTAGTTTAGAGGTTTATTGTTAAGCTTAGGGTTAGGGTTCGGGCAACCCCCCAACTTGTTGTGGTTCGGGGTTAGGGTTAGAATTCGGGGAACCCCCCTCTTCTTAGAGTTCAGGTTTGGGTTAGGGTTCAGGTTAGGGTTGGCATTAGGGTTAGGGTTACAGCTTAAAGTGAGCGCTAATAGGGCCCATAGTTCTTTATTAGCCTGCCCTGGCGGGGCGAGGCTTGAAGAGGCTGCGGAGCCCTATCAGAAACAACAAGCCTCTGTAGCATAGGGGTTAGGTGGGCGGTGAGGAAGGCAGACTATGGCCTGTAAGTCAGGCGTTCAAATCCCCCCTGTCCCCCTTTTGCTTTTAGGGGGCAGGGGACTGCAAGACGTGGGGCTTAAACCAGAAAAGCTTATTTTTATTTTAGAGGTTTACTGTTACGTTTAGGGTTAGGGTTTGGGCAACCCCCCCATTTGTTAGGGTTCAGGTTCGGGTTCGGGGTTAGGGTTAGAATTCGGGGACCCCCCTCTTCTTAGAGTTTGGATTCGGGTTAGGGTTCAGGTCAGGGTCAGGGTCAGGGTTCAGGTTACGGTTAGGGTTGGCATTAGCGTTAGGGATACAGCTTAAAGTGAGCACTAATAGGGCCCATAGTTCTTTATTAGTCTGCCCTGGCGGGCCGAGGCTTGAAGGGTGCCTGGGAGCAACGCAAAACCTAGTGAGCCTGAGTAGTATAGCGGTTAGGGGGGCGGCTAAATAAACAGGCAATCTGGCTCTTTGGGTTAGAAGTTCAAGTCCAGGTTTGTCTCTTCTGCTTTTAGCGGGTGGGGGACCGCAAGGGGCGGGGCTTAGGCCAGAAAAGTTTCTTTTTATTTTAGAGTTTTATTGTGAGGGTTAGGGTTAGGGTTCCGGCATCCCCTCAACTTGTTAGGGTTCAGGTTCAGAGTTCGGGTTCAGGGAATCCCCTCTCTCCTTAGGGTTTGGATTCAGGTTCGGGTTAGAGTTCAGGGTTCGGGTTTGCGGTACGCGGTTCGTGTTTGGGGTTTGGAGTTCAGGGTTTGGGGTTAGGGCTTCGCGGTTCTAGTTTGGGGTTTGGGGTTCCGATTAGGGGTTCAAGGTCCATCTTAGGGGTTTGGGATTTGGGGTTCGGGTTAGGGGTTCGCGGTTCGGGTTTGGGATTTGAGGATCGGGTTAAGGGTTTGGGGTTTGGGGTATGGGGATCAGGTTAGGGGTTCTCGGTTTGGGTTAGGGGTTCACAGTTCGGGTTTGGGGTATGAGGTTAGGGTTAGGGGTTTGGGGTTCGTGGTTTGGGTTGGGGGTTTGGGATTTGGGTTAAGGGTTTTGGGTTTGGGATTCGGGTTAGGGGTTTGGGGTTTGGGCTTCGCGGTTTGGGTTTGGGGTTTGGGGTTCGGGTTAGGGGTTCTCGGTTTAGGTTAAGGTTTAGGGGTTTGGGGTTTGGAGTTTGGAATTTGGTCAGGGGTTCGCGGTTTGGGGTTCCTGTTATGGGTTTGGGGTTTGGGTTCAGGGTTGGGGATTGGGGGTTTTGGGTTCAGTTTATGGCTTCGCGGTTCGGGTTAGGGATTAGGGGTTTGGGGTTCGGGGATTGGGGTTCGGGGTTCCGATTAGGGGTTCAGTATGTGAGGTTTGTGGTTTGGGGGCCGAGATTAGAGGTTTGGGGTTTGGGGTTCGGGGGTTTGGGTTCATGGTTTGGGGTTGGGGGTGTGGGGTGCAGTTTAGAGTTTCGCTGTTCGGGTTAGGAGTTAGGGGTTGGCGGTTCGGGGTTTGGCTTAGGGGATTGGGGTGTGCGGTTTGGGGTTTGAGGATTGGGGTTCCGGTTAGGGGTTTGGGGTTTGGGGTTCGGGTTAGGGGTTTGGAGTTTGGGTTTGGGGGTTTGGGTTTGGGGGTTTGGGTTTCGGGTTTTAGGGTTCAGTTTTGGTGCTCGCGGTTGGACTCTGGGGTTCGGGATAGGGGTTTGCGATTCGGGTTAGGGGTTTGGGGTTATGGTTCGGGGTGTGGGGTGTGGGGTACAGGTTAGGGGTTTGGGTTCAGGGTTTAGGGTTCGGTTTAGGGGTTTGCGGTTCCGGTAAGGGATTAGGGGTGTGCGATTTGGGTTTGGGTTTAGGTTTGGGGTTCGGGTTAGCGGTTTGGGGTTCGGGGTTTGGGTTCCGGATTTGGGGTTCGGGGTTCGAGTTATGGATTCGGGGTTTGGGCTACGTGGTTCGGTGTTTGCAGTTTGGGGTATGGGGGTCGGGGTTTGGGTTTGGGGTTTGGGGCTCGGGTTAGGGTTCGGGTTAGGGGTTCACGGTTCGGGTTAGGGGTTTGGGGTTCGGAGTTTGTGGTTTGGGGTTCCCGGATCAGGGTTTGGGTTTTGCAGTTGGGATAGGGGTTCGGATTCAGGGTATGGGGTTTGGGGTTCGGGTTCCATGTTTGGGGTATGTGGTTCGGGGTTTGGGGTACGTGGTTCGTTGTTTGGGGTATGCGGTTCCAGTTAGGGATTTGCAGTTTGGACTTTGGGGTATGGGTTAGGAGTTTGGGGTCTGGGGTTTAGGTTTTGGGGTTTCGATTCAGTTTAGGGGTTAGCGGTTTGGGTTGGGCGTCGGGCTTTGGGGTTTGGGGTATGGGGTTCGAGGTTCGGGATTCATGGATTGGGGTTCGGCTTAGGGGTTCGCTGTTCAGGTTAGGGGATAGTGATTGGGGTTGGTGTTTTCAGGTAGGGGTTCGCAGTTCAGGTTATGGGTTAGAGGTTTGGTGCTTGGTTTTCGGGTTTGGATTAGGGGTTCAGGTAGGGGTTTGGGTTAGGGGATCCTGCTTCAGGTTGGGAGTTCGGTCCTTGGGGTTCGAGATTTGGATTCGGTATATGGGTTGGGGTACACGGTTTGGTGTTCGGGTTAGGGGTTTAGGGTTCGGATTTTGGGGTTTCTGTTTCTGATTATGGGCTTGGGGTTTGGGGTATGGGGTTCGGCTTGGGGTTAGAGGTTCGCGCTTTGGGATTTCGGTTTAGAGACTGGAATTTGTGTTTGGGGTTCAGGGGTCGGTGATCGGGCTCGGGGTTGGGTTCGGGTTCAGGTTCACGGTTTGGAGACTGGAGCTCGGGATTCGGTTTCCGGGTTCGGGATATAGGGTTTTGAGGTCAGGGTCGAGTTCATGGTTTGGGGTTGCGGTTAGGGGCTAGTGAGTGCCACAAAGCCAAGGGCTCCAGCAATACGAGCTCTGTCAGAGGGAAGGGAAGGGCAACTGCGGGGCTCCTCCAGTGATTGCTTGGCCGCCCAGACTCAGCACAGCGCGGAGAGCACCAGACTCACAGGGCCCCTGGCTGTGGTCTGCAGCCCCACATACCCGGAGGCTTCCTCTGTGGGCGCCCAGAAGGTGCCTGACAGACGTCATTTCCCTAGTGCTCTCCTCCCCAGCAGAGACGTGTGCAGGTGGTTGGGGCCTGCCCCTGCGTGTCTGGGCTCCCGCCCACAGCCCCAGCTCAGGGGAAGCAGCCCCTGAGCCAAGACCTGCAGGAGGTGCTGGGCGCCCCCGCCTGCAAGCTGTGTGCACAGCATGAACGGAAGCCAGCCTCCTCGGGGGACGACGAGGGAGCCTAGACGCGCCAGCTGCAAGCCCTTCTGGGGCAGAGCCGAGTGCGCCTCCAGTGGGACAGAGCTCCAGCTCTGCTCAGAAGCCCGATTTGCCAGAGTTCCTGGCGCCAGGCTGCTCTGCCCTGGGCGAGTCTTGCCCAGACCTGCCTGGCTGCTAGGCTTCCTGCCCAGGAAAGAGCAGGCTGCGTGAGGCTGGGAGACGCCACATTCACCTTCCTGGCCTCAGCTCCCCTTATTCCTTTTCTTTGCACCTAGGCCCCAGGCGTCCTTGGGGAGGGCTTAGGAGCCGGTGAGTTGCACACTGGCAAGGGCTCCAGCAGTGAGAGCTCTGTCAGAGGGAAGGGAAGGGCAAGTGCAGGGCTCCTCCAACGGTTGCTTGCTCGCCCAGACTCAGTGCCGCATGGAGAGCACCAGGCTCCCAGGGCCCCTGGCTGTGGTCTGCAGCCCCGCACTCCCAGTGGCTGACGCCATGCGCGCCCAGCAGGTGCCTGACAGACGTAGGTTCCCTAGGGCTCTCCTCCCCAGCAGAGACGTGTGCAGGTTGTTGGGGCCTGCCCCTGCGTGTCTGGGATCCCACCGACGGCCCCACCTCAGGGGAAGCAGCCCCTGAGCCATGTCCTTCAGGGGCGCGGGGCGCACCCGCCTGCAGGCCGAGTGCACAGCAGGCGTGGACGCGAACCTCCTCAGGGGACAACGAGGCAGCCCTGCCGCGTGCGAAGCAATCCCTGCTTGGGCGGACCTGAGTGCGCCTCCAGAACGGCAGATCTCCAGGTCTTCTCAGAGGCCCGATTGGGCAGTGTTCCGGGTGCGAGGCTGCTCTGCCCTGGGCGAACCTTGCCCAGCCCTGCCTGGCTGCTAGGCTTCCGCTCAGGAAGGAGCAGGCTGCGCGTTGCTGGGAGATGCCACAGGCGACTTCCTGGCCTCAGCTCCGCTCCTGCTTTGCCTTTGCATCTAGGCCCCAGGCGTCCTTGTTGAGGGCTTTGGGGCGGGCGGGTTGCACACTGCCAAGGGCTCCAGCAGTGAGAGCTCTGTCAGAGGGATGGGAAGGGTAAGTGCAGGGCTCCTCCAGCGGTTGCTTGGCCGCCCAGACTCAGCATCGCACGGAGAGCACCAGTCTCCCAGGGCCCCTGGCTGGGGTTTGCAGCCCAGCACACACGGAGGCTGACTCCGCGGGCGCCCGGCAGGTGCCTGACAGTCTTAGGTTCCCTAGCGCTCTCCTCCCCAGCAGAGACATGTGCAGGTGGTTGGGGCCTGCACCTGCGTGTCTGGGCTCCCACCCACAGCTGCAGCTCAGGGGAAGCAGCCCCTGAGCTAAGACATGCAGGAGGAGCTGGGCGCCCCAGCCTGGAAGCCGAGTGGACAGCATGCGGGGATGGAGCCTCCTCGGGGGAAGGTGAGCCAGCCCAGCTGCGTGCGGCTGGAAGCCCTGCTTTGGCGGAGCCGAGTGCGCCTCCAGTATGGCAGAGCTCCAGCTCGGCTCAGAGTCCCGATCTGGCACAGCCCAGGGCGCGAGGCAGTTCTGTCCTGGGCGAGCCTTTCCCAGACTTTCCTCGCTGCTAGGCTTCCTGCCCAGGAAGGAGCAGGCTGGGCGAGTTTGGGAGATGCCGCTTGTGCCTTCCTGGCCTCAGCTACGCTCCTTCTTTGCCTTTGAACCTATTCCCCAGGCGTCCTTGTGGATGGGTTAGGGGCCAGTGTGTTCCAACCTGCCGAGGGCTACAGCAGTTAGAGGTCTGTCAGATGGATGGGAAGTGAAACTTCAGGGCTTCTACAGCCTTTGTTTGGCCGCCCAGACTCACCGCCGCACGGAGAGCACCAGGCTCCCTGGGGTTGTGGATGGGGTCTGCAGCCCTCAACACCCGGAGGCTGACTCCGTAGGAGCCTAGCAGGTGCCTGACAAACATGGGTTCCCGAGCACTCTCCTCCTGTCAGAGACGTGTACAGGTGGTTTCGGCCTGGCCCTCGTGTCTGGGCTCCGTTCCACAGCCGCAGCTCAGCGGAAGCAGCCCCTGAGATAAACATGCTGGAGGTGTCCAGGAGAGATGAGGCCCTTTAACGCTGAGGCATATCCTGGCAAAATGCACCATCCCTCTAGAACTTCCAAATGGTCCTTCACATTTTTGCTGCAACTCAGGAAGTTCACCAACAATGCCGTCTCCACTTGAGAGGAAGAAAGAGGGTTCAGGAAACATCAAGAGGAGCCTTGTTTCCACCTCGTAATCGAGATGAGAGATCCTTTCTCTGCTTCGTCGGGAAAGGATTCCTGGCGTTCCCATCGCGTCTCAAGAGTAGGAGGTCTCAACGAGAAAGTCAAGAGGAACTATAGGGTTCGTGCCACAGTGCAAAAGTCCCCCAAATGTCTCAGCCCACTCCGAGGGACCTGATTTCCCTGAACTGACTCGAATTTCATGCCGAGTATTGATTCACACACGGTGTCACCTGTGACAGACCTGTGCGAAAGCCACGTGGGAAATCCTTGAGGAAGAGCCACAGATCCCTTGATCCACGCGATGGGAAGCCTGACACGGCTGCTACACCTCGGGAGGAAAGTGCACGTACATACCCCCCTTCAGAATGAGAATGGAATCACCTGGGGTGCCTCCAGAAGTACCCCAAGATCCATGTCAGCACTGGAGAGGAATCCTCAGGTTCCGGCCCCGACTCCACACAAGGTCTTAGGCCCCGACATCGATGGGAGAGGAATCCCGAGATGGCCCCTAGCAACTCGCATGGGGACTGGCCCTTCCTGAGGCCACCACAGCAGGTCCCTGAGGTCCCCGTCGTAACTCGAGAACACCTGCCGCAACTCGAGAATATCCAGGAGGTTCTCCCCTGCAGGCGAGATGAGGCCCATTTCCGCAGAGGCTTCTCGGGGCTAATCACACCTCACCTCTGGAACGTCGAAAGGGTCCTTCACACCCTTGGTGCAAATCAAGAAGTTCCCCGACATACCCGTCTCCACTCGAGAGGAAGCACGAGGGTCCCGCCCACATCCAGAGGAGCCCCGTTTCCGCCTCGTAGCTCGAGGTGAGGGATCCTTTCCCTGCTTCTTGGGGAAAGAATTCCGGGCGCTCCCGTCGCATCTCAAGAGGAGAGGCTCTCAACAGGATAGGCGAGAGGAACTCCAGGGTCGTGCCACCATTTCAGGAGTCCCAGAGATATCTCAGTCCATTCCAGAGGAACGTCTTTCCCTGCACTGGCTCGTCTCTGACGCCGAGGATTGACTTACACCACGGTGGCACGTGGCACAGCCCTGTGGGAAAGCCTCGAGGGAAAGCCTCGAGGGAAAGCCACAGATCCCTTGATCCACGTGACGGGAAGTGTGACACAAATGCTCCAGCTCGGGAGGAAAGCGCACGTGCATACCCCCACTAGAGACGAGGCCTGACTCCCCTGGGGAGACTCCAGAAGTACCCAAAGATCCATGTCAGCACTGGAGAGGAGTCCTCAGGTTCAGGCCGCGACTCCACACAAGGTTTTAGGCCCCAGTATCGATGGGAGAGGAATCCCGAGAGGCCCCCTAGCAACTCGCCTGGGGACTGGCCTTTCCTGAGGCCACCTGAGCGGGTCCCTGAGGTCCCCGTCGTAACTCGAGAACCCCTGCCGCAACTCGAGAAAATCCAGGAGGTTCTCCCCTCCAGGCGAGATGAGGCCCATTTCCGCTGAGGCGTCCCGAGGCTAATCACACCTAACCTCTGGAACTTAGAAAGAGTCCTTCACACTGTTGCTGCAACTCAAAAAGTTCCCCGACATACCCGTCTCCACCCGAGAGGAAGCACGAGGGTCTCGCCCACATCCAGAGCAGCCCCGATTCCTCCTCGTAGCTCGAGATGAGGGATCGTGTCCCTGCTTCGTCGGGAAAGAATTCCCTTCGTTCCCGTCGCATCTTAAGAGGAGGCGCTCTCAACAGGAAAGGCGATAGGAAGTCCAGGGTCGTGTCACCATTCCAAGAGTGCCAGAGATCTCTCAGTCCATTCGAGAGGAAGCTCTTTTCCCTGCACTGGCTCGTCCTTCACGCCAAGGATCGACTCACACCATGGTGGAACGTGGTACAGCCCTGTGAGATAGCCTCATGGAACGCCACGAGGGAGAGCAACAGATCCCTTGATCCACGTGGTGGGAAGCGTGACACTGCTGCTACGGATCGGAAGGAAAGCACACGTGCATGCCCCCACTCGAGATGAGGCTTAACTCCTCTGGAGAGACTCCAGAAGTACTCTAATATCCATGTCCGCACTGGAGAGGAATCCTCAGGTTCCGGCCCCGATTCAACACAAGGTCTTAGGCCCTGGCATCGACGGGCAGGGAAATCCTAGAGGCCCCCTAGCAACTCGCCTGGGGACTGGCCGTTCCTGAGGCCACCGAAGCGGGTCCCTGAGGTCCCCGTCGCAACTCAAGAACACCAGTTGCAACTCGAGAAAATCCAGGAGGTTCTCCCCTCCAGGCGAAATGAGGCCCATTTCCGCTGAGCGCCTCGAGGCTAATCACACCTAACCTCTGGAACTTTGAAAGGGTCACTCACACCCTTCCTGCAGTTCAAGAATTTCCCCGACATACCCGTCTCCACTCGAAAGGAACTAGGAGGGTCCCGCCCACATCCAGAGGAGAACCGATTCCGCCTCGTAGCTCGAGATGAGGGATTCTTTCCCTGCTTCGTCGGGAAAGAATTCCCGGCGTTCCCATCGCATCTCAAGAGGAGGCGCTCTCAACAGGAAAGGCGAGAGGAATTCCAGGTTCGTGTCACCATTCCAGGACTCTCCCAGATGTCTCAGTCCATTCCAGAGGAAACTCTATTGCCTGCACTGGCTCGTCTTTCACGCCGAGGATAGACTCACACCACGGTGGCACGTGGCACAGCCCTGTGGGAAATCCTCGTGGGAAAGCCTCGAGGGAAAGCCACAGATCCCTGGATCCACGTGACGGGAAGCATGACACTGCTGCTACAGCTTGGGAAGAACGCGCAAGTGCATGCCTCCACGCGAAAAGAGGCCTGACTCCCCTGTGGAGACTCCAGAAGTACTCCAAGGTCCATGTTCGCACTGGAGAGGAATCCTCAGCTTCCAAACCCGAGTACACACAAGGTCTTAGGCCCCGGCATCGAAGGGAGAGGAATCCCGAGGGGCCCCATAGCAACTCGCATGGGGACTGGCCTTTCCTGAGGCCACCAGAGCGGGTCCCTGAGGTCCCCGTCGTAACTCGAGAACACCTGCCGCAACTCGAGAAAATCCAGGAGGTTCTCCCCTCCAGGCGAGATGAGGCCCATTTCCGCTGAGCGCCTCGAGGCTAATCACACCTAACCTCTGGAACTTCGAAAGGGTCACTCACACCCTTGCTGCAGTTCAAGAATTTCCCCGACATACCCGTCTCCACTCGAGAGGAAGCACGAGGGTCCCGCCCACATGCAGAGGAGCCCCGATTCCGCCTCGTAGGTCGAGATGAGGGATCCTTTCCCTGCTTCTTCGGGAAAGAATTCCCAGCGTTCTCGTCGCATCTCAAGAGGAGGCGCTCTCAACAGGAAAGGCCAGAGGAGCTCCAGGGTTTGGCCACCATTCCAAGAGTCCCCCAGATGTCTCAGTCCATTCCAGAGGGACCTCTTTTCCTGTACTGGCTCGTCTTTCACGCTGAGGATCCAGTCACACCACGGTGGCACGTGGCACAGCCCTGTGGGAAATCCTCGTTGGAAAGTTCCAGGGAAAGCCACAGATCCTGTGACTCACGCGACGGGAGGAGTGACACCGCTGCTACAGCTCGGGAGGAAAGCGCACGTGCATACCCCCACTAGAGACGAGGCCTGACTCCCCTGGGGAGACTCCAGAAGTAGCCAAAGATCCTTGTCAGCACTGGAGAGGAATCCTCAGGTTCCTGCCCCGCCTCCACAAGGTCTAAGGGCCCGACATCGAAGGGAGAGGAATCGCGAGATGCCCCCTAGTAAGTCGAATCGGGACTGTCCTTTCTCGAGGCCACCAGAGCGGGTCCCTGAGGTCCCCGTCGGAACTGGAGAACACCTGCCACAACTTGAGAAAATCCAGGAGGTTCTCCCCTCCAGGCGAGATGAGGCCCATTTCCACTGAGGCGTCTCGAAGAAAATCACACCTAATCTCTGGAACATCGATAGGGTCCTTCACACCCTTCCTGCAACTCAGGAAGTTCCCCGAAATACCCGTCTCCCCTCGAGAGGAAGCAAGAGGGTGCCGCCCACATTCAGAGGAGCCCCGTTTCCGCCTCGTAGCTCGAGAGGAGGGATCCTTTCCCTGCTTCGTCGGGAAAGAATTCCCAGCGTTCCCTTCGCATCTCAAGAGGAGGCGCTCTGAACAGGAAAGGCCAGAGGAATTCCAGGGTCGTGTCACCATTCCAAGAGTCCCCCAGGTGTCTCAGTCCATTCCAGAGGATCCTCTTTTCACTTCTCTGGCTCGTCTTTCACGCCGAGGATAGACTCACCCCACGGTGGCACGTGTCACAGCCCTGTGGGAAATCCTCGTGGGAAAGCCTCCAGGGCAAGCCACAGATCCCTTGTTCCACATGACGGGAAGCGTGAGACTGCTGCTACAGCACGGGAGGAAAGCGAAATGCATGCCCCCAGTCGAGACGACGACTGACTCCCCTGGGGAGACACCAGAATTTCCCCCAAGATCCATGTCAGCACTGGAGAGGAGTCCTCAGGTTCAGGCCCCGAGTCCACACAAGGTTTTAGGCCCCGGTATCGATGGGAGAGGAATCCCGAGAGGCCCCCTAGCAACTCGCATGTGGACTGGCCTTTCCTGAGGCCACCTGAGCGGGTCCCTGAGGTCCCCGTCGTAACTCGAGAACACCTGCCGCAACTCGAGAATATCCAGGAGGTTCCCCCCTCCAGGCGAGATGAGGCCCATTTCCGCTGAGCGCCTCGAGGCTAATCACACCTAACGTCTGGAACTTCGAGAGGGTCACTCACACCCTTGCTGCAGTTCAAGAATTTCCCCGACATACCCGTCTCCACTCGAGAGGAAGCACGAGGGTCCCGCCCACATCCAGAGGAGCCCCGTTTTCCCCTCATGGGTCGAGATGAGGGATTCTTTCCCTGCATTTTCGGGAAAGAATGCCCGGCGTTCCCGTCGCATCTCAAGAGGAGACGCTCTCAACAGGATAGGCGAGAGGAACTCCAGGGTCGTGCCACCATTCCAGGAGTCCCAGAGATATCTCAGTCCATTCCAGAGGAACGTCTTTCCCTGCACTGGCTCGTTTCTCACGCCGAGGATCGACTTACACTACGGTGGCACGTGGCACAGCCCTGTGGGAAAGCCTCGAGGGAAAGCCACAGATACCTTTATCCACGTGACAAGAAGCGTGACACTACTTCGGCAGATCGGGTGGAAAGCGCACGTGCATGCCCCCACTGGAGACGAGGCCTCAACTGCACTGGGGAGACTCAGAGGCACCCAAAGATCCATGTCAACACTGGAGAGGAATCCTCAGGTTCTGGCCCAAACTCCACAAAAGGTCTTAGGCCCCAGCATCGACGGGAGAGGAATCCCGAGATGGCCCCTAGAAACTCGCATGGGGACTGGCCTTTCCTGAGGCCACCAGAGCGGCTCCCTGAGGTCCCCGTCATAACTCGAGAAGACATGCCGCAACTCGAGTAAATCAAGGAGGTTCTCCCCTCCAGGCGACATGAGGCCCATTTCCGCTGCGGCGTCTCGAGGCTAATCACACCTCACCTCTGGAACTTGGAAAGGGTCCTTCACACCTTTGGTGCAACTCAAGAAGTTCCCCGACATACCCGTCTCCACTCGAGAGGAAACACGAAGTTCCCGCCGAAATCCAGAGGAGCCCCGTTTCTGGCTCGTAGCTCGAGACGAGGGATCCTTTCCCTGCTTCGTCGGGAAAGAGTTCCCGGCCTTTCCGTCGCATCTCAAGAGGAGGCCCTCTCAACAGGAACGGCGAGAGGAACTCCAGGGTCGTGCCACCATTCCAAGAGTCCCCCAGATGTCTCACACCATTCCAGAGGAACCTCTTTTCCCTTCACCGGCTCGTTTTTCATGCCGAGGATCGACTCACACCAAGGTGCACTTGGCACAGCCCTGTGGGAAAGCCTCGAGGGAAAGCCACAGATCCCTTGATCCACGTGACAGGAAGCGTGACACTACTGCTACAGCTCGGGAGGAAAGCGCACGTGCATGCCCCCGCACGAGACGAGGCCTGACTCCCCTGGGGAGACTCAGAGGCACCCGAAATTCCATGGCAACACTGGAGAGGAATCCTCAGGTTCCGGCCCCGACTCCACACAAGGTCTTAGGCCCCAGCATCGACGGGAGAGGAATCCCGAGATGGCCCCTAGAAACTCGCATGGGGACTGGCCTTTCCTGAGGCCACCAGAGCGGGTCCCCGCGGTCCCCGCCGTAACTCGAGAAGACCTGCCGCAACTCGAGAAAATCCAGGAGGTTCTCCCCTCCAGGCGAGATGAGGAGCATTTCCGCTGAGGCGTCAGAGGCTGATCACACCTCACCTCTGGAACTTCGAAAGGGTCCTTCACACCCTTGGTGCAAATCAAGAAGTTCCCCGACATACCCGTCTCCACTCGAGAGGAAACACGAGGGTCCCGCCCACATCCATAGGTGCCCCGTTTCCGGCTCGTAGCTCGAGATGAGGGATCCTTTCCCTGCTTCGTCGGGAAAGAGTTCCCGGCGTTCCCGTCGCATCTCAAGAGGAGGTCCTCTCAACAGGAATGGCGAGAGGAACTCCAGGGTCGTGCCACCCTTCCAAGAGTCCCGCAGATGTCTCTGTCCATTTCAGAGGAACCTCTTTTCCCTTCAACGGCTCGTCTTTCACGCCGAGGATCGACTCACACAAATGCGGCACTTGGCACAGCCCTGTGGTAAGCCTCGTGGGAAAGCCTTGAGGGAAAGCCTCGAGGGAAAGCCACAGACCCCTTGATGCAAGTGACAGGAAGCCTGACCCTACTGCTGCAGCTCGGGAGGGAAGCGCACGTGCATGCCCCCACTCGAGACGAGGCCTGACTCCCCTGGGGAGACTCAGAGGCACCCCAAGATCCATGTCAACACTGGAGAGGAATGCTCAGGTTCCGGCCCCGACTCCACACAAGGTCTTAGGCCCCGGCATCGACGGGAGAGGAAACCCGAGATGGCCCCAAGCAAATCGCATGGGGACTGGCCCTTCCTGAGGCCACCAGAGCGGCTCCCTGAGGTCCCCGTCGTAACTCGAGAAGACCTGCCGCAACTCGAGAATATCCCGGAGGTTCTCCCCTGCAGGCGAGATGAGGCCCATTTCCGCAGAGGCTTCCCGGGGCTAATCACACCTCACCTCTGGAACGTCGAAAGGGTCCTTCACACCCTTGGTGCAACTCAAGAAGTTCCCCGACATACCCGTCTCCACTCGAGAGGAAACACGAGGGTCCCGCCCACATCCAGAGGAGCCCCGTTTCCGCCTCGTAGCTCGAGGTGACGGATCCTTTCCCTGCTTCGTCGGGAAAGAATTCCCGACGTTCCCGTCGCATCTCAAGAGAAGGCCCTCTCAACAGGAACGGCGAGAGGAACTGCAGGGTCGTGCCACCATTCCAAGAGTCCCCCAGATGTCTCAGTCCATTCCAGAGGAACCTCTTTTCCCTTCACCAGCTCTTCTTTCACGCCGAGGATCGACTCACACCAAGGTGGCACTTGGCATAGCCCTGTGGGAAAGCCTCGTGGGAAAGCCTCGAGGGAAAGCCTCAAGAGAAAGCCACAGATCCCTTGATCCACGTGACAGGAATCGTGACCCTACTGCTGCAGCTCGGGAGGAAAGAGAACGTGCATGCCCCCACTCGAGACGAAGCCTGATTCCCCTGGGGAGACTCAGAGGCACCCCAAGATCCATGTCAACACTGGAGAGGAATGCTCAGGTTCGGCCCCGACTCCACACAAGGTCTTAGGCCCCGGCATCGACGGGAGAGGAATCCCGAGATGGCCCCTAGCAACTCGCATGGGGACTGGCCCTTCCTGAGGCCACCAGAGCGGGTCCCTGAGATCCCCGTCGTAACTCGAGAACCCCTGCCGAAACTCGAGAACATCCAGGAGGTTCTCCCCTGCAGGCGAGATGAGGCCCATTTCCGCAGAGGCTTCTTGGGGCTAATCACATCTCACCTCTGGAACGTCGAAATGGTCCTTCACACTCTTGGTGCAACTGAAGACGTTCTGCGACATACCCGTCTCCACTCGAGAGGAAACACGAGGGTCCCGCCCACATCAAGAGGAGCCCCGTTTCCGCCTCGTAGCTCGAGGTGAGGGTTCCTTTCCCTGCTTCGTCGGGAAAGAATTCCCGACCTTCCCGTCGCATCTCCAGAGGAGGCCCTCTCAACAGGAACGGCGAGAGGAACTCCAGGGTCGTGCCACCATTCCAAGAGTCCCCCAGATGTCTCAGTCCATTCCAGAGGAAACTCTTTTCCCTTCACCGACTCGTCTTTCACGCCGAGGATCGACTCACACCAAGGTGGCACGTGGCACAGCCCTGTGGGAAAGCCTCGTGGGAAAGTCTCGAGGGAAAGCCACAGATCCCTTGATCCACGTGACAGGAAGCGAGACACTACTGCTGCAGCTCGGGAGGAAAGCGCACGTGCATGACCCCACTCAAGACGAGGCCTGACTCCCCTGGGGAGACTCAGAGGCACCCCAAGATCCATGTCAACACTGGAGAGGAATCCTCAGGTTCCGGCCCCGACTCCACACAAGGTATTAGGCCCCGCCATCGACGGGAGAGGAATCCCGAGATGGGCCCTAGCAACTCGCATGGGGACTGGCCCTTCCTGAGGCCACCAGAGCGGGTCCCTGAGGTCCCCGTCGTAACTCGAGAAGACCTGCCGCAACTCGAGAATATCCAGGACGTTCTCCGCTGCAGGCGAGATGAGGCCCATTTCCGCAGAGACTTCTCGGGGCTGATCACACCTCACCGCTGGAACTTCGAAAGGGTCCTTCACACCCTTGGTGCAACTCAAGAAGTTCCCCGACATACTGGTCTCCACTCGAGAGGAAACACGAGGGTGCCGCCCACATCCAGAGGAGACCCGTTTCTGCCTCGTAGCTCGAGATGAGGGATCCTTTCCCTGCTTCGTCGGGAAAGAGTTCCCGGCGTTCCCGTCGCATCTCAAGAGGAGGCCCTCTCAACAGGAACGGCGAGAGGAACTCCAGGGTCGTGCCACCATTCCAAGAGTCCCCCAGATGTCTCAGTCCATTCCAGAGGAACCTCTTTTCCCTTCACCGGCTCGTCTTTCATGCCGAGGATCGACTCACACCAAGGTGGCACTTGGCACAGCCCTGTGGGAAAGCCTCGTGGGAAAGCCTCGAGGGAAAGCCTCGAGGGAAAGCCACAGATCCCTTGATCCACGTGACAGAAAGCGTGACCCTACTGCTGCAGCTCGGGAGGAAAGCGCACGTGCAACCCCCCACTCGAGACGAGGCCTGACTCCCCTGGGGAGACTCAGAGGCACCCCAAGATCCATGTCAACACTGGAGAGGAATGCTCAGGTTCTGGCCCCGACGCCACACAAGGTCTTAGGCCCGGCATCGACGGGAGAGGAATCCCGAGATGGCCCCTAGCAACTCGCATGGGGACTGGCCCTTCCTGAGGCCACCAGAGCGGGTCCCTGAGGTCCCCGTCGTAACTCGAGAGGACCTGCCGCAACTCGAGAATATCCAGGAGGTTTTCCCCTGCAGGCGAGATGAGGCCCATTTCCCCAGAGGCTTCTCGGGTCTAATCACACCTCACCTCTGGAACGTCGAAAGGGTCCTTCACACCCTTGGTGCAACTCAAGAAGTTACCCGACATACCCGTCTCCACTCGACAGGAAACAGGAGGATTCCGCCCACATCCAGAGGAGCCCCGTTTCTGCCTCGTAGCTCAAGGTGAGGAATCCTTGCCCTGCTTCGTCGGGAAAGAATTCTTGGCGTTCCCGTCGCATCTCAAGACGAGGCCCTCTCAACAGGAACGGCGAGAGGAACTCCAGGGTCGTGCCACCATTCCAAGAGTCCCCCAGATGTCTCAGTCCATTCCAGAGGAACCTCTTTTCCCTTCACCGGCTCGTCTTTCACGCCGAGGATCGAATCACACCAAGGTGGCACTTGGCACAGCCCTTTGGGAAAGCCTCCTGGGAAAGCCTCGAGCGAAAGCCTCGAGGGAAAGCCACAGATCCCTTGATCCACGTGACAGGAAGCATGACACTGCTGCTGCAGCTCGGGAGGAAAGGGAACGTACATGCCCCCACTCGAGACGAGGCCTGACTCCCCTGGGGAGACTGAGAAGCACCCCATGATCCTTGGCAACACTGGAGAGGAATACTCGGGTTCCGGGACCCGACTCCACACAAGGTCTAGATAGCCCCTAGCAACTTCCATGGGGACTGGCCTTTCCTGAGGCCACCAGAGCGGGTCCCTGAGGTCCCCGACGTAACTCAAGAAGACCTGCAGCAACTCGAGAAAATCCAGGAGGTTCTCCCCTCCAGTCGAGATGAGGCCCATTTCCGCTGAGGCGTCTCGAGGCTGATTACACCTCACCTCTTGAACTTCGAAAGGGTCCTTCCCACCCTTGGTGCAAATCAAGAAGTTCCCCGACATACCCGTCTCCACTCGAGAGGAAACACGAGGGTCCCGCCCACATCCAGAGGAGCCCCATTTCCGCCTGGTAGCTCGAGGTGATGGATCCTTTCCCTGCTTCGTACGGAAAGAATTCCGGGCATT
Organism: Budorcas taxicolor; assembly: GCF_023091745.1. Classification (NCBI taxonomy): domain Eukaryota; kingdom Metazoa; phylum Chordata; class Mammalia; order Artiodactyla; family Bovidae; genus Budorcas; species Budorcas taxicolor. The sequence goes on from NW_026291555.1 coordinate 281,014, forward strand.
CCCGTCGCATCTCAAGAGGAGGCCCTCTCAACAGGAACGGCGAGAGGAACTCCAGGGTCCTGCCACCGTTCCAAGAGTCCCCAAGATGTCTCAGTCCATTCCAGAGGAACCTCTTTTCCCTTCACCGGCTCGTCTTTCACGCCGAGGACCGACTCACACCAAGGTGGCACGTGGCACAGCCCTGTGGGAAAGCCTCGTGGGAAAGCCTCGAGGGACAGCCTCAAGGGAAAGCCATAGATTCCTTGATCCACGTGACAGGAAGCGTGACACTACTGCTGCAGCTCGGGAGGGAAGCGCACGTGCATGCCCTCACTCGAGACGAGGCCTGACTCCCCTGGGGAGACTCAGAAGCACCCCAAGATCCATGGCAACACTGGAGAGGAATCCTCAGGTTCCGGCCCCGACTCCACACAAGGACTGAGGCCCCGGCATGGACGGGAGAGGAATCCTGAGAGGTCCCCTAGCAACTCACATGTGGACTGGCCTTTCCTGAGGCCACCAGAGCGGGTCCCTGAGGTCCCCGTCGTAACTCGAGAAGACCTGCCGCAACTCGAAAAAATCCAGGAGGTTCTCCCCTCCAGGCGAGATGCGGCCCATTTCCGCTGAGGCGTCTCGAGGCTGATCACACCTCACCGCTGGAACTTCGAAAGGGTCCTTCACACCCTTGGTGCAAATCAAGAAGTTTCCCGACATACCCGTCTCCACTCGAGAGGAAACACGAGGGTGCCACCCAAATCCAGAGGAGCTCCCTTTCCGCCTCGTAGCTTGAGAAGAGGGATCCTTTCCCTGCTTCATCGGGAACGAGTTCCCGGCCTTCCCGTCGCATCTCAAGAGGAGGCCGTCTCAACAGGAACGGCGAGAGGAACTCCAGGGTCGTGCCACCATTCCAAGAGTCCCCAAGATGTCTCAGTCCATTCCAGAGGAACCTCTTTTCCCTTCACCGGCTCGTCTTTCACCCCGAGGATCGACTCACACCAAGGTGGCACGTGGCACAGCCCTGTGGGAAATCCTCGTGGGAAAGCCTCGAGGGACAGCCTCAAGGGAAAGCCATAGATTCCTTGATCCACGTAACAGGAAGCGTGACACTACTGCTGCAGCTCGGGAGGGAAGCGCACGGGCATGCCCCCACTCGAGACGAGGCCTGACTCCCCTGGGGAGACTCAGAAGCACCCCAAGAACCATGGCAACACTGGAGAGGAATCCTCAGGTTCCGGCCCCGACTCCACACATGGACTGAGGCCCGGCATGGACGGGAGAGGAATCCCGAGAGGTCCCCTAGCAACTCGCATGGGGACTGGCCTTTCCTGAGGCCACAAGAGCGGGTCCCTGAGGTCCCCGTCGTAACTCGAGAAGACCTGCCGCAACTCGAGAAAATCCAGGAGGTTCTCCCCTCCAGGCGAGATGCGGCCCATTTCCACTGAGGCATCTCGAGGCTGATCACACCTCACCTCTGGAACTTCGAAAGGGTCCTTCACACCCTTGGTGCAACTCAAGAAGTTCCCCGACATACCCGTCTCCACGCGAGAGGAAACACGAGGGTCCCGCCCACATCCAGAGGAGCCCCGTTTCCGCCTCGTAGCTTGAGGTCAGATTTCCTTTCACTGCTTCGTCGGGAAAGAGTTCCCGGCGTTCCCGTCGCATCTCAAGAGGAGGCCCTCTCAACAGGAACGGCGAGAGGAACTCCAGGGTCGTGCCACCATTCCAAGAGTCCCCCAGATGTCTCAGTCCATTCCAGAGGAACCTCTTTTCCCTTCACCGCCTCGTCTTTCACGCCGAGGATCGACTCACACCAAGGTGGCACGTGGCACAGCCCTTTGGGAAAGCCTCGCGGGAAAGCCTCGAGCGAAAGCCTCGAGGGAAAGCCACAGATCCCTTGATCCACGTGACAGGAAGCGTGACACTACTGCTGCAGCTCGGGAGGAAAGGGCACGTGCATGCCCCCACTCGAGACGAGGCCTGACTCCCCTGGGGAGACTCAGAAGCACCCCAAGATCCATGGCAACACTGGAGAGGAATCCTCAGGTTCCGGCCCCGACTCCACACATGGACTGAGGCCCCGGCATGGATGGGAGAGGAATGCCGAGAGGTCCCCTAGCAACTCGCATGGGGACTCGCCTTTCCTGAGGCCACCAAAGCGGGTCCCTGAGGTCCCCTTCGTAACTCGAGAAGACCTGCCGCAACTCGAGAAAATCCAGGAGGTTCTCCCCTCCAGGCGAGATGCGGCCCATTTCCACTGAGGCGTCTCGAGGCTGATCACACCTCACCTCTGGAACTTCGAAAGGGTCCTTCACACCCTTGGTGCTAATCAAGAAGTTCCCCGACTACCCGTCTTCACTCGAGAGGAAACACGAGGGTCCCGCCCACATCCAGAGGAGCCCCGTTTCCGCCTCGTAGCTTGAGATGAGAGATCCTTTCCCTGCTTCGTCGGTAAAGAGTTCCCGGCGTTCCCGTCGCATCTCAAGAGGAGGCCCTCTCAACAGGAACGGCGAGAGGAACTTCAGGGTCGTGCCACCATTCCAAGAGTCCCCCAGATGTCTCAGTCCATTCCAGAGGAACCTCTTTTCCCTTCACCGCCTCGTCTTTCACGCCGAGGATCGACTCACACCAAGGTGGCACGTGGCACAGCCCTTTGGGAAAGCCTCGTGGGAAAGCCTCGAGCGAAAGCCCCGAGGGAAAGCCACAGATCCCTTGATCCACGTGACAGGAAGCGTGACACTACTGCTGCAGCTCGGGAGGAAAGGGCACGTGCATGCCCCCACTCGAGACGAGGCCTGACTCCCCTGGGGAGACTCAGAAGCACCCCAAGATCCATGGCAACACTGGAGAGGAATCCTCAGGTTCCGGCCCCGACTCCACACATGGACTGAGGCCCCGGCATGGATGGGAGAGGAATGCCGAGAGGTCCCCTAGCAACTCGCATGGGGACTGGCCTTTCCTGAGGCCACCAGAGCGGGTCCCTGAGGTCCCCTTCGTAACTCGAGAAGACCTGCCGCAACTCGAGAAAATCCAGGAGGTTCTCCCCTCCAGGCGAGATGCGGCCCATTTCCACTGAGGCGTCTAGAGGCTGATCACACCTCACCTCTGGAACTTCGAAAGGGTCCTTCACACCCTTGGTGCTAATCAAGAAGTTCCCCGACATACCCGTCTCCCCTCGAGAGGAAACACGAGGGTCCCGACCACATCCAGAGGAGCCCCGTTTCCGCCTCGTAGCTCGAGATGAGGGATCCTTTCCCTGCTTCGTCGGGAAAGAGTTCCCGGCGTTCCCGTCGCATCTCAAGAGGAGGCCCTCTCAACAGGAACGGCGAGAGGAACTTCAGGGTCGTGCCACCATTCCAAGAGTCCCCCAGATGTCTCAGTCCATTCCAGAGGAACTTCTTTTCCCTTCACCGGCTCGTCTTTCACGCCGAGGATCGACTCACACCAAGGTGGCACGTGGCACAGCACTTTGGGAAAGCCTCGTGGGAAAGCCTCGAGCGAAGCCTCGAGGGAAAGCCACAGATAACCTTGATCCACGTGACAGGAAGCGTGACACTGCTGCTGCAGCTCGGGAGGAAAGGGCACGTGCATGCCCCCACTCGAGACGAGGCCTGACTCCCCTGGGGAGACTCAGAAGCTCCCCATGATCCTTGGCAACACTGGAGAGGAATCCTCGGGTTCCGGCCCCGATTCCACACAAGGTCTTAGGCCCCGGCATCGACGGGAGAGGAATCCCGAGATGGCCCCTAGCAACTCGCATGGGGACTGGCCCTTCCTGAGGCCACCAGAGCGGGTCCCTGAGGTCCCCGTCGTTACTCGAGAAGACCTGCCGCAACTCGAGAATATCCAGGAGGTTCTCCCCTGCAGGCGAGATGAGGCCCATTTCTGCAGAGGCTTCTCGGGGCTAATCACACCTCACTTCTGGAACGTCGAAAGGGTCCTTCACACCCTTGGTGCAACTCAAGAAGTTCCCCGACATACACTTCTCCACTCGAGAGGAAACACGAGGGTCCCGCCCACATCCAGAGGAGCCCCGTTTCCGCCTGGTAGCTCGAGGTGAGGGATCCATTCCCTGCTTCGTTGGGAAAGAATTCCCGGTGTTACCCTCGCATCTCAAGAGGATGCCCTCTCAACAGGAACGGCGAGGGGAACTCCAGGGTCGTGCCACCATTCCAAGAGTCCCCCAGATATCTCAGTCCATTCCAGAGGAACCTCTTTTCCCTTCACTGGCTCGTCTTTCACGACGAGGTGCGACTCACACCAAGGTGGCACTTGGCACAGCCTTGTGGGAAAGCCTCGTGGGAAAGCCTCGAGCGAAAGCCTCGAGGGAAAGCCACAGATCCCTTGATCTACGTGACAGGAAGCGTGACCCTACTGCTGCAGCTCGGGAGGGAACCGCACGTGCATGCCCCCACTCGAGACGAGGCCTGACTCCCCTGGGGAGACTCAGAGGTACCCCAAAATCCATGTCACCACTGGAGAGGAATCCTCAGGTTCCGGCCCCGTCTCCACACAACGTCTTATGCCCCGGCATCGATGGGAGAGGAATCCCGAGATGGCCCCTAGCAACTCGCATGGGGACTGGCCCTTCCTGAGGCCACCAGAGCGGGTCCCTGAGGTCCTCGTCGTAACTCGAGAAGACCTGCCTTAACTCGAGAAAATCCAGGAGGTTCTCCCCTCCAGGCGAGATGAGGCCCATTTCCGCTGAGGCGTCTCGAGGCTGATCACAACTCCCCTCTGGAACTTCGAAAGGGTCCTTCACACTCTTGGTGCTAATCAAGAAGTTCCCCGACATACCCGTCTCCACTCGAGAGGAAACACGAGGGTCCCGCCCACATCCAGAGGAGCCCCGTTTCTGCCTCGTAGATCGAGATGAGGGATCCTTTCCCTGCTTCGTCGGGAAAGAGTTCCCGGCGTTCCCGTCGCATCTCAAGAGGAGGCCCTCTCAACAGGAACGGCGAGAGGAACTCCAGGGTCGTGCCACCATTCCGAGAGTCCCCCAGATGTCTCAGTCCATTCCAGAGGAACCTCTTTTCCCTACACCGGCTCGTCTTTCACGCCGAGGATCGACTCACACCAAGGTGGCACGTGGCACAGCCCTGTGGGAAAGCCTCGTGCGAAAGCCTCGAGGGACAGCCTCGAGGGAAAGCCACAGATCCCTTGATCCACGTGACAGGAAGCGTGACCCTACTGCTGCAGCTCGGGAGGAAAGCGCACGGGCATGCCCCCACTCGAGACGAGGCCTGACTCCCCTGGGGAGACTCAGAGGCACCCCAAGATCCATGGCAACACTGGAGAGGAATCCTCAGGTTCCGGCCCTGACACCACACAAGGACTGAGGCCCCGGCATGGACGGGAGAGGAAATCCGAGGGGTCCCCTAGCAACTCGCATGGGGACTGGCCTTTCCTGATGCCACCAGAGCGGGTCCCTGAGGTCCCCGTCGTAACTCGAGAAGACCTGCCGCAACTCGAGAAAATCCAGGAGGTTGTCCCCTCCAGGCGAGATGAGGACCCTTTCCGCTGAGGCGTCTCGAGGCTGATCACACCTCCCCTCTGGAACTTCGAAAGGGACATTCACACCCTTGGTGCAAATCAAGAAGTTCCCCGACATACCCGTCTCCGCTCGAGAGGAATCACGAAGGTCCTGCCCACATCCAGAGGAGCCCCGTTTCCGCCTCGTAGCTCGAGATGAGGGATCCTTTCCCTGCTTCGTCGGGAAAGAGTTCCCGGCGTTCCCGTCGCATCTCAAGAGGAGGTCCTCTGAACAGGAACGGCGAGAGGAACTCCAGGGTCGTGCCACCATTCCAAGAGTCCCCCAGATGTCTCAGTCCATTCCAGAGGAACCTCTTTACCCTTCACCGGCTCGTCTTTCACCCCGAGGATCGACTCACACCAAGGTGGCTCGTGGCACAGCCCTGTGGGAAAGCCTCGTGGGAAAGCCTCGACGGACAGCCTCGAGGGAAAGCGTAGACCCCTTAATCCACGTGACAGAAAGCGTGACTCTACTGCAGCAGCTCGGGAGGAAAGCGCACGTGCATGCCCCCACTCGAGACGAGGCCTGACTCCCCTGGGGAGACTCAGAAGCACCCCAAGATCCATGGCAACACTGGAGAGGAATCCTCAGGTTCCGGCCCCGACTCCACACAAGGACTGAGGCCCCGGCATGGACGGGAGAGGAATCCCGAGAGGTCCCCTAGCAACTCGCATGGGGACTGGCCTTTCCTGAGGCCACCAGAGCGGGTCCCTGAGTTCCCCGTCGTAACTCAAGAAGACCTGCCGCAACTCGAGAAAATCCAGGAGGTTCTCCCCTCCAGGCGAGATGAGGCCCATTTCCGCTGAGGCGTCTCGAGGCTGATCACACCTCACCTCTGGAACTTCGAAAGGGTCCTTCACACCCTTGGTGCTAATCAAGAAGTTCCCCGACATACCCGTCTCCACTCGAGAGCAATCACGAGGGTCCCGCCCACATCCAGAGGAGCCCCGTTTCCGCCTCGTAGCTCGAGATGAGGGATCCTTTCCCTGCTTCGTCGGGAATGAGTTCCCGGCGTTCCCGTCGCATCTCAAGAGGAGGTCCTCTCAACAGGAACAGCGAGAGGAACTCCAGGGTTGTGCCACCATTCCAAGAGTCCCCCAGATGTCTTAGTCCATACCAGAGGAACCTCTTTTCCCTACACCGGCTCGTCTTTCACGCCGAGGATCGACTCACACCAAGGTGGCACGTGGCACAGCCCTGTGGGAAAGCCTCGTGGGAAAACCTCGAGGGACAGCCTCGAGGGAAAGCAACAGATCCCTTGATCCACGTGACAGGAAGCGTGACAGTACTGCTGCAGCTCGCGAGGAAAGCGCACGTGCATCCCCCATTCGAGAAGAGGCCTGACTCCCCTGGGGAGACTCAGAAGCACCCCAAGAACCATGGCAACACTGGAGAGGAATCCTCAGGTTCCGGCCCCGACTCCACACATGGACTGAGGCCCGGCATGGACGGGAGAGGAATCCCGAGAGGTCCCCTAGCAACTCGCATGGGGACTGGCCTTTCCTGAGGCCACAAGAGCGGGTCCCTGAGGTCCCTGTCGTAACTCGAGAAGACCTGGCGCAACTCGAGAAAATCCAGGAGGTTCTCCGCTCCAGGCGAGATGCGGCCCATTTCCACTGAGGCGTCTCGAGGCTGATCACACCTCACCTCTGGAACTTCGAAAGGGTCCTTCACACCCTTGGTGCTAATCAAGAAGTTCCCCGACTACCCGTCTCCACTCGAGAGGAAACACGAGGGTCCCGCCCACATCCAGAGGAGCCCCGTTTCCGCCTCGTAGCTTGAGATGAGAGATCCTTTCCCTGCTTCGTCGGGAAAGAGTTCCCGGCGTTCCCGTCGCATCTCAAGAGGAGGCCCTCTCAACAGGAACGGCGAGAGGAACTTCAGGGTCGTGCCACCATTCCAAGAGTCCCCCAGAAGTCTCAGTCCATTCCAGAGGAACTTCTTTTCCCTTCACCGGCTCGTCTTTCACGCCGAGGATCGACTCACACCAAGGTGGCACGTGGCACAGCACTTTGGGAAAGCCTCGTGGGAAAGCCTCGAGCGAAGCCTCGAGGGAAAGCCACAGATCCCTTGATCCACGTGACAGGAAGCGTGACACTGCTGCTGCAGCTCGGGAGGAAAGGGCACGTGCATGCCCCCACTCGAGACGAGGCCTGACTCCCCTGGGGAGAATCAGAAGCACCCCATGATCCTTGGCAACACTGGAGAGGAATCCTCGGGTTCCGGCCCCGATTCCACACAAGGTCTTAGGCCCCGGCATCGACGGGAGAGGAATCCCGAGATGGCCCCTAGCAACTCGCATGGGGACTGTCCCTTCCTGAGGCCACCAGAGCGGGTCCCTGAGGTCCCCGTCGAAACTCGAGAAGACCTGCCTTAACTCGAGAGTATCCAGGAGGTTCTCCCCTGCAGGCGAGATGAGGCCCATTTCCGCAGAGGCGTCTCGAGGCTAATCACACCTCACCTCTGGAACGTTGAAAGGGTCCCTCACAGCCTTGGTGCAACTCAAGAAGTTCCCCAACATACCCGTCTCCACTCGAAAGGAAACACGAGGGTCCCGCCCACATCCAGAGGAGCCCCGTTTCCGCCTCGTAGCTCGAGGTGACGGATCCTTTCCCTGCTTCGTCGGGAAAGATTTCCCGGCGTTCCCGTCGCAACTCAAGAGGAGGCCCTCTCAACAGGAACGGCGAGAGGAACTCCAGGGTCGTGCCACCATTCCAAGAGTCCCCCAGATGTCTCAGTCCATTCCAGAGGAATCTCTTTTCCCTTCAACTGCTCGTCTTTCACGACGAGGATCGACTCACACCAAGGTGGCACTAGGCACAGCCCTGTGGGAAAGCCTCGTGGGAAAGCCTGGAGGGAAAGCCTCGAGGGAAAGCCACAGATCCCTTGATCCACGTGACAGGAAGCGTGACCCTACTGCTGCAGCTCGGGAGGGAAGCGCACGTGCATGTCCCAACTTGAGACGAGGCCTGACTCCCCTGGGGAGACTCAGAGGCACCCCAAGATCCATGGCAACACTGGAGAGGAATGCTCAGGTTCCGCCCCCGACTCCACACAAGGTCTTAGGCCCCGTCATCGACGGGAGAGGAATCCCGAGATGGCCCCTAGCAACTCGCATGGGGACTAGCCCTTCCTGAGGCCACCAGAGCGGGTCCCTGAGGTCCCCGTCGTAACTCGAGAAGACCTGCCGCAATTCGAGAATATCCAGGAGGTTCTCCCCTCCAGGCGAGATGAGGGCTATTTCCACAGAGGTTTCTCGGGGCTAATCACACCTCACCTCTGGAACGTCGAAAGGGTCCTTCACAGCCTTGGTGCAACTCAAGAAGTTCCCCGACATACCCGTCTCCACTCGAGAGGAAACTCGAGGGTCCCGCCCACATCCAGAGGAGCCCCCTTTCCGCCTGCTAGCTCGAGGTGAGGGATCCTTTCCCTGCTCCGACGGGAAAGAAATCCCGGCGTTCCCGTCGCATCTCAAGAGGAGGCCCTCTCAACAGGAACGGCGAGAGGAACTCCAGGGTCGTGCCACCATTCCAACTGTCCCCCAGATGTCTCAGTCCATTCCAGAGGAACCTCTTTTCCCTTTACCGGCTCGTCTTTCACGCCGAGGATCGACTCACACCAAGGTGGCACGTGGCACAGCCCTGTGGGAAAGCCTCGTGGGAAAGCCTCGAGGGACAGCCTCGAGGGAAAGCCACAGATCCCTTGATCCACGTGACAGGAAGCGTGACCCTACTGCTGCAGCTCGGGAGGGAAGCGCACGTGCATGCCCCCACTCGAGACGAGGCCTGACTCCCCTGGGGAGACTCAGAGGCACCCCAAGATCCATGTCAACACTGGAGAGGAATGTTCAGATTCCGGCACCGACTCCACACAAGGTCTTAGGCCCCGACATCGACGGGAGAGGACTCCGGAGATGGCCCCTAGCAACTCGCATGGGGACTGGCCCTTCCTGAGGCCACCAGAGCGGGTCCCTGAGGTCCCCGTCGTAACTCGAGAAGACCTGCCGCAACTCGAGAATATCCAGGAGGTTCTCCCCTCCAGGCGAGATGAGGCCCATTTCCGCTGAGGCGTCTCGAGGCTGATCACAACTCCCCTCTGGAACTTCGAAAGGGTCCTTCACACCCTTGGTGCTAATCAAGAAGTTCCCCGACATACCCGTCTCCACTGGAGAGGAAACACGAGGGTCCCGCCCACATCCAGAGGAGCCCCGTTTCTGCCTCGTAGATCGAGATGAGGGATCCTTTCCCTGCTTCGTCGGGAAAGAGTTCCCGGCGTTCCCGTCGCATCTCAAGAGGAGGCCCTCTCAACAGGAACGGCGAGAGGAACTCCAGGGTCGTGCCACCATTCCGAGAGTCCCCCAGATGTCTCAGTCCATACCAGAGGAACCTCTTTTCCCTACACCGGCTCGTCTTTCACGCCGAGGATCGACTCACACCAAGGTGGCACGTGGCACAGCCCTGTGGGAAAGCCTCGTGGGAAAGCCTCGAGGGACAGCCTCGAGGGAAAGCCACAGATCCCTTGATCCACGTGAAAGGAAGCGTGACCCTACTGCTGCAGCTCGGGAGGAAAGCGCACGGGCATGCCCCCACTCGAGACGAGGCCTGACTCCCCTGGGGAGACTCAGAGGCACCCCAAGATCCATGGCAACACTGGAGAGGAATCCTCAGGTTCCGGCCCCGACTCCACACAAGGACTGAGGCCCCGGCATGGACGGGAGAGGAATCCCGAGAGGACCCCTAGCAACTCGCATGGGGACTGGCCTTTCCTGATGCCACCAGAGCGGGTCCCTGAGGTCCCCGTCGTAACTCGAGAAGACCTGCCGCAACTCGAGAAAATCCAGGAGGTTCTCCCCTCCAGGTGAGATGAGGCCCCTTTCCGCTGAGGCGTCTCGAGGCTGATCACACCTCCCCTCTGGAACTTCGAAAGGGTCCTTCACACCCTTGGTGCAAATCAAGAAGTTCCCCGACATACCCGTCTCCACTCGAGAGGAATCACGGGGGTCCCGCCCACATCCACAGGAGCCCCGTTTCCGCCTCGTAGCTCGAGATGAGGGATCCTTTCCCTGCTTCGTCGGGAAAGAGTTCCCGGCGTTCCCGTCGCATCTCAAGAGGAGGCCCTCTCAACAGGAACGGCGAGAGGAACTCCAGGGTCGTGCCACCATTCCACGAGTCCCCCAGATGTCTCAGTCCATTCCAGAGGACCCTCTTTTCCCTACACCGGCTCGTCTTTCACGCCGAGGATCGACTCACACCAAGGTGGCACGTGGCACAGCCCTGTGGGAAAGCCTCGTGGGAAAGCCTCGAGGGACAGCCTCGAGGGAAAGCCACAGATCCCTTGATCCACGTGACAGGAAGCGTGACACTACTGCTGCAGCTCGGGAGGAAAGCACACGTGCATGCCTCCACTCGAGACGAGGCCTGACTCCCCTGGGGAGACTCAGAAGCACCCCAATATCCATGGCAACACTGGAGAGGAATCCTCAGGTTCCGGCCCTGACACCACACAAGGACTGAGGCCCCGGCATGGACGGGAGAGGAAATCCGAGGGGTCCCCTAGCAACTCGCATGGGGACAGGCCTTTCCTGAGGCCACCAGAGCGGGTCCCTGAGGTCCCCGTCGTAACTCGAGAAGACCTGCCGCAACTCGAGAAAATCCAGGAGGTTCTCCCCTCCAGGGGAGATGAGGCCCCTTTCCGCTGAGGCGTCTCGAGGCTGATCACACCTCCCCTCTGGAACTTCGAAAGGGTCCTTCACACCCTTGGTGCAAATCAAGAAGTTCCCCGACATACCCGTCTCCACTCGAGAGGAAACACGAGGGTCCCGCCCACATCCAGAGGAGCCCCGTTTCCGCCTCGTAGCTCGAGATGAGGGATCCTTTCCCTGCTTCGTCGGGAAAGAGTTCCCGGCGTTCCCGTCGCATCTCAAGAGGAGGCCCTCTCAACAGGAACGGCGAGAGGAACTCCAGGGTCGTGCCACCATTGCAAGAGTCCCCCAGATGTTTCAGTCCATTCCAGAGGAACCTCTTTTCCCTTCACCGGCTCGTCTTTCACGCCGAGGATCGACTCACACCAAGGTGGCACGTGGCACAGCCCTGTGGGAAAGCCTCGTGGGAAAGCCTCCAGGGACAGCCTCGAGGGAACGCCACAGATCCCTTGATCCACGTGACTAGAAGCGTGACAATACGGCTGCAGCTCGGGAGGAAAGCGCACGTGCATGCCCCCACTCGAGACGAGGCCTGACTCCCCTGGGGAGACTCAGAAGCACCCCAAGATCCATGGCAACACTGGAGAGGAATCCTCAGGTTCCGGCCCCGACTCCACACAAGGACTGAGGCCCCGGCATGGACGGGAGAGGAATCCGGAGAGGTCCCCTAGCAACTCGCATGGGGACTGGCCTTTCCTGAGGCCACCAGAGCGGGTCCCTGAGGTCCCCGTCGTAACTCGAGAAGACCTGACCCAACTCGAGAAAATCCAGGAGGTTCTCCCCTCCAGGCGAGATGAGGCCCCTTTCCGCTGAGGCGTCTCGAGGCTGATCACACCTCCCCTCTGGAACTTCCAAAGGGTCCTTCACACCCTTGGTGCAAATCAAGAACTTCCCCGACATACCCGTCTCCACTCGAGAGGAATCACGGGGGTTCCGCCCACATCCAGAGGAGCCCCGTTTCCGCCTCGTAGCTCGAGATGAGGGATCCTTTCCCTGCTTCGTCGGGAAAGAGTTCCCGGCGTTCCCGTCGCATCTCAAGAGGAGGTCCTCTCAACAGGAACGGCGAGAGGAACTCCAGGGTCGTGCCACCATTCCAAGAGTCCCCCAGATGTCTCAGTCCATTCCAGAGGAACCTCTTTTCCCTTCACCGGCTCGTCTTTCACCCCGAGGATCGACTCACACCAAGGTGGCACGTGGCACAGCCCTGTGGGAAAGCCTCGTGGGAAAGCCTCGAGGGACAGCCTCGAGGGAAAGCGCAGACCCCTTGATCCACGTGACAGAAAGCGTGACTCTACTGCAGCAGCTCGGGAGGAAAGCGCACGTGCATGCCCCCACTCGAGACGAGGCCTGACTCCCCTGGGGAGACTCAGAAGCACCCCAAGATCCATGGCAACACTGGAGAGGAATCCTTATGTTCCGGCCCCGACTCCACACAAGGACTGAGGCCCCGGCATGGACGGGAGAGGAATCCCGAGAGGTCCCCTAGCAACTCGCATGGGGACTGGCCTTTCCTGAGGCCACCAGAGCGGATCCCTGAGTTCCCCGTCGTAACTCAAGAAGACCTGCCGCAACTCGAGAAAATCCAGGAGGTTCTCCCCTCCAGGCGAGATGAGGCCCATTTCCGCTGAGGCGTCTCGAGGCTGATCACACCTCACCTCTGGAACTTCGAAAGGGTCCTTCACACCCTTGGTGCTAATCAAGAAGTTCCCCGACCTAGCCGTCTCCACTCGAGAGCAATCACGAGGGTCCCGCCGACATCCCGAGGAGCCCCGTTTCCGCCTCGTAGCTCGAGATGAGGGATCCTTTCCCTGCTTCGTCGGGAATGAGTTCCCGGCGTTCCCGTCGCATCTCAAGAGGAGGTCCTCTCAACAGGAACAGCGAGAGGAACTCCAGGGTTGTGCCACCATTCCAAGAGTCCCCCAGATGTCTTAGTCCATACCAGAGGAACCTCTTTTCCCTACACCGGCTCCTCTTTCACGCCGAGGATCGACTCACAACAAGGTGGCACGTGGCACAGCCCTGTGGGAAAGCCTCGTGGGAAAACCTCGAGGGACAGCCTCGAGGGAAAGCAACAGATCCCTTGATCCACGTGACAGGAAGCGTAACAGTACTGCTGCAGCTCGCGAGGAAAGCGCACGTGCATGCCCCCATTCGAGACGAGGCCTGACTCCCCTGGGGAGACTCAGTAGCACCCCAAGATCCATGGCAACACTGGAGAGGAATCCTCAGGTTCCGGCCCCGACTCCACACAAGGACTGAGGCCCCGGCATGGACGGGAGAGGAATCCCGAGAGGTCCCCTAGCAACTCGCATGGGGACTGGCCTTTCCTGAGGCCACCAGAGCGGGTCCCTGAGGTCCCCGTCGTAACTCAAGAAGACCTGCCGCAACTCGAGAAAATCCAGGAGGTTCTCCCCTCCAGGCGAGATGAGGCCCCTTTCCGCTGAGGCGTCTCGAGGCTGATCACACCTCCCCTCTGGAACTTCGAAAGGGTCCTTCACACCCTTGGTGCAAATCAAGAACTTCCCCAACATACCCGTCTCCACTCGAGAGGAATCACGGGGGTTCCGCCCACATCCAGAGGAGCCCCGTTTCCGCCTCGTAGCTCGAGATGAGGAATCCTTTCCCTGCTTCGTCGGGAAAGAGTTCCCGGCGTTCCCGTCGCATCTCAAGAGGAGGCCCTCTCAACAGGAACGGCGAGAGGAACTCCAGGGTCGTGCCACCATTCCACGAGTCCCCCAGATGTCTCAGTCCATTCCAGAGGAACCTCTTTTCCGTTCACCGGCTCGTCTTTCACGCCGAGAATCGACTCACAGCAAGGTGGCACGTGGCACAGCCCTGTGGGAAAGCCTTGTGGGAAAGCCTCGAGGGACAGCCTCGAGGGAAAGCCACAGATCCCTTGATCCACGTGACAGGAAGCGTGACACTACTGCTGCAGCTCGGGAGGAAAGAGCACGTTCATGCCCCCATACGAGACGAGGCCTGACTCCCCTGGGGAGACTCAGAAGCACCCCAAGATCCATGGCAACACTGGAGAGGAATCCTCAGGTTCCGGCCCCGACTCCACACAAGGACTGAGGCCCCGGCATGGACGGGAGAGGAATCCCGAGAGGTCCCCTAGCAACTCGCATGGGGACTGGCCTTTCCTGAGGCCACCAGAGCGGGTCCCTGAGTTCCCCGTCGTAACTCAAGAAGACCTGCCGCAACTCGAGAAAATCCAGGAGGTTCTCCCCTCCAGGCGAGATGAGGCCCATTTCCGCTGAGGCGTCTCGAGGCTGATCACACCTCACCTCTGGAACTTCGAAAGGGTCCTTCACACCCTTGGTGCTAATCAAGAAGTTCCCCGACCTAGCCGTCTCCACTCGAGAGCAATCACGAGGGTCCCGCCGACATCCCGAGGAGTCCCGTTTCCGCCTCGTAGCTCGAGATGAGGGATCCTTTCCCTGCTTCGTCGGGAAAGAGTTCCCGGCGTTCCCGTCGCATCTCAAGAGGAGGTCCTCTCAACAGGAACAGCGAGAGGAACTCCAGGGTTGTGCCACCATTCCAAGAGTCCCCCAGATGTCTTAGTCCATACCAGAGGAACCTCTTTTCCCTACACCGGCTCGTCTTTCACCCTGAGGATCGACTCACAACAAGGTGGCACGTGGCACAGCCCTGTGGGAAAGCCTCGTGGGAAAATCTCGAGGGACAGCCTCGAGGGAAAGCAACAGATCCCTTGATCCACGTGACAGGAAGCGTAACAGTACTGCTGCAGCTCGCGAGGAAAGCGCACGTGCATGCCCCCATTCGAGACGAGGCCTGACTCCCGTGGGGAGACTCAGAAGCACCCCAAGATCCATGGCAACACTGGAGAGGAATCCTCAGGTTCCGGCCCCGACTCCACACAAGGACTGAGGCCCCGGCATGGACGGGAGAGGAATCCCGAGAGGTCCCCTAGCAACTCGCATGGGGACTGGCCTTTCCTGAGGCCACCAGAGCGGGTCCCTGAGGTCCCCGTCGTAACTCAAGAAGACCTGACGCAACTCGAGAAAATCCAGGAGGTTCTCCCCTCCAGGCGAGATGAGGCCCCTTTCCGCTGAGGCGTCTCGAGGCTGAACACACCTCCCCTCTGGAACTTCGAAAGGGTCCTTCACACCCTTGGTGCAAATCAAGAACTTCCCCGACATACCCATCTCCACTCGAGAGGAATCACGGGGGTTCCGCCCACATCCAGAGGAGCCCCGTTTCCGCTTCGTAGCTCGAGATGAGGGATCCTTTCCCTGCTTCGTCGGGAAAGAGTTCCCGGCGTTCCCGTCGCATCTCAAGAGGAGGCCCTCTCAACAGGAACGGCGAGAGGAACTCCAGGGTCGTGCCACCATTCCACGAGTCCCCCAGATGTCTCAGTCCATTCCAGAGGAACCTCTTTTCCGTTCACCGGCTCGTCTTTCACGCCGAGAATCGACTCACAGCAAGGTGGCACGTGGCACAGCCCTGTGGGAAAGCCTCGTGGAAAAGCCTCGAGGGAAAGCCACAGATCCCTTGATCCACGTGACAGGAAGCGTGACAGTACTGCTGCAGCTCGGGAGGAAAGCGCACGGGCATGCCCCCACTCGAGACGAGGCCTGACTCCCCTGGGGAGACTCAGAAGCACCCCAAGATCCATGGCAACACTGGAGAGGAATCCTCAGGTTCCGGCCCCGACTCCACACAAGGACTGAGGCCCCGGCATGGACGGGAGAGGAATCCTGAGAGGTCCCCTAGCAACTCGCATGGGGTCTGGCCTTTCCTGAGGCCACCAGAGCGGGTCCCTGAGGTCCCCGTCATAACTCGAGAAGACCTGCCGCAACTCGAGAAAATCCAGGAGGTTCTCCCCTCCAGGCGAGATGAGGCCCATTTCCGCTGAGGCGTCTCGAGGCTGATCACACCTCACCTCTGGAACTTCGAAAGGGTCCTTCACACCCTTGGTGCTAATCAAGAAGTTCCCCGACCTAGCCGTCTCCACTCGAGAGCAATCACGAGGGTCCCGCCGACATCCCGAGGAGCCCCGTTTCCGCCTCGTAGCTCGAGATGAGGGATCCTTTCCCTGCTTCGTCGGGAATGAGTTCCCGGCGTTCCCGTCGCATCTCAAGAGGAGGTCCTCTCAACAGGAACAGCGAGAGGAACTCCAGGGTTGTGCCACCATTCCAAGAGTCCCCCAGATGTCTTAGTCCATACCAGAGGAACCTCTTTTCCCTACACCGGCTCGTCTTTCACGCCGAGGATCGACTCACAACAAGGTGGCACGTGGCACAGCCCTGTGGGAAAGCCTCGTGGAAAAGCCTCGAGGGAAAGCCACAGATCCCTTGATCCACGTGACAGGAAGCGTGACAGTACTGCTGCAGCTCGGGGGGAAAGCGCACGTGCATGCCCCCACTCGAGACGAGGCCTGACTCCCCTGAGGAGACTCAGAGGCACCCCAAAATCCATGTCAACACTGGAGAGAAATGCTCAGGTTCCGGCCCCGACTCCACACAAGGTCTTAGGCCCCGGCATGGACGGGAGAGGAATCCCGAGATGGCCCCTAGCAACTCGCATTGGGACTGGCCCTTCCTGAGGTTACCAGAGCGGGTCCCTGAGTTCCCCGTCGTAACTCGAGAAGACCTGCCGCAACTCGAGAATATCCAGGAGGTTCTCGCTTGCAGGTGAGATGAGGCCCATTTCCGCTGAGGCGTCTCGAGGCTGATCACACCTCCCCTCTGGAACTTCGAAAGGGTCCTTCACACCCTTGGTGCAAATCAAGAAGTTCCCCGACATACCCGTCTCCACTCGAGAGGAAACACGAGGGTCCCGCCCACATCCAGAGGAGCCCCGTTTCCGCCTCGTAGCTCGAGATGAGGGATCCTTTCCCTGCTTCGTCGGGAAAGAGTTCCGGGCGTTCCCGTCGTATCTCAAGGGGAGGCCCTCTCAACAGGAACGGCGAGAGGAACTCCAGGGTCGTGCCACCATTCCAAAAGTCCCCCAGATGTCTCAGTTCATTCCAGAGGAACCTTTTTTCCCTTCACCGGCTCGTCTTTCACGCCGAGGATCGACTCACACCAAGGTGGCACGTGGCACAGCCCTGTGGGAAAGCCTCGTGGGAAAGCCTCGAGGGACAGACTCGAGGGAAAGCCACAGATCCCTTGATCCACGTGACAGGAAGCGTGACACTACTGCTGCAGCTCGGGAGGAAAGCGCACCTGCATGCCACCACTCGAGAGGAGGCCTGACTCCCCTGGGGAGACTCAGAAGCACCCCAAGATCCATGGCAACACTGGAGAGGAATCCTCAGGTTCCGGCCCCGACTCCACACAAGGACTGAGGCCCCGGCATGGACGGGAGAGAAATCCCGAGAGGTCCCCTAGCAACTTCCATGGGGACTGGCCTTTCCTGATGCCACCAGAGCGGGTCCCTGTGGTCCTCGTCGTAACACGAGAAGACCTACCGCAACTCGAGAAAATCCAGGAGGTTCTCCCCTCCAGGCGAGATGAGGCCCATTTCCGCTGAGGCGTCTCGAGGCTGATCACACCTCCCCTCTGGAACTTAGAAATGGTCCTTCACACCCTTGGTGCAAATCAAGAAGTTCCCCGACATACCCGTCTCCCCTCGAGAGGAAACACGAGGGTCCCGACCACATCCAGAGGAGCCCCGTTTCCGCCTCGTAGCTCGAGATGAGGGATCCTTTCCCTGCTTCGTCGGGAAAGAGTTCCCGGCGTTCCCGTCGCATCTCAAGAGGAGGCCCTCTCAACAGGAACGGCGAGAGGAACTCCAGGGTCGTGCCACCATTCCAAGAGTCCCCCAGATGTCTCAGTCCATTCCAGAGGAACCTCTTTTCCCTTCACCGGCTCGTCTTTCACGCCGAGGATCGACTCACACCAAGGTGGCACGTGGCACAGCCCTGTGGGAAAGCCTCGTGGGAAAGCCTCGAGGGACAGCCTCGAGGGAAAGCCACAGATCCCTTGATCCACGTGACAGGAAGCGTGACACTACTGCTGCAGCTCGGGAGGAAAGCGCACGTGCATGCCCCCACTCGAGACGAGGCCTGACTCCCCTGGGGAGACTCAGAAGCACCCCAAGATCCATGGCAACACTGGAGAGGAATCCTCAGGTTCCGGCCCCGACTCCACACAAGGACTGAGGCCCCGGCATGGACGGGAGAGGAATCCCGAGAGGTCCCCTAGCAACTCGCATGGGGACTGGCCTTTCCTGAGGCCATCAGAGCGGGTCCCTGAGGTCCCCGTCGTAACTCGAGAAGACCTGCCGCAACTCGAGAAAATCCAGGAGGTTCTCCCCTCCAGGCGAGATGAGGCCCATTTCCGCTGAGGCGTCTCGAGGCTGATCACACCTCACCTCTGGAACTTCGAAAGGGTCATTCACACCCTTGGTGCAAATCAAGAAGTTCCCCGACATACCCGTCTCCCCTCGAGAGGAAACACGAGGGTCCCGACCACATCCAGAGGAGCCCCGTTTCCGCCTCGTAGCTCGAGATGAGGGATCCTTTCCCTGCTTCGTCGGGAAAGAGTTCCCGGCGTTCCCGGCGCATCTCAAAGGAGGCCCTCTCAACAGGAACGGCGAGAGGAACTCCAGGGTCGTGCCACCATTCCAAGAGTCCCCCAGATGTCTCTGTCCATTCCAGAGGATCCTTTTTTCCCTTCACCGGCTCCTCTTTCACGCCGACGATCGACTCACACCAAGGTGGCACTTGGCACAGCCCTGTGGGAAAGCCTCGTGGGAAAGCCTCGAGGGAAAGCCTCGAGGGAAAGCCAGAGATCCCTTGATCCCCGTGACAGGAAGCGTGACCCTACTGCTGCAGCTCGTGGGGAAAGCGCACGTGCATGCCCCCACTCGAGACGAGGCCTGACTCCCCTGAGGAGACTCAGAGGCACCCCAAAATCCATGTCAACACTGGAGAGGAATGCTCAGGTTCCGGCCCCGACTCCACACAAGGTCTTAGGCCCCGGCATGGACGGGAGAGGAATCCCGAGATGGCCCCTAGCAACTCGCATTGGGACTGGCCCTTCCTGAGGCCACCAGAGCGGGTCCCTGAGGTCCCCGTCGTAACTCGAGAAGACCTGCCGCAACTCGAGAATATCCAGGAGGTTCTCGCTTGCAGGTGAGATGAGGCCCATTTCCGCAGAGGCTTCACGGGGCTAATCACACCTCAACTCTGGAACGTCAAAAGGGTCCTTCCCACCCTTGGTGCAAGTCAAGAAGTTCCCCGACATACCCGTCTCCACTCGAGAGGAAACACGAGGGTCCCGCCCACATCCAGAGGAGCCCCGTTTCCGCCTCGTAGCTCGAGGTGAGGGATCCTTTCCCTGCTTCGTCGGGAAAGAATTCCCGGCGTTCCCGTCGCATCTCAAGAGGAGGCCCTCTCAACAGGAAGGGCGAGAGGAACTCCAGGGTCGTGCCACCATTCCAAGAGTCCCCCAGATGTCTCAGTCCATTCCAGAGGAACCTCTTTTCCCTTCACCGGCTCGTCTTTCACGCCGAGGATCGACTCACACAAAGGTGGCACTTGGCACAGCCCTGTGGGAAAGCCTCGTGGGAAAGCCTCGAGGGACAGCCTCGAGGGAAAGCCACAGATCCCTTGATCCACGTGACAGGAAGCGTGACACTACTGCTGCAGCTCAGGAGGAAAGCGCACGTGCATGCCCCCACTCGAGACGAGGCCTGACTCCCCTCGGGTGACTCAGAAGCACCCCAAGAACCATGGCAACACTGGAGAGGAATCCTCAGGTTCGGCCCCGACTCCACACAAGGTCTTAGGCCCTGGCATGGACGGGAGAGGAATCCCGAGATGGCCCCTAGCAACTCGCACGGGGACTGGCCTTTCCTGAGGCCACCAGAGCGGGTCCCTGAGGTCCCCGTCGTAACTCGAGAAGACCTGCCGCAACTCGAGAAAATCCAGGAGGTTCTCCCCTCCAGGCGATTTGAGGCCCATTTCCGCTGAGGCGTCTCGAGGCTGATCACACCTCACCTCTGGAACTTCGAAAGGGTCCTTCACACCCTTGGTGCAAATCAAGAAGTTCCCCGACATACCCGTCTCCCCTCGAGAGGAAACACGAGGGTCCCGACCACATCCAGAGGAGCCCCGTTTCCGCCTCGTAGCTCGAGATGAGGGATCCTTTCCCTGCTTCGTCGGGAAAGAGTTCCCGGCGTTCCCGGCGCATCTCAAAGGAGGCCCTCTCAACAGGAACGGCGAGAGGAACTCCAGGGTCGTGCCACCATTCCAAGAGTCCCCCAGATGTCTCAGTCCATTCCAGAGGAACCTCCTTTCCCTACACCGGCTTGTCTTTCACGCCGAGAATCGACTCACACCAAGGTGGCACGTGGCACAGCCCTGTGGGAAAGCCTCGTGGGAAAGCCTCGAGGGACAGCCTCGAGGGAGAGCCACAGATCCCTTGATCCACGTGACAGGAAGCGTGACACTACTGCTGCAGATCGGGAGGAAAGCGCACGTGCATGCCCCCACTCGAGACGAGGCCTGACTCCCCTGGGGAGACTCAGAAGCACCCCAAGATCCATGGCAACACTGGAGAGGAATCCTCAGGTTCCGGCCCCGACTCCACACAAGGACTGAGGCCCCGGCATGGACGGGAGAGGAATCCTGAGAGGTCCCCTAGCAACTCGCATGGGGTCTGGCCTTTCCTGAGGCCACCAGAGCGGGTCCCTGAGGTCCCCGTCATAACTCGAGAAGACCTGCCGCAACTCGAGAAAATCCAGGAGGTTCTCCCCTCCAGGCGAGATGAGGCCCATTTCCGCTGAGGCGTCTCGAGGCTGATCACACCTCACCTCTGGAACTTCGAAAGGGTCCTTCACACCCTTGGTGCTAATCAAGAAGTTCCCCGACCTAGCCGTCTCCACTCGAGAGCAATCACGAGGGTCCCGCCGACATCCCGAGGAGCCCCGTTTCCGCCTCGTAGCTCGAGATGAGGGATCCTTTCCCTGCTTCGTCGGGAATGAGTTCCCGGCGTTCCCGTCGCATCTCAAGAGGAGGTCCTCTCAACAGGAACAGCGAGAGGAACTCCAGGGTTGTGCCACCATTCCAAGAGTCCCCCAGATGTCTTAGTCCATACCAGAGGAACCTCTTTTCCCTACACCGGCTCGTCTTTCACGCCGAGGATCGACTCACAACAAGGTGGCACGTGGCACAGCCCTGTGGGAAAGCCTCGTGGAAAAGCCTCGAGGGAAAGCCACAGATCCCTTGATCCACGTGACAGGAAGCGTGACAGTACTGCTGCAGCTCGGGGGGAAAGCGCACGTGCATGCCCCCACTCGAGACGAGGCCTGACTCCCCTGAGGAGACTCAGAGGCACCCCAAAATCCATGTCAACACTGGAGAGAAATGCTCAGGTTCCGGCCCCGACTCCACACAAGGTCTTAGGCCCCGGCATGGACGGGAGAGGAATCCCGAGATGGCCCCTAGCAACTCGCATTGGGACTGGCCCTTCCTGAGGTTACCAGAGCGGGTCCCTGAGTTCCCCGTCGTAACTCGAGAAGACCTGCCGCAACTCGAGAATATCCAGGAGGTTCTCGCTTGCAGGTGAGATGAGGCCCATTTCCGCTGAGGCGTCTCGAGGCTGATCACACCTCCCCTCTGGAACTTCGAAAGGGTCCTTCACACCCTTGGTGCAAATCAAGAAGTTCCCCGACATACCCGTCTCCACTCGAGAGGAAACACGAGGGTCCCGCCCACATCCAGAGGAGCCCCGTTTCCGCCTCGTAGCTCGAGATGAGGGATCCTTTCCCTGCTTCGTCGGGAAAGAGTTCCGGGCGTTCCCGTCGTATCTCAAGGGGAGGCCCTCTCAACAGGAACGGCGAGAGGAACTCCAGGGTCGTGCCACCATTCCAAAAGTCCCCCAGATGTCTCAGTTCATTCCAGAGGAACCTTTTTTCCCTTCACCGGCTCGTCTTTCACGCCGAGGATCGACTCACACCAAGGTGGCACGTGGCACAGCCCTGTGGGAAAGCCTCGTGGGAAAGCCTCGAGGGACAGACTCGAGGGAAAGCCACAGATCCCTTGATCCACGTGACAGGAAGCGTGACACTACTGCTGCAGCTCGGGAGGAAAGCGCACCTGCATGCCACCACTCGAGAGGAGGCCTGACTCCCCTGGGGAGACTCAGAAGCACCCCAAGATCCATGGCAACACTGGAGAGGAATCCTCAGGTTCCGGCCCCGACTCCACACAAGGACTGAGGCCCCGGCATGGACGGGAGAGAAATCCCGAGAGGTCCCCTAGCAACTTCCATGGGGACTGGCCTTTCCTGATGCCACCAGAGCGGGTCCCTGTGGTCCTCGTCGTAACACGAGAAGACCTACCGCAACTCGAGAAAATCCAGGAGGTTCTCCCCTCCAGGCGAGATGAGGCCCATTTCCGCTGAGGCGTCTCGAGGCTGATCACACCTCCCCTCTGGAACTTAGAAATGGTCCTTCACACCCTTGGTGCAAATCAAGAAGTTCCCCGACATACCCGTCTCCCCTCGAGAGGAAACACGAGGGTCCCGACCACATCCAGAGGAGCCCCGTTTCCGCCTCGTAGCTCGAGATGAGGGATCCTTTCCCTGCTTCGTCGGGAAAGAGTTCCCGGCGTTCCCGTCGCATCTCAAGAGGAGGCCCTCTCAACAGGAACGGCGAGAGGAACTCCAGGGTCGTGCCACCATTCCAAGAGTCCCCCAGATGTCTCAGTCCATTCCAGAGGAACCTCTTTTCCCTTCACCGGCTCGTCTTTCACGCCGAGGATCGACTCACACCAAGGTGGCACGTGGCACAGCCCTGTGGGAAAGCCTCGTGGGAAAGCCTCGAGGGACAGCCTCGAGGGAAAGCCACAGATCCCTTGATCCACGTGACAGGAAGCGTGACACTACTGCTGCAGCTCGGGAGGAAAGCGCACGTGCATGCCCCCACTCGAGACGAGGCCTGACTCCCCTGGGGAGACTCAGAAGCACCCCAAGATCCATGGCAACACTGGAGAGGAATCCTCAGGTTCCGGCCCCGACTCCACACAAGGACTGAGGCCCCGGCATGGACGGGAGAGGAATCCCGAGAGGTCCCCTAGCAACTCGCATGGGGACTGGCCTTTCCTGAGGCCATCAGAGCGGGTCCCTGAGGTCCCCGTCGTAACTCGAGAAGACCTGCCGCAACTCGAGAAAATCCAGGAGGTTCTCCCCTCCAGGCGAGATGAGGCCCATTTCCGCTGAGGCGTCTCGAGGCTGATCACACCTCACCTCTGGAACTTCGAAAGGGTCATTCACACCCTTGGTGCAAATCAAGAAGTTCCCCGACATACCCGTCTCCCCTCGAGAGGAAACACGAGGGTCCCGACCACATCCAGAGGAGCCCCGTTTCCGCCTCGTAGCTCGAGATGAGGGATCCTTTCCCTGCTTCGTCGGGAAAGAGTTCCCGGCGTTCCCGGCGCATCTCAAAGGAGGCCCTCTCAACAGGAACGGCGAGAGGAACTCCAGGGTCGTGCCACCATTCCAAGAGTCCCCCAGATGTCTCTGTCCATTCCAGAGGATCCTTTTTTCCCTTCACCGGCTCCTCTTTCACGCCGACGATCGACTCACACCAAGGTGGCACTTGGCACAGCCCTGTGGGAAAGCCTCGTGGGAAAGCCTCGAGGGAAAGCCTCGAGGGAAAGCCAGAGATCCCTTGATCCCCGTGACAGGAAGCGTGACCCTACTGCTGCAGCTCGTGGGGAAAGCGCACGTGCATGCCCCCACTCGAGACGAGGCCTGACTCCCCTGAGGAGACTCAGAGGCACCCCAAAATCCATGTCAACACTGGAGAGGAATGCTCAGGTTCCGGCCCCGACTCCACACAAGGTCTTAGGCCCCGGCATGGACGGGAGAGGAATCCCGAGATGGCCCCTAGCAACTCGCATTGGGACTGGCCCTTCCTGAGGCCACCAGAGCGGGTCCCTGAGGTCCCCGTCGTAACTCGAGAAGACCTGCCGCAACTCGAGAATATCCAGGAGGTTCTCGCTTGCAGGTGAGATGAGGCCCATTTCCGCAGAGGCTTCACGGGGCTAATCACACCTCAACTCTGGAACGTCAAAAGGGTCCTTCCCACCCTTGGTGCAAGTCAAGAAGTTCCCCGACATACCCGTCTCCACTCGAGAGGAAACACGAGGGTCCCGCCCACATCCAGAGGAGCCCCGTTTCCGCCTCGTAGCTCGAGGTGAGGGATCCTTTCCCTGCTTCGTCGGGAAAGAATTCCCGGCGTTCCCGTCGCATCTCAAGAGGAGGCCCTCTCAACAGGAAGGGCGAGAGGAACTCCAGGGTCGTGCCACCATTCCAAGAGTCCCCCAGATGTCTCAGTCCATTCCAGAGGAACCTCTTTTCCCTTCACCGGCTCGTCTTTCACGCCGAGGATCGACTCACACAAAGGTGGCACTTGGCACAGCCCTGTGGGAAAGCCTCGTGGGAAAGCCTCGAGGGACAGCCTCGAGGGAAAGCCACAGATCCCTTGATCCACGTGACAGGAAGCGTGACACTACTGCTGCAGCTCAGGAGGAAAGCGCACGTGCATGCCCCCACTCGAGACGAGGCCTGACTCCCCTCGGGTGACTCAGAAGCACCCCAAGAACCATGGCAACACTGGAGAGGAATCCTCAGGTTCGGCCCCGACTCCACACAAGGTCTTAGGCCCTGGCATGGACGGGAGAGGAATCCCGAGATGGCCCCTAGCAACTCGCACGGGGACTGGCCTTTCCTGAGGCCACCAGAGCGGGTCCCTGAGGTCCCCGTCGTAACTCGAGAAGACCTGCCGCAACTCGAGAAAATCCAGGAGGTTCTCCCCTCCAGGCGATTTGAGGCCCATTTCCGCTGAGGCGTCTCGAGGCTGATCACACCTCACCTCTGGAACTTCGAAAGGGTCCTTCACACCCTTGGTGCAAATCAAGAAGTTCCCCGACATACCCGTCTCCCCTCGAGAGGAAACACGAGGGTCCCGACCACATCCAGAGGAGCCCCGTTTCCGCCTCGTAGCTCGAGATGAGGGATCCTTTCCCTGCTTCGTCGGGAAAGAGTTCCCGGCGTTCCCGGCGCATCTCAAAGGAGGCCCTCTCAACAGGAACGGCGAGAGGAACTCCAGGGTCGTGCCACCATTCCAAGAGTCCCCCAGATGTCTCAGTCCATTCCAGAGGAACCTCCTTTCCCTACACCGGCTTGTCTTTCACGCCGAGAATCGACTCACACCAAGGTGGCACGTGGCACAGCCCTGTGGGAAAGCCTCGTGGGAAAGCCTCGAGGGACAGCCTCGAGGGAGAGCCACAGATCCCTTGATCCACGTGACAGGAAGCGTGACACTACTGCTGCAGATCGGGAGGAAAGCGCACGTGCATGCCCCCACTCGAGACGAGGCCTGACTCCCCTGGGGAGACTCAGAAGCACCCCAAGATCCATGGCAACACTGGAGAGGAATCCTCAGGTTCCAGCCCCGACTCCACACAAGGACTGAGACCCCGGCATGGACGGGAGAGGAATCCCGAGAGGTCCCCTAGCAACTTCCATGGGGACTGGCCTTTCCTGAGGCCACCAGAGCGGGTCCCTGAGGTCCCCGTCGTAACTCGAGAAGACCTGCCGTAACTCGAGAAAATCCAGGAGGTTCTCCCCCCCAGGCGAGATGAGGCCCATTTCCGCTGAGGCGTCTCGAGGCTGATCACACCTCCCCTCTGGAACTTCCAAAGGGTCCTTCACACCCTTGGTGCTAATCAAGAAGTTCCCCGACATACCAGTCTCCACTCGAGAGGAAACACGAGCGTCCCACCCACATCCAGAGGAGCCCCGTTTCCGCCTCGTAGCTCGAGATGAGGGATCCTTTCCCTGCTTCGTCGGGAAAGAGGTCCGGGCGTTCCCGTCGTATCTCAAGGGGAGGCCCTCTCAACAGGAACGGCGAGAGGAACTCCAGGGTCGTGCCCCCATTCCAAGAGTCCCCCAGATGTCTCAGTCCATTCCAGAGGAACCTCTTTTCCCTACACCGGCTCGTCTTTCACGCCGAGGATCGAATCACACCAAGGTGGCACGTGGCACAGCCCTGTGGAAAAGCCTCGTGGGACAGCCTCGAGGGACAGCCTCGAGGGAGAGCCACAGATCCCTTGATCCACGTGACAGGAAGCGTGACACTACTGCTGCAGCTCGGGAGGAAACCGCACGTCCATGCCCCCACTCGAGACGACGCCTGACTCCCCTGGGGAGACTCAGAAGCACCCCAACATCCATGGCAACACTGGAGAGGAATCCTCAGGTTCCGGCCCCGACTCCACACAAGGACTGAGGCCCCGGCATGGACGGGAGAGGAATCCCGAGAGGACCCTAGGAACTCGCATGGGGACTGGCCTTTTCTGAGGCCACCAGACGGGTCCCTGAGGTCCCCGTCGTAACTCGAGAAGACCTGCCTCAACTCGAGAACATCCAGGAGGTTCTCCCCTCCAGGCGAGATGAGGCCCATTTCTGCTGAGGCGTCTCGAGGCTGATCACACCTCCCCTCTGGATCTTCGAAAGGGTCCTTCACACCCTTGGTGCAAATCAAGAAGTTCCCCGACATACCCGTCTCCATTCGAGAGGAATCACGAGGGTCCCGACCACATCCAGAGGAGCCCCGTTTCCGCCTCGTAGCTCGAGATGAGGGATCCTTTCCCTGCTTCGTCGGGAAAGAGTTCCCGGCGTTCCCGTCGCATCTCAAGAGGAGGCCCTCTCAACAGGAACGGCGAGAGGAACTCCAGGGTCGTGCCACCATTCCAAGAGTCCCCCAGATGTCTCTGTGCATTCCAGAGGATCCTTTTTTCCCTTCACCGGCTCCTCTTTCACGCCGACGATCGACTCACACCAAGGTGACAGTTGGCACAGCCCTGTGGGAAAGCCTCGTGGGAAAGCCTCGAGGGAAAGCCTCGAGGGAAAGCCACAGATCCCTTGATCCCCGTGACAGGAAGCGTGACCCTACTGCTGCAGCTCGGGGGGAAAGCGCACGTGCATGCCCCCACTCGAGACGAGGCCTGACTCCCCTGAGGAGACTCAGAGGCACCCCAAAATCCATGTCAACACTGGAGAGAAATGCTCAGGTTCCGGCCCCGACTCCACACAAGGTCTTAGGCCCCGGCATGGACGGGAGAGGAATCCCGAGATGGCCCCTAGCAACTCGCATTGGGACTGGCCCTTCCTGAGGTTACCAGAGCGGGTCCCTGAGTTCCCCGTCGTAACTCGAGAAGACCTGCCGCAACTCGAGAATATCCAGGAGGTTCTCGCTTGCAGGTGAGATGAGGCCCATTTCCGCAGAGGCTTCACGGGGCTAATCACACCTCACCTCTGGAACGTCAAAAGGGTCCTTCCCACCCTTGGTGCAAGTCAAGAAGTTCCCCGACATACCTGTCTCCACTCGAGAGGAAACACGAGGGTCCCGCCCACATCCAGAGGAGCCCCGTTTCCGCCTCGTAGCTCGAGATGAGGGATCCTTTCCCTGCTTCGTCGGGAAAGAGTTCCCGGCGTTCCCGGCGCATCTCAAAGGAGGCCCTCTCAACAGGAACGGCGAGAGGAACTCCAGGGTCGTGCCACCATTCCAAGAGTCCCCCAGATGTCTCAGTCCATTCCAGAGGAACCTCCTTTCCCTACACCGGCTTGTCTTTCACGCCGAGAATCGACTCACACCAAGGTGGCACGTGGCACAGCCCTGTGGGAAAGCCTCGTGGGAAAGCCTCGAGGGACAGCCTCGAGGGAGAGCCACAGATCCCTTGATCCACGTGACAGGAAGCGTGACACTACTGCTGCAGATCGGGAGGAAAGCGCACGTGCATGCCCCCACTCGAGACGAGGCCTGACTCCCCTGGGGAGACTCAGAAGCACCCCAAGATCCATGGCAACACTGGAGAGGAATCCTCAGGTTCCAGCCCCGACTCCACACAAGGACTGAGACCCCGGCATGGACGGGAGAGGAATCCCGAGAGGTCCCCTAGCAACTTCCATGGGGACTGGCCTTTCCTTAGGCCACCAGAGCGGGTCCCTGAGGTCCCCGTCGTAACTCGAGAAGACCTGCCGCAACTCGAGAAAATCCAGGAGGTTCTCCCCTCCAGGCGATTTGAGGCCCATTTCCGCTGAGGCGTCTCGAGGCTGATCACACCTCACCTCTGGAACTTCGAAAGGGTCCTTCACACCCTTGGTGCAAATCAAGAAGTTCCCCGACATACCCGTCTCCACTCGAGAGGTATCACAAGGGTCCCGCCCACATCAAGAGGAGCCCCGTTTCCGCCTCGTAGCTTGAGATGAGGGATCCTTTCCCTGCTTCGTCGGGAAAGAGTTCCCGGCGTTCGCGTCGCCTCTCAAGAGGAGGCCCGCTCAACAGGAACGGCGAGAGGAACTCCAGGGTCGTGCCACCTTTCCAAGAGTCCCCCAGATGTCTCAGTCTATACCAGAGTAACCTCTTTTCCCTACACCGTCTCGTCTTTCACGCCGAGGTATGACTCACACCAAGGTGGCACGTGGCACAGCCCTGTGGGAAAGCCTCGTGGGAAAGCCTCGAGGGACAGCCTCGAGGGAAAGCCACAGATCCCTTGATCCACGTGACAGGAAGCGTGACACTACTGCTGCAGCTCGGGAGGAAAGCGCACGTGCATGCCCCCACACGAGACGAGTCCTGACTCCCCTGGGGAGACTCAGAAGCACCCCAAGATCCATGGCAACACTGGAGAGGAATCCTCAGGTTCCAGCCCCGACTCCACACAAGGACTGAGACCCCGGTATGGATGGGAGAGGAATCCCGAGAGGTCCCCTAGCAACTCGCATGGGGACTGGCCTTTCCTGAGGCCACCAGAGCGGGTCCCTGAGGTCCCCGTCGTAACTCTAGAAGACCTGCCGCAACTCGAGAAAATCCAGTAGGTTCTCCCCTCCAGGCGAGATGAGGCCCATTTCGCTGAGGCGTCTCGACGCTGATCACACCTCCCCTCTGGAACTTCGAAAGGGTCCTTCACACCCTTGGTGCTAATCAAGAAGTTCCCCGACATACCCGTCTCCCCTCGAGAGGAAACACGAGGGTCCCGCCCACATCCAGAGGAGCCCCGTTTCCGCCCTCATAGCTCGAGATGAGGGATCCTTTCCCCTGCTTCGTCGGGAAAGAGTTCCCGGCGTTCCCGTCGCATTCTCAAGAGGAGGCCCTCTCAACAGGAACGGCGAGAGGAACTCCAGGGTCGTGCCACCATTCCAAGAGTCCCCCAGATGTCTCTGTGCATTCCAGAGGATCCTTTTTTCCCTTCACCGGCTCCTCTTTCACGCCGACGATCGACTCACACCAAGGTGACACTTGGCACAGCCCTGTGGGAAAGCCTCGTGGGAAAGCCTCGAGGGAAAGCCTCGAGGGAAAGCCACAGATCCCTTGATCCCCGTGACAGGAAGCGTGACCCTACTGCTGCAGCTCGGGGGGGAAAGCGCACGTGCATGCCCCCACTCGAGACGAGGCCTGACTCCCCTGAGGAGACTCAGAGGCACCCCAATTCCATGTCAACACTGGAGAGAAATGCTCAGGTTCCGGCCCCGACTCCACACAAGGTCTTAGGCCCCGGCATTGACGGGAGAGGAATCCCGAGATGGCCCCTAGCAACTCGCATTGGGACTGCCCCTTCCTGAGGTCACCAGAGCGGGTCCCTGAGTTCCCCGTCGTAACTCGAGAAGACCTGCCGCAACTCGAGAATATCCAGGAGGTTCTCGCTTGCAGGTGAGATGAGGCCCATTTCCGCAGAGGCTTCACGGGGCTAATCACACCTCACCTCTGGAACGTCAAAAGGGTCCTTCCCACCCTTGGTGCAAGTCAAGAAGTTCCCCGACATACCCGTCTCCACTCGAGAGGAAACACGAGGGTCCCGCCCACATCCAGAGGAGCCCCGTTTCCGCCTCGTAGCTCGAGGTGAGGGATCCTTTCCCTGCTTCGTCGGGAAAGAGTTCCCGGCGTTCCCGTCGCATCTCAAGAGGAGGCCTTCTCAACAGGAAGGGCGAGAGGAACTCCAGGGTCGTGCCACCATTCCAAGAGGCCCCCAGATGTCTCAGTCCATTCCAGAGGAACCTCTTTTCCCTTCACCGGCTCGTCTTTCACGCCGAGAATCGACTCACACCAAGGTGGCACTTGGCACAGCCCTGTGGGAAAGCCTCGTAGGAAAGCCTCGAGGGACAGCCTCGAGGGAAAGCCACAGATCCCTTGATCCACGTGACAGGAAGCGTGACACTACTGCTGCAGCTCAGGAGGAAAGCGCACGTGCATGCCCCCACTCGAGACGAGGCCTGACTCCCCTCGCGTGACTCAGAAGCACCCCAAGAACTATGGCAACACTGGAGAGGAATCCTCAGGTTCGGCCCCGACTCCACACAAGGTCTTAGGCCTGGCATGGACGGGAGAGGAATCCCGAGATGGCCCCTAGCAACTCGCACGGGGACTGGCCTTTCCTGAGGCCACCAGAGCGGGTCCCTGAGGTCCCCGTCGTAACTCGAGAAGACCTGCCGCAACTCGAGAAAATCCAGGAGGTTCTCCCCTCCAGGCGATTTGAGGCCCATTTCCGCTGAGGCGTCTCGAGGCTGATCACACCTCACCTCTGGAACTTCGAAAGGGTCCTTCACACCCTTGGTGCAAATCAAGAAGTTCCCCGACATACCCGTCTGCACTCGAGAGGTATCACAAGGGTCCCGCCCACATCAAGAGGAGCCCCGTTTCCGCCTCGTAGCTCGAGATGAGGGATCCTTTCCCTGCTTCGTCGGGAAAGAGTTCCCGGCGTTCCCGTCGCCTCTCAAGAGGAGGCCCGCTCAACAGGAACGGCAAGAGGAACTCCAGGGTCGTGCCACCTTTCCAAGAGTCCCCCAGATGTCTCAGTCTATACCAGAGTAACCTCTTTTCCCTACACCGGCTCGTCTTTCACGCCGAGGTATGACTCACACCAAGGTGGCACGTGGCACAGCCCTGTGGGAAAGCCTCGTGGGAAAGCCTCGAGGGACAGCCTCGAGGGAGAGCCACAGATCCCTTGATCCACGTGACAGGAAGCGTGACACTACTGCTGCAGCTCGGGAGGGAAGCGCACGTGCATGCCCCCACTCGAGACGAGGCCTGACTCCCCTGGGGAGACTCAGAAGCACCCCAAGATCCATGGCAACACTGGAGAGGAATCCTCAGGTTCAGGCCCAGACTCCACACAAGGACTGAGGCCCCGGCATGGACGGGAGAGGAATCCCGAGAGGTCCCCTAGCAACTCGCATGGGGACTGGCCTTCCCTGAGGCCACCAGAGCGGGTCCCTGAGGTCCCCGTCGTAACTCGAGAAGACCTGCCGCAACTCGAGAAAATCCAGGAGGTTCTCCCCTCCAGGCGAGATGAGGCCCATTTCCGCTGAGGCGTCTCGAGGCTGATCACACCTCACCTCTGGAACTTCGAAAGGCTCCTTCACACCCTTGGTGCAAATCAAGAAGTTCCCCGACATACCCGTCTCCACTCGAGAGGAATCACGAGGGTCCCGCCCACATCCAGAGGAGCCCCGTTTCCGCCTCGTAGCTCAAGATGAGGGATCCTTTCCCTGCTTCGTCGGGAAAGAGTTCCCGGCGTTCCCGTCGCATCTCAAGAGGAGGCCCTCTCAATAGGAACGGCGAGAGGAACTCCAGGGTCGTGCCACCATTCCAAGAGTCCCCCAGATGTCTCAGTCCATTCCAGAGGAACCTCTTTTCCCTTCACCGGCTCGTCTTTCACGCCGAGGATCGACTCACACCAAAGTGGCACGTGGCACAGCCCTGGGGGAAAACCTCGTGGGAAAGCCTCGAGGGACAGCCTCGAGGGAAAGCCACAGATCCCTTGATCCACGTGACAGGAAGCGTGACACTACTGCTGCAGCTCGGGAGGAAAGCGCACGTGCATGCCCCCACTCGAGACGAGGCCTGACTCCCCTGGGGAGACTCAGAAGCACCCCAAGATCCATGGCAACACTGGAGAGGAATCCTCAGGTTCCGGCCCGACTCCACACAAGGACTGAGGCCCCGGCATGGACGGGAGAGGAATCCCGAGAGGTCCCCTAGCAACTCGCATGGGGACTGGCCTTTCCTGAGGCCACCAGAGCGGGTCCCTGAGGTCCCCGTCGTAACTCGAGAAGACATGCCGCAACTGGAGAAAATACAGGAGGTTCTCCCCTCCAGGCGAGATGAGGCCCATTTCCGCTGAGGCGTCTCGAGGCTGATCACACCTCCCCTCTGGAACTTCCAAAGCGTCCTTCACACCCTTGGTGCAAATCAAGAAGTTCCCCGACATACCCGTCTCCACTCGAGAGGAATCACGAGGGTCCCGCCCACATCCAGAGGAGCCCCGTTTCCGCCTCGTACCTCGACATGAGGGATCCTTTCCCTGCTTCGTCGGGAAAGAGTTCCGGCGTTCCCGTCGCATCTCAAGAGGAGGCCTCTCAACAGGAACGGCGAGAGGAACTCCAGGGTCGTGCCACCATTCCAAGAGTCCCCAGATGTCTCAGTCCATTCCAGAGGAACCTCTTTTCCCTTCACCGGCTCGTCTTTCACGCCGAGGATCGACTCACACCAAGGTGGCACGTGGCACAGCCCTGGGGGAAAGCCTCGTGGGAAAGCCTCGAGGGACAGCCTCGAGGGAAAAGCCACAGATCCCTTGATCCACGTGACAGGAAGCGTGACACTACTGCTGACAGCTCGGGAGGAAAGCGCACGAGCATGCCCCCACTCGAGACGAGGCCTGACTCCCCTGGGGAGACTCAGAAGCACCCCAAGATCCATGGCAACACTGGAGAGGAATCCTCAGGTTCCGGCCCCGACTCCACACAAGGACTGAGGCCCCGGCATGGACGGGAGAGGAATCCCGAGAGGTCCCCTAGCAACTCGCATGGGGACTGGCCTTTCCTGAGGCCACCAGAGCGGGTCCCTGAGGTCCCGGTCGTAACTCGAGAAGACCTGCCGCAACTCGAGAAAATCCAGGAGGTTCTACCCTCCAGGCGAGATGAGGCCCCATTTCCGCTCAGGCGTCTCGAGGCTGATCGCACCTCCCCTCTGGAACTTCGAAAGGCTCCTTCACACCCTTGGTGCAAATCAAGAAGTTCCCCGACATACCCGTCTCCACTCGAGAGGAATCACGAGGGTCCCGCCCACCATCCAGAGGAGCCCCGTTTCCGCCTCGTAGCTCGAGATGAGGGATCCTTTTCCCTGCTCTCGTCGGGAAAGAGTTCCCGGCGTTCCCGTCGCACTCTCAAGAGGAGGCCCTCTCAACAGGAACGGCGAGAGGAACTCCAGGGTCGTGCCACCATTCCAAGAGTCCCCAGATGTCTCAGTCCATTCCAGAGGAACCTCTTTTCCCTTCACCGGCTCGTCTTTCACGCCGAGGATCGACTCACACCAAGGTGGCACGTGGCACAGCCCTGTGGGAAAGCCTCGTGGGAAAGCCTCGAGGGACAGCCTCGAGGGAAAGGCACAGATCCCTTGGTCCACGTGACAGAAGCGTGACACTACTGCTGCAGCTCGGGAGGAAAGCGCACGTGCATGCCCCCACTCGAGACGAGGCCTGACTCCCCTGGGAGACTCAGAAGCACCCCAAGATCCATGGCAACACTGGAGAGGAATCCTCAGGTTCCGGCCCCGACTCCACACAAGGACTGAGGCCCCGGCATGGACGGGAGAGGAATCCGAGAGGTCCCCTAGCAACTCGCATGGGGGACTGGCTTTCGTGAGGCCACCAGAGCGGGTCCCTGAGGTCCCCGTCGTAACTCGAGAAGACCTGCCGCAACTCGAGAAAATCCAGGAGGTTCTCCCCTCCAGGCGAGATGAGGCCCATTTCCGCTGAGGCGTCTCGAGGCTGATCACACCTCCCTTCTGGAACTTCGAAAGGGTCCTTCACACCCTTGGTGCAAATTAAGAAGTTCCCGACCTAGCCGTCTCCACTCGAGAGGAATCAGGAGGGTCCCGCCCACATCCCGAGGAGCCCCGTTTCGGCCTCGTAGCTCGAGATGAGGGATCCTTTCCCTGCTTCGTCGGGAAAGAGTTCCCGGCGTTCCCGTCGCATCTCAAGAGGAGGCCCTCTCAACAGGAACGGCGAGAGGAACTCCAGGGTCGTGCCACCATTCCAAGAGTCCCCCAGATGTCTCAGTCCGTTCCAGAGGATCCTCTTTTCCCTTCACCGGCTCGTCTTTCACGCCGAGGATCGACTCACACCAAGGTGGGCACGTGGCACAGCCCTGTGGGAAAGCCTCGTGGGAAAGCCTCGAGGGAAAGCCACAGATCCCTTGATCCACGTGACAGGAAGCGTGACACTACTGCTGCAGCTCAGGAGGAAAGCGCACGTGCATGCCCCCACTCGAGACGAGGCCTGACTCCCCTGGGGAGACTCAGAAGCACCCCAAGATCCATGGCAACACTGGAGAGGAATCCTCAGGTTCCGCCCCGACTCCACACAAGGACTGAGGCCCCGGCATGGACGGGAGAGGAATCCCGAGAGGTCCCCTA